>NC_139042.1:49532603-50132603 GCF_965140915.1 Aythya marila | reverse complement strand
AGTAAACAATCAGTACTTTCCAGTCAAGGAAATCATCCGGTGATTTTTGAATATTATAGTGATTAGACACAGCTTTGTCTTTAAGAATTTGAAATGCAAAATAATCCAGTAGAAACATATGGAAAGACCAGAGTATAATTCAGTGACCTAAACAAAAGAATTTAATGCAGGTTTAGGTGTTTTAATGTATTCCAGCTCACCTCCATCTGGCACTCCAGTAAAACACCAATCTTCTGTAAACCTCATGTCATCTTATCAACCTCATGCTGTTGTCTTCAGAATCCCAAATGCACTCAGATTAGAAAATTAGACTATTATGTTAAAGAAACTGTATCCCATCATCAAAGCCTGAGTTAGTAGAGAACACCAAATAAACCTGCCCAGACTTCAATACCAGGTGAAAAACCACCCAGACAGAAAACATATTTTCCGAGCACAAGTAGAATGCAAACAGCATAGCAAAAGAAAAATATCAGGAATGCTAATTTAAAGGATTTCCTCACAGCAGAAACTGATATAACTATATCTGAAACTGCATGGACCAGTAGCTCTAAATAAACAAACAAACAAAACAAATTACATGTATTTGCAGTCAGCTTTTCAAATCACTGCGATACCAAAATGCATGATATTAACACTGACTAAAATACAGAAGTTAATAGAAAATTAAGAAAAATCTATGAAGCACAGGTATTCTGGAAGTGATCTGGTACCTGCCAAGATTGTACTACCATGCATGTACAAACCATAAGATTGTACTACCAACTAACAGGACATTCACATAAGAATCAGAAAAAAAAAAAAAAAAAAAAAAAAAAAAAAAGTGTCTGCTACTGAGTTAGTAGTTTCAAAGACAATAAATCCACAGCATCAATGGAGTGTAAAAAAAAAAAAAAAAGAACCCCAGAAAACTTCCAGTGAAGTATAAATGGACAGAAAACAATACTTTTCATTACCAATTACAGGAGTGATTGTGGGAAGGTGACATGTCAAGTACTTTTCTGTAATTTGTAAGAATCCTAAGATTTGCCAACTCTGTAAAACATATTACGTTTTTGTCTATTCAACAACTCTTTTGAGGAGACGTTTTTTTCTCCCTATTGCATTGTGTACAATATTTAATATGTTTCATATTGTTCATGTTACAGATGGTGCTGTAGTCAAAACAAACAATATTTTCAAAATGAGATAGAATATATTTTCTAAGAACTTTTAGATTAAAGATAAGGAAGCAAGAATGTAAATTTCATAGAATCATCGAGTCATACAATATCTGAGTTGAAAGGGACCCACAAGGATCATCAAGTCCAACTTCTGGGTCACCAAAATGTATTTTGGAGAAGAAAGATAACATGGGGATACATATAACACAATGGAACAAATATGTAAAGCAGAGCATCTTAAGTAACTAGAACATCAGGCTACCTGTACCCAGAACTAGAATTTTGATCTCTGCTTCCTCAGCTTCTTCTCCCTGAAGATCTGTGGTGTTTTGGCAAGCTAGCCTGCTGTGAATACATTGAATGATGTTTTATTTGTATTTTTTTTCCGAAGATCTGGTACTTATATATCAGTGAACTGAAAGCAAATTGTTATGTTATACATCAGCTCTTGTGTCAAATTAGTGCTCAAGCCCAACATGAAAAAAGTTTTGTCAGACTCCTTGCCTGAGTGATCAGTTTCGTATGCTAAACAAAGTCATCCTTTTTTTGGAGACAGTATTTATTTATTAAATGATGTTGTTTAAATCATAGAAAGAGACTGTGTGCAGACATTTTATTTTGTTTTTAATTTGACCCCTTAGGGGTCTGTTTTGGACCAGTGCTTTTCAATATCTTCATCAATGACATAAGCAATGGGATTGAGGGCACCCTCAGTAAGTTTGCAAATAAAACCGTGCTGAGTGGTGCAGTTGATACCAAAGAAGGAACAAATGCTATTCAAAGGGACCTGGACAGGCTGGAGAAGTAGGACCATGTGAACCAAATGATATTAAACAACTCCAAGACCAATCCCAGACAGGAGTATGGACGTGGAGAAGAACTCATTGAGAACAGCCCTGCAGAGAAGGACTTGGGGGTTCCAGTGGACAGAAAGCTCAACAAGAGCCAGCAGTGTGCACTTGCAGTGCAGAGGGCCAGCTATGTCCTGGGCTGCATCAAAAGAGGTGTGACCAGCAGGGTGAGGGAGGTGATTGTCCCCCTCTACTCTGCCCTCATGAGGGCCCACCTGGAGTACTATATCCAGGTTTGGGGCGCCCAGCACAGGAAAGATGTACTCTGCAGAGGAGGGCTACAAAGATGATCAGAGCGCTGGAGCACCTCCCCTATGAAGAAAGGCTGAGAGAGCTGACGGGGTTGATCTCAGGTGGAAACACTTAGTTTTGGGGGTGTTTAAGGAAAGGTTGGATTTGGTGCTTAGGGACATGGTTTAGGGGGTGACATTGGTAGTAGGATGATGTTTGGATCAGATGATCTTGGAGGTCTTTTCCAACCCTAACAATTCTACAATTCTATGTTCAGCCTGAAGAAGGGAAGGCTCCAAGGAGATCTCGTTGCAACCTTTCAATACTTAAAGGAGTCTTATACAAAGGATGGAGAGGAACTCTTTACTTGGGTAGGTAATGATAGGACATGGGGGAATGGTCTTAAACTAAAAGAGGTTAGATTTAAATTAGACATTTGGAATAAATTCTTCACTGTAAAGGTACTGGAACAGGTTGCCAAGAGAAGCTGTGGATGTACCATCCCAGGAGGTGTTCAAGGCCAGGCTGGAAGGGGCCTTGACCAACCTGATCTAGTGGTTAGCATCCCTGCCCATGGCAGTGGGGTTGGAACTAGATGATCTTTAAGGTCCCTTCCAGCCGATTCCATTCTGTGATTCTATGATAGTTTCCAAATACTGACAAGCCCATTATTATTATCTTCTTTTTTCACATCACCAATATTTACAGGTGTGATCATACAAAACTAAATCATTCATTACTAGTTCTTTGTGTATGAGATGGAAATGAATTATAAAAAGCATTCAAAAAGACAATCTCTGCTTCTTTTACAATTATTATATTGCATTTAAATAATGCTTTAATCTAGTGATCTGTATTCCTATACAAATTCTAAAGCTGCACAAATAGTTTACCGACACTGTTCTTCATATTAAGATCTCAGACTTGGTTAAACTTATTTTACATAGAAATTATGACTGCTTTAGAACCTGTTTTTTTTTTTGTTGTTTTTTTTTTGTTTTTTTTGGGGGGGGGAGGTGGGGGGACTTTCACAACAGAGTGAAAAATAACTGTAACATGGACAATAACAAATCATCAACACACTGACCATAACATAGAGGCTCTTTTCCATATTATCTGTAGAATTAAGGAATTGCAATTTCATCTTGCAGGTGTCATTCAGAATAAAATATTATGTTTTAAAATATAATTCAAAATTATTCAAAAGTATTCAAAATTATATTATGAATATAAAAATCATTCAAAATTATTCAAAAATATTCATAATTCTGCTGCTTAGCAAAAAATAGCAGCACAAACATTTTTAGAGTAATTTTTGAATTTTCATATTTAGTAGAATACACTACTATACTACAGGCTAGTCATTTTCACTTTTTCTCCCAGGAAAATCATGTAGAAGGCCCTTGTGGAAGCTATTTTGCAGGGGAGGAATGAACAGGGAATGGGCAGTATGGATTTACCATCATTTGCAATAAGCCTGACTGCTCTTTTATGATTGGTTTTCACTTCTTTGGGAAGGGGCTGAAATACTGCAGAATACAAGACAGGAAAATTGATGAAAATTAATCCTCACTACCCTGAAAATTGTGCAGTTATCACTGCCAAATAGGAGGGTAGAACCATCTCTGTAACCTTCTGACTACTCTTGCAATGCACCTTCTTGCAATGCACCCACAAGTGCAGAAGGAGCTGGTAGATGTGATTGTGTAATCACACTCTAAAATCTTTACTCAGTCATGGCAAATGGGAGAACTCCCCAAAGACTGGAAGAAAGCAAATGTCACTCTTATCTTCAAGATGGGCAAGAAGGAGGATCCAGGGAAAAATAGGCTTATCAGCCTCACCTCAATTCCTGAGAAGATGATGGAACAGCTAGTCCCAGAAACAATTTTCAGGCACATGAAAGACAAGAAAACTGTTGGGAGTAGTCAGAGTGGATTCACCAAGGGAAAGTCCTCTTTGACTAACTTGATAAACTTCTATCATTTAATGACCAGCCTGATGGATGAGGGGAGAGCAATGTATATTGTATTCGTGGACTTGAGTATGGTCTTTTTTTTTGACGCTGTCCCCGTAAGGTCATTATAGAGAACCTGTGGACAAAGGGGCTCAATGAGCAGACAGTGAGACAGTTCATAAACTGGCTGAATGGCCAGCCCAGAGAGTAGTTGTCAGTGGTGCAAAGTCTATTTGGAGCCCAGTAACTAATGGTGTTCCCCAGGGGTCAATACTGGCTCCAGTCTGGTTAAACATCTTCATTTATGATCTAGACGATGGGGTGGAGTTCACTCTCTGTAAATTTGTGGGTGACACAAAACTTGGGTGAGTGCCTGGCTCACCAGAACACCATGCTGCCATCCAGAGCGCTGCTGACAGGCTGGAGACATGGGCCAACATTAATTTCATGAATTCAACAAGAAGTGCTGTACCTGGTGAGAAAAAACTACAGGTTCCAGGACATGCTGAGGGTCACCCAACTGGAAAGCAGCTCTGCAGAAAAGGACCTAGGTGTCCTGGGGGACACCATCTTGAACATGAGTCAGAAATTCATGTCTCATAACTTACCACTGCCCTTGCCACTAAGAAGGCTAATGGTATTCTTAGATGCATTAGGCAAAATATTGCCAGCACATGTAGGTAGGTGACCATTCTCTGCTCAGCACTGCTGAGGCCACACCTGGGTGCAGTTTTGGGCCCCCAGTATAAGAGAGACATGGACATGCTGTAGAAGGTCCAACAAAGGGCTTCAATCATGATTAAGACACTGGAGCACATTACCTATTAGGAAAGGCTGAGAGAGCTGAGACTTTTTAGCCCAGAGAAGAGGAAGCTAAGGGAGGATCTTATCAATGTATATGAATCCCTGATGGGAGTTTGCAAAGATAACAGAAACAGGCTCTTTTCAGTGGTTCCCAGTGACAGGACATCCCAGGCACAGGAACATAAGTGTGTTGGATTTACTGGAAAGATATTGGTAGCAGGGAGCTGCAGGAGTGGCCTCTGTCAGAAGAACCCAGAAGCTGCCCCATGCTAGATAAGGGCGAGTTTCAGCTGGCTCCAAAATGACCTGCTGCTGCTGCCCAGAGCCATGACAATAAGTGATGTTGGTTGTGCCTCTGTGAGAACAGATTTAAGAAAGGGAAAACAACAACAACAACAACAACAACAAACTACTGTACAACAGCAGCTGGAAGAGTGAGACATGAGAAACAGCCCTGTACACCCCAAGGTCAGTGCAGAAGGAGGGGGAGGAGGAGCTTCAGGCACCAGAGCAGAAATTACTCTGCAGCCTGTGTAAAGGCCCCTGGTGGAGCAGGCAGTCCCCCTGCAGCCCATGGGTACCACAGCGGAGCAGGTCTCCACGCGGCAGCCCATGGAGGAGACCACAGTGGAGCAGGTGGATCTGACCTGAAGGAGCCTGTGGCCTGTGGCCAACCCCTGCTGGAGCAGGCCCCAGGCCAGAGCTGCAGGCTGTGGAGAGGGGCCCATGCTCCTCTCCACAGCCCATGCAGGTGACCTGGCAGGAGCTGCTGCCTGTGGGGGACCCATGTTGGAGTCGTTTGTGCCTGATGGATGGACCTATGTTGGAGCAGTTCTTGAAGTGCTGCTGCCTGTGGGAAGCCCACACAGGGTCACTTCAGGAAGGACTGTATCCTTTGAGAGGGTCCACACAATGGAGCATGGCCAGACAGTGACCATGAAGGAGTGGCAAAGTGTTACATACTGACCGCAAGCCCACATTGCCTGTTCCTGTGCAAGAGGTGGGGAAGTGACATCACTAGGGCAGTGGGCCTAAACCGAACAAAGGGGTATTCCACACCATGTGATGACACACAGTCAGATGTCACACTCAAAGGTAGGAAAGGGGAAGGAGAGGTCTGCTCTCCTTATGAAGATGTCTGTCCTCTCAAACAACTACTGCGTGTATTGAAGCTCTGTTTCCAGGAATGTGGCTGCACATCCTTCATTGATAGGAAGTAGAGATCTTTTTTTTTTTCTTTTTTTTTTTTTTTTTTCTCTCCCTCTGTGCTTAACATACTTACTTGCTAGTCACCATGTTTGGTTTGCTGTTAAAATTTTTCTATGTGATCCTGTTTTATGTTATCTATGCCATGTTCTCCCATCTCCTGTATGGAAACTGATCTGTAATCAAAAGGTCAACTTCAGAAAGAACCAGTCAAGTGCAACAATGACTTGAGCTAAGCTGATGCTGGCATCCAGAAATACTTTTACACCTGTCCTGAGTGACCACTTTGACAGATGAATCATCAAGAGCTCTTACAAACATTTTGGGAGAGGTCTATAGGATGAAAAGAAGTACCTATCAATAAATCTGTTAAAGGACAGGGATATGTGGTGATCAGAATATCAATGTACTAAATTATGTGGGACCAGACTGTAACACAAATGTTATGGAATAAGAGGTAGAGGTTGTATTAGGTCTGACTGGGAGGGAGTTAACTTTCCCTGCAGCAGCCCATACAGTGCTGTGCTCTTCACTTGTAATTAGAACGGCATTTGTATCATACCAATGCTTTCTCTATTGCTGAGCAGTGCTGGCACAGCAACCAGATTCTCTCCAACTCCTCCTTTTCCACCCCCTCACACCCCCCTCCCCAACAGCCAGCAGGCTGGGGGTGTGCAAGAGGTATGGAGGTGATGCTGACCACCAGAGATGCTGACCTAAACTAAACAAGGGGATATTCCATACCATATGGTGTCACATTCAGCAATAAAAGTTGGGAAAGGGGGAGGAGAGGGGCTACTGTCCTTATGAAGATGTCTGTCCTCCCAAACAACTGCTATGTGCATTGAGGCCCTGCTTCCTGGGACATGACTGAACATACCTTGTTGATGGGAAGTAGAGATTTTCTTTTTCCTCCCTCTCTATGCTTCCACGTGGCCTTTGCTTGTGTTTTCCCTTTTCCTTTTCCTTTTAATTAAACTATCCTTATCTCAATCTGTGATTTTTTTTTTCTGGCACACTTTCTTCTCCTCCCTGTCTTCTGAGGAGGGGGAGCTGGGAGAGCAGTTGAGGTGGAGTTCAGTTGCCCAGCAAGATAAAACCAGCACAAGCTCTCATAAATATGTTAAAACTGTGTCTGCGCCACTAAAACTACAAATATACAAAGTTCATTTCAAATACATAGTTTGCTTTTCATAAATTAACAGTGTGTTCAGCACATGCCTTCTTCGTATTTAATATAAAAATCGCACAATTTTTAAGACAGTTAATAAAAAATACAAATTATTTACTGTTCACAGTATTTTGCTAAGTTTTCATCGCACACATAGAGCTCAGAAATTATATTTAGAGCTATATTATATAGAGCTTAGGAATTATATTTCTTCTTTAACTTAAAATTCCAAATTATTTTACTTTGGGAATACTATAAATATTACTTACTTAATAATTCATATTAAGAAACAGCAGGGTTTCAATTTGAATTCCTATAGTATGCTGCCAAAAACTTTCCTATGACTCAAAAAGATTAGATTAGATTTAGCCTATTCAACATAATTTATTTTGATTCTCTCATATGTATACTTAACTATTTGTAAAGGAAACTCATCTTCTTTTCTGCTGTAATTAGTTCGGCTAAAACATTGCATTCTTTTTCAATAAAAAATATAGTTCTTAAAACTGCAGTGATTTTTCACCTTTTGTAGTTTTCATATTCTCTACTTCCTGTACAGATAAGATCAAGTGTTGTTTTTTTGTTTTGTTTTTTTTTGTTTTGTTTGTTTGTTTTTGTTTGTTTGTTTTTCTCATTAAAAGAAAATGACTATTTGTATTTTTTTTGTATTAGATTGATAAATAGTTTCAGTATTTTTGATGATATTTCCCCAGTGTACCCACAAATAATATTTTATATGTTTCTTCCTTCTTTTTTTTTTTTTTTTTTTTTTTTTTTCCTAGGGGTAAATTAATTTAATTAAACTATATTAGGTTTCTTTGCTGCCATTTTAAAGATATGTCAAAAATGCTGTCTGGCTTTGATCAACCCTACTTCTCTGCTGAAATCCTCTATTAAGAAAATAATGTAAAAATTATGCTTTAGTGATTATGTGGTTATTACTGTTGTAAAAGACAGCCCAGTCTTTTGTACTTTACAGGACTATTGTATAACAGGTTTTTATATAGTGTTATAAGAGAGAAGTCAGTTGGCAAATTTTAACTTGTGAAAAATACTTTTTCCTTTTTTAATCTACACAGGGAAAACATCAGTTTAGACCTCTACAAAAATCTCTTGCAAGGATCTCTTTTCAAAACACAGAAATTACTGACTGTTTTATTCACTTCTCCAGCCTGGACTTAAAGGGAATAAACATTTACATCTTCTTTATATAAGTGGTAGAAAGTGTTTTAGAGTGGCAGCAGAGGTCATATAGCTTCAAACTGAATAGCTAGTGACTAGATTGAATGATTCACTTGTAACTGTTCTGCAAAATTGCTTTTTTTTTTTTTTTTGGCATATTTAATGTGCAGTAAAACATAGAAGTAATTTTTGAGATTGTGTTTTTATATTTTAAGTAAATAAGTCATTTTACTTCAATATTCAAATAATATTTACTTAAAATATTAAAAGAAACCTCCTTCCATACTGTGTCTATATCTCATCCAGTAAATTAGATGAAAACAAAAAAAGAGGTCTAAATGCACAGTATGTCCTAGGTATTCTACTACTCTGAGCAGCTTTGCTGATGAAATGTAGCTGTAGCTATTTAGACATTATATTGCTAGACAGCTTTCTCTGAGCTGCTGTTATGAAGTAGTGAAGAACACTAAGGTGGATGAGAACTTTAAAATAAATACCCTCTTAACTCTGTAAATGTTGATTTTGGTTAGTTTCATGTTTGGGTGTTTGCATGTTTAATTTGTTTTAATGAAGTCAGAGAAGAAAAAAATAACACATCAAAATACAAATCTAGGCAGTAATATGGAACAGTTTTTTATTTATTTATTTTTTAATACACTAATAGTCATGGTAATTAACCCAATATTAAGCAAAAGAAATACTGAAAAAATATGAATACTACCTATTGCAAACCATCTCATTATATAAACTATAGTTCAGTTGGAAGGGACCTACAAAGATCATATAGTCCAACTGCCAGGGCTATATAGTTCACTTATAGGCTATATAATCCATTTAAGGGCTAACCAAAATTAAAATATATTGTCAAAGGCATTTTCCAAATATATTTTGAACACTGATAAGCAAATCACCATCTATATCCCTAGGGAGCCTGTTCCAGTGAGTTGACCACCCTCATGATAAGAAATATTTCCTTATATCTAGTCTGAACCTCCCTTGGTACAACTTTGTGACATTCTCATGCATCCTGACTGGTTACCATGGAAAAGTGCCCAACACCTCCCTCTCCATTTTATCTCCTTAGGAAGTTGTAGAGAACAATGAAGCTGCTCTCTTAGCTACACTTTCTTTTCTCCAACCTAGACAACACAAGTGTCCCGAACCTCTACTCAGAAGGGATGCTTTCCATCCTTTTTATCAGCTTTGCTGCCCTCCTTTTCATATTGTGGAGCTCAGCACTGCATATGATATTCAAGGTGAGATTGTTCCAATGCTAAATTCCAATGCTCTCCAGTGGGAGAATCACCTCTTTTGACCAACTGGCTGTGCTGTGTTTAATGTATTCCAAAATGCAATTTGTCCTCTTGGATGCCAGGGCACAGTGCTGACTTCTGTTGAGGTTACCAGCACCCCTAAATCCCTTTCTGCTGAACTGTTTTCCAGCCTCTTGTCTCTCCCAATCTATATTTGTGATCAGCATTAATCTGTCCCAGGTGAAGAACTCACCATTTACTTTTGTTGAATTTCAAGCTGTTGCTAACCTCCTAATGCTTCATTCTATTTAGATCTTTCTGGAAGACCTCTAATCCAAAGAGTCAGCAGTACTTCCCAGTTCAGTGTCATGAACAAATTTGCTGATAATTTTTTCCACTCTTGCCTTCAGATCGTGGATAGGTATGTTAAACAGGACAGACCCTAGAACTGAGCCCTGGGGAACACTGATGCTGACTGTCCACAAACCAGATGTGAAATCAGTATCAAAAGTAAAGATTTGTAAAGAAAAAATATTTACAGAAAAATCTGATCAAAATGAAATATGGTATTAGATTATGTTTTTATTGTTTTTAGAGTTTAAAGGCAAGATTTTAGATGTTTTCAAAATGAAAGCTTTCACATGTAACATAGATGTCACTCTGTTTCTTTTTGTTCAGATTTATTACAGTTCATGTGTCTAAAATGAAATTAAACCAAGTTTAGTTTATAGCACTATGGAATGCTTAACTTGACTTTACTTGAATTGTCTAGGAAATACTGTAAATCTAGATCTTGTATAACTTTAATTTGTGTGTGTGTGTGTAATGGAGAATAATACGGTACTTTGTTGTGGTTTTGTGTTTGTATGCTTTGTTTGTTTTGTTTTGTGTTTGTTTTGTTTTGTTTGTGTTTGTTTTGATTGGTTTTGTGTTTTGTTTTAATCATTAATTCTAAACTGTTTCTTTTATTATTTTTTCACTATTGTTTCTGAACTGACATCTTAACAGATTCTTCAGGTTCTTTCTCTGATAAAAAATTTAAGGATAACTTCTTTAATTAGAAATCAGGAAAAAGGTATAAACAACTCCAAAACTATCGTATAATATAGTAGTTACTTTTGGAAGTATGAGATATATTTCTTCACTATTTGGGTCCTACTGTAGCTAATAACAAAACCACCAAAACAATATATCAATGCAGTTTTGTGCTTTGTGTGAAAATAAATTAGTTGATTTTATTTTACCATAGAAGTAAGGTTGAGAGAAAAATGTTAATTCTTCAGTTCTGTGTACATTATACCTCTTATGATTACTAATCATCTGTCTTGGAGTATGAAATCAGGAAATACATAGACAACAAGTGAGGCATCAAGATCTCAGACACGTATTGCAAAAATTACTAATGGCTCCAAAAGTTGTACAGCATTGAGTTCCCAACATACTAAATAGCCAGTCTCCAAACTCCAATTCACCAATTCAGCAAAACACATTTTTAAGTTTTTGTTTTTGTTTTTTTTTTTTTTTTTTGGTGAATCAAGGTCATGTAGATTAGGGGGTAATACCTTCATCTAGATGTGTGTTTAGTAAAGATCTGCTGCACTGTACTCTTTCCTGCTTTAAGCGGATTGGTAGATTTAGCAAAATAAGAAATAGTTACATTTTAGTATTATTGTAATGCATGTTTTGGCAAAACTTTTTTTTCATCCATTACTGGGCCTCTGTTAAGTTCGGTCCTGTCTGAAAAGAGTTTTCACTATATGTTGAACATGAAGGTGACAAAGGTACATATCTATGAGAGTGGCTTATCCTCCAGGAAATCTGAGCATATTCTTTTGTTAGGCTAAGCTATCAGAAAGACTCTCTAGTGTCACTGGATCATTTAAAAATGAACCTACAAGTAATGCAGACAGGTCTGAGATGGCTCTGAGAGTTTTATTATTGTCATTATAGTATTATTATTATTATTATTACTATTACTATTATTATTATTATTAATATTTAATGTTAATCATTAGAGCATGATAAACAGAAAACTAGGTTAGAAAACTAGATTCTGTCTAGTTATGAAACTGCTTTTTCTGTAAGGTATCACTAGTATCTTACTTGATACTAGTGCTCATTACTAGGTAATGAACATTACCTTGATACAGAATGAATGTGATATAGGGTTCATGAAAGGCAAGTCCTGCCTGACCAACATCATCTCCTTCTATGACCAGGTGACCCAGCTGGTGGATGAGGGAAAGGCTGTTGATGTAGTCTACCTAGACTCCAGCAAGGCCGTTGACATGGTCACCCACAGTATTCTCCTGCCAAAGCTGGCAGCCCATGGCTTGGACAAGTACACTCTGATGTATTAAAAATTGGCTGGACTGCCAGGCCCAGAGAGGGGTGGTGAATGGAGTGAAATACTTCTGGCTACCGGTCACAAACAATGTTCCTCAGGGGTTGGGGGACATCTTCCTTGATCTTTATTGGTGTTTTGGATGAGGGAATGCACCCTGAGTAAGTTTCCAGACAACACCAAACTGGGGGAAGTGTTGATGTGTCGGAGGGTAGGAAGGCCCTGCAGAGGGATCTGAGCAGGTTGTGTCACTGGGCAGAGGCCAATGGGATAAGGTGCAACATGGCTAAGTGCCAGGTCCTGCACTTTGGTCACAACAACCCCATGCAATTCTACAAGCTTGGGGCAGAGTGGCTGGAAAGCTGTGCAGAGGAAAAGGATCTGGGGGTGTTGGTCAATGCTTGCTTGAACATGAGCTGGCAGCGTGCCCACATGGCCAAGAAGGCTGCGTGTATCAGGAATAGGGTAGCCAGTAGGGCCAGGGAGGTGATTGTCCCCCTGTATTCAGCTCTGGTGAGGCCGCACCTCTAGTACTGTGTTCAGTTTTGGGACCCTCAGTACAAGAAGGGCATCAAACCTTGGATCATATCCAGAGAAAGACTATGAATCTGGTGGAGGGAATTAGTCTGGAGAAGGGGAAGCTGAGAGGAGACCTTCTTGCTCTCTACAGCTGCCTGAGAACAAGTCGTGGGGAGCTGGGGGTTGGCCTCTTCTCACAGATAACTAGGGATAGAACTAGAGGTAATGGCCTCAAGTTGTTCCAGGGGAGGTTTAGGTTGGAAATTAGGAGACATTTCTTCTCAGAAAGAGTCATTAGGCATTGGAAGAGGTTGCCCAGGGAGGTGATGTAGTCACCATCCTTGGGGGTGTTTAAGGAAAGGTTGGATGCCGTGCTTGGGGACATAGTTTAATGGGTGATATTGATGGTAGGGTGATGGTTGGAACAGATGGTCTTGGAGGTCTTTTCCAACCTTAAAAATTCTATGATTCTATGATTTTGGCTTTACCTGAACTGAAGCCTGATGTTTTGCATCCATGTACACCTCTTGCAACACGGAAAAAAAAAAAAAAAAAAAAAAAAAAAAAAGCACTAAATAAATCATCAGAGCATCAGAGACAGAAGAAGCTGAGAAATAATTCAAAATCAGTTTCTTCAGCCTTGGGAATATATGGGACAGTGGAAAGCATTATTTTTTAACTCTTCCCCTACCTATCAACATCAGATTTTTACTGAATTCTTCTCTACTTCTGATATTTTGCTATGTTCCAGTCATGTACTAGGGGGATTTTATATTTTAATAGTAGTTAACAAGTTTAAGATTGATCTCATATAACTGAGGTTACCCATTTTGCCATTATCATTCTCTTATCTCCCTCTATGTTGGTTAGATAAAGGATAATGGGCAGAGGAGAAGAAAAAGAAGTGTCTTCTTTTTACACTAGCTATAGGACACTGGCCTAGGGTGACACCCCCCCTCCCTCTCTTTTTCATATATCTCATGCATGAAAATGTAATTTAACCCAGGAATAGAGATTAGATCCTATCAACTAAAAACTGATAAAGTGTACTACCTTGTACACTAAATTTGTTTTTGCATCTGTTTCAGATCTAGCCTGCAAATGCTGAATAGGATGTCTATATTTTTCTTAAGCATCAAGATTATTTCCAATACTTTTCATATTTTCACACTGTCACTTTGCATAACGTTACATTACTGCGTATCAGTGATATACACATTTTTTTCAGATAAAAAACATCACTAAATTATTGTTAAATGGAAATTAATACTGACAGACTTCACAAGTATAAAGTTTCATGTAGCTATTATTGCATGTAGGTTAAAAGCAAAACTCTAAAAATTTACAATACTTGTTAACTTTTGCCAAAAACATCTTTCTGTTACAAAGGGAAGTAGTATGAAATGGACTATTTTTATTCATATATTTTTACCATATAGCCATTTCTGTAGCTCTAAGTCCAGCTGGATATGTCTCTGACAGTTGGAGTAGCGTGGAGCTCAGTGCAAGCTAACTACACATTTTTTTACCTGACCTTTCAGGTGGATGTTCCATTTCATATCAAGTTTCACATCATTATGTTTATAATCTATCCTATTAAAATCAGTACATAACTGATTGCAAGAAGGATATTTATGTTACTGACAATTTTTATGAGCCTTAAAATTTACAGAGAAAATACTGGTATCTTCTTTGAAGAATAGTCTATTGATAATAGCTATCCTGACAAAAACTGTAAAATTAAACAAAAACACTGAGACTAAACACTGAGACTAAATTTGCCAGGCTGACTCAGAAATATATATATTTCACAAAATATGTATACTTTTTATTTTATTTTAGGCAAAGAAATACTTCCCAAGTATCCTTTTCATTAGTCAAATTCATTCTATACGTAATCCAAAAGTGTTGCTTAATTCCTCAAACATGGCCTTAAAGTGTATAAACTAGAATTGCTTCTGATTAACTAAAGATCACTAAGTTTATAATTGTTGGCTTTAGTCTATTCTCTCTTTCTGGTTTGTGAAGAGCTTTTTTCCCTTTGGGCTTTCATTTGTCAATATAGAAAGGTAAATAGACAATAGGCTTTTGTTTGTTTGTTTTTCTTACATCTATGTTTCAGGTTGTGAAAACTATGTCTGTTGGCAATCCTAATACTAACAAAACTTTAAAAATTACTTTTTTTTTTTTTTTTTTTTTTTTTAAATCTCTCCTCCATCTCTAGATTTTCTTTCAAGCTGTCTTTCAAGCTCCTAACTCAATGGTGTTCTGGTCTACAACTACAGATGCAAGTGAGGTAAAGATGTAGTTCTGTTGTGCTGATAATCTGTTGGCAGATAGTGAGAAAATAATTTCTTATGCTCTTCCTCTTATTTCTGGATTCATCATGTAAAGATGGTCTATTTCTAGATATGATTAAACTATACAGAGACACATTGCAGCTCTACATATCCTATGAGTACGTAAGGCTTCATATTTTATGGATCACTTTATCATTTTGCCAGATATGGTGATTTTCTCACAGAACCCTTACTCCCAGAAGCACAAGTTAAAATAGATTCTCAAATCCCTCTTTCATACATTCAGCAAAGGAAGAGTGATGCAGATGACTGTTTTGTTGTTGGTGATGGTTGGTCGGTTTTGTTTGGTTCCCCCAATGGAATCATTAAATGCCATTCCAGACATGTCTAGAACTATAAATTAAAACTTTCTAAAACCTATTTACTGGTATTTCTACTGACTGTCCTACTTGGCTGAAATATATGTTAGATATATTTACACGTTACTCTTTAACTTCACTAATATGAAGTTAAAATCTCTCTATAGGAGCTTGTACTTGAAATGATTGTAAATACACATGATTTAAAAGCATGTTTGATTTATGTTTTTTTGGCTGTTACATACATTTCCACACAAAGCTTGTGGAAAAAATGTAGTTGTAAAGACAAAATACATTGCTTCTGAAACAGAAATCCATATTTTTCTGTCAGTGCCTTTGAGTTTTCTATGTCACAGCCTCAAATTTCTTATAATTTAAAGCATCTGACCTTAGATTATGAGTGAAAGAAGATTATTAACTGTTTAATAAGGAAAATAATCTGTTATTAACATAAAATAAGCATAAAAATAACTGTCTTCCAAGACTAGTTGAATAGCATTTGACTTACATATGTAAGTCTACAGCTTCCTCATAAGGGGGAATGGAAAGGCAGGTGACCTATTCTCCGTAATCACCAGTGATAGGACCTGCAGGAACGGTGTTAAACTGAGGCAGGGGAAATTTAGGCTGGACACCAGGAAGAGGTTCTTCACCAAGAAGGTGGTCGCACACTGGAACAGGCTCCCCAGAGAAGTAGTCACTTCACCAAGCCTGTCTGAATTTAAGAAGCAATTGGACTGTGCACTTAGTCACATGGTCTAAAATTTTGGGTAGACCTGTGCGGTGCCCAGAGTTGGACGCGTGGGTCCCTTCCACCTTGGGATATTCTATGATTCTATGATTCTAATATACTGAATATCTTCAAATGCCTTTAAATACCTAATATTTCATCCTCAGAATGAATATACTATATGCTTTCTGTATCTGTACCTGTATTTTTCTTCTATAAGAAAACCATTTTCTTTTTAAGTTTGGCTTTACTTGACTTGGCTTGTTTCACAGCTTTTGTCTAATTTAGCAACCTTTTATAAATAGTTTTAAAGAAAAGTAGGCAACAGAATAACAATTCTTTTCTTTCACCATATTGTCCTCTGAGTACTTTGAAATGAAGATAATTTAATTGTTTAGGATGTGCTGAATTTTTGTCATTAGTTTAAAAGCAGCTCTAGATTTTATGAAATAACAAAAATAGCAAATATCAAACTTCTGTTGTTGTTGTTGTTTGTGTGAATGGGTTAAACATTTTTTTGTGCATGCATGTGTGTGCATGTGTGGTAGAAGAATGGAAAGGAGTTATATCACCAGTCACCTTTCTCTTCCATATCTCCATAATGACTAGCAATCAGTTATTTCAACAGCCAGAATGGAGCACTAGTGTTCACTTTAATACTTCTCACACAAAAGGGTAGGTATTTTAACATATATATGACAGTGTTGATCATACCTTAAGGACAGAACACTTATTGTAAGGAATCCAGGACAGGAATATGTCTATTGCTGGTTTTAATATACATGAATTTTACATAGTAAAAATAATCCCCAACATGCTGGCCACTAAATGAAAGACACATAGTGACTTCCACAAGTGTTTTCTTGGCTTAAAAATTAACACTTGAAAAGGAAAATGATCTCCTATTTATCATATTTGCTCTTGAATAGAAAAAAATATTGATTTTTTCTGTGTATTACTTGGAGTAATTCAAAGTTGTTATACTCCTAAGGTCTAGGAATAATATCCTTGTTAATATTCAATATCTTTGCATTGTTCTAGAATTTGAAGAAAAGAAGTAAAAATTTAAAATAATAATAATAATAATAATAAAGAAAGAACCTAGACATCATTCTCCTAAAAGAAATTTAAGACCGCTTCATGCTTTTGGTTTGAGGTTAAAGCTTCATGAGGTTAAAGCTTCATTAAGAAAATACTTTTGTTTGCAGAATGAAGCCAATGAGCACAATCTATTCTGCTTAATAAGACTTCATACACTGAACTGATGTAGTGTTTTTTTGTTTGTTTGTTTGTTTGTTTGCTTTTTAAAAAAAGGAGAATTTAAAAAAAAAAAAAAAAAAAAAAAAGAAAGAAAGGGAACTCTTGCATTAAGGTTAGACTATTTCCACATAGAATAGTGGAATCTGGGCAGTTCATACTGATCAGAACAAACAACTTGAAATTAATATAAACATGAAATTAGCTTTTCACTTACAGTGAAATAATATATCAAATGATATTTTTCAATCAGGAAAATGCTTACAGCTTATTGCACCTATATCTTTGGAATATAGTAAGAATTCTCTCACCGCTTTTGCTTCAGACCAGTGTGATTTGTATCTATACATTGCCTACAGTAAAACTACTTTGAACACTCTGGGAAATCCTGACTCGACATAGATATGGTACTTTTCTCTTTGTAATGATTTAATTGCAAAGGACCTGTGAGTAAGAATGTTTTAGGACACAGGCAAAAAGCACACATCTAAGAGAGAAGGTTATCTTTGTTGTTACACTTTTAGAACCACTATTCAAAACAATAGAGTACTCATGTTTGTGAAATACAGCAGGGCTGACTAACACAGTGAGAAAGATCATCAAGAACATATGATGTTCATGTCAATTAACAAAAGTATCACAGATAAGAGGATTTTTTTCTTTTTATCAATTAGGTATTAGACTGAATAAATAATAGTAATTTTATAAAGGAAATAAAACAGTACCTGAAAAGCGAAACCTTTCCAATTTAGTGTTAATCAAAAGGTTAGAGGGATGATGTAATTATAAATAATTTGCAATATATATACATTTCTTTTTATAAATGTGAAGCTTCATAATATCAAAAACATCACATCAAGAATTAATAACCAGTGAAGACTTAATGGTCTATTGATGCCAGATATTATGTGGAGAAGTGATTTTCAGTATAAAAGTAAATATTATTTCTATTACACTTTTTAATAATGATTTGCAAATCTGTAAAAATCTGAAAATATCAGATTTTTCCAAGTGCCCTGAACTTTTCCTGTTAATTGGGTTAATTTTCCATCGTAGCCTGCTGTATGAATGTAGAAGGTACACACAGAAATCTGTGTCATTTTGCATATGCAACTTCTATTTCTTGATGTAAATTTTTATATTTGCATGTTTGCATAATGTGTATATGCAAATTTTTCCACATAGATTGTATGATTAAAAATATGAAAATAAAGTTTTCAACACATTTTTTTCCAGATTATTATTATCCATATATCTAATATATTTTACTTCTGCCTACTTCAGACTTCAGGCTGAATTTGTTTCCGCCAATGATTCTATCTATCTATCTATCTATCTATACTACATATATACTGTATATATAGTATATATATATACACGCTATATATATACTATATATATTATATAATATAGTATGTTATATATAGTATAATATAGTGTATATATATATTATATATATAGTGTATATATATGCTTTATATTATATATATAGTATATATACTATTTATATACTATATATATACTATATATATAGTATCATATAGTGTGTATATATATATATAGAAGCAATAGGAAAAAAGTGCAATACTGACAGAGAACAAAGCTATTGAAACAGTTATCTACAGCATTCTTCTGGCGAATAGCAACAAAATCTTCATTTAAGAACTGTCAGGATAATGCTTTGCTGGAGGTCATTATGTTATGTCTTTAAATGCAGATAATCACAAAATTATTTTGACATTCAGTACCACCATATTTAAATTTATAAATAACATTTAATTTTAAATAGCATTTAAATGAGAAAAATAGTGCTCTTCAAAGACAGTTGTGACCTAGAATAATGAAAAGCTTGAAACACCTCAACATCCATTTTCCAGTGTGGCCTGAGCTGTGTACCTTAAAATTTGGGATAGAAATAGTATTTGAACTATTTAAATACAACTAGGAATATTTGTATACCCTCTACATGAGGACTAGATTAATGCAGATACTGTTTTGTAAAGAATTTTCAGAAATTAAAACAAAATTATGTTTAAGAAGAGGCTCTGGTGTAAAAATATTGGCAAGTACTTCAACACTGTAAATCCATGAGATAATATTATTGATGATGGCCTTATTAATATCTGGATGTTAGTGGTTTGTTTGGTTGGTTAGTTTGTTATTGTTGGTTTATTTGTTATTATTATTATTTTGTCATTGTGCTATATGTAGCTGTATGACAAATAACCTTTCAAAATTTGAACTCCATTATGCTATGTTGAACCATGCTGTATGCTAAATAAGTGAACATAATCCAAATTAGATTTGCTGGATCCAGAATATAAATATAATTTAAAGGTATTCCTTGTTCTGAAATGCTTCACCTCAAGAAGCACTGTAGAATAGCTATAAAACAAAACAACAGGAACAAAAACTGTGCATCCTTTCACTTAGTCTGATCTAAATTGGGAGTAACTTGCAGAAAAAAAATGTCCATGGACTTCATTAGTATAAGTCAAGGTGAGAATCACACATATAGTTTCACATAAGTAAAACAATCTTTCTAAAACCAACAGTTATGTGTAAATAAGGATTAACATTTCGTGTAATAACAATAGTCATTGTTATTACTACCTCATTTTCCTCTTTCTCTTTGTCATCCCATTTCCTACTTCATCCTTGAAAAGCAGAGGTCACTATGTCTAAACTTAATGACCAGATAATTTACAACTACACTAAGTTGCAGATAGCTTTCATGTCACTTCCATAAACATAGGCATACAAATATGCATAGGCATCTCCCTCCAAAGAACATCAATTTTCAGCCGTTTCAGTATGTTTTCAGCTTGCCTAGTTGTCATTTGTCTTTAGTCCTGCCCACAGTGTTTTTTAAGCATGATGGTTATTTGGTTTTCTTATGCCCAGTACCAGATAGTCTTTACCTGAAGAGCGAAAGAGAGGGCAATGAAAGGCAGAACCCTCATGAAGTGGTGCATGCCACTATGAAAGCTGCCTGACACAGCAGGGAACTGTGAGAGGGGAAAGGACAGAACTTTGAGAGGGGAAAGGACAGAACAGGTAGCAGAGGGGAGAAGATAGAATGAAATGCCATCTTGGGATTCTAAAACCTTGAAATAAAAGAACATCCTGCTGCTGGCTTTAATAGTCCATAACAACAGCCGTCTTCCCCTTGTGAATGTTTTCTACCATGTAGCATTCCTTCATATGACATTCTTCAGTTCCATCTACCTCTCATATTGCTACATGCCTCACTGCACCACAGGAGGCACTACATTGCAAAAATCTCTTCTGTTTTGAAGTGCCTAAGCACCACAGGGATAAATGTTCTCTGTCAGAATGAAGAGTCTTTATTATATAATCCAGCTCCCTTTTTTTTTTTTTTTTCTTTTTCCTAGATATATACTAGTTACAGTGAAAGTTCTCTGACACCACTTAGTAAAATAATGTAACACATTTCAGTGAAAATGTCAAACACATTATGGTGGCACTTTGCTGCATAATTTAGAACCAATGTGCTTTAAAATATGTGGTACTTTTAAATACATATGTAAGCATAAAGAGATATCATGTACACCTATGATGTATAAATCTGAATGGAAATATACATAGCGATATGTATTTATAGTTATAAAGTTACATATATATTATGTGATATTTTTAACATTCAATAATGTAAATATAATTATTTTCAATGTAAAGTCAGACTTTGGATTATTCTCTTAAGAATCTTGCTGTATTTTTGAGGTATTAATATTACTTGATAATTGCTTTCTTTACTGTTCAGTGGAGGATAATGTTTTTCATTACTACAGAAAATTGTCAGACAAAAATACATGAACCCAAAAGATGAGGTTGAAAGAGTGAATACTCAGTAGATTTTTTATTGTTTTTCCCCTACTAATCAAACAATAAAAAATTGAAGATTCAGTCCTGGAAATGGCTAGACATCTTTACTCTCATATGTAGTTTTAGGTGATAATATTTACATACTGAAAGTAAAGTTATTCATATAATTCAGAGCATGCAAGATTAATACAGGAATATATAAACTATTAAAAGTGTTTTTGTTTTGGCTTTTGGGGTTTGCTTATTTATTTTTTTATTTATTTTTTGCTATAGACCTGTGTTTTAAATATATATTCTGCTTAACAATACCAAAGTTAAAACCAGTATGTGAAATTGCTTGACCTTGTGTTTATTGAGTATGGCTTTTTAGACGTATTAAAATGAAGTCTAAAAGAATAATTTAGTTATTAATTATTTTGAAACCTACAAAAGAAGTAGGAGGAGAAGAAGAAAAACAAGAAGAACAACAAGAACAAGAAGAACAAGAACAAGAAAAAGGAGAAAAGGAGAGAAAATGAGAAAAAAAAAAAAAAAGAGAAAGCAGAAAAAAAAAAAGAAAGAAAAAAAGAGAAAAGAGAAAGAGAAAAAAAATAACAAAAAAAAAAAAGAAAAAGGAAAAGGAGAAGGAAAAGGAAAAGGAAAATAGAAAAATGCAAAAAATGAAAAAAAGGAAAAGGAAAAGGAAAAGGAAAAGGAAAAGGAAAAGGAAAAGGAAAAGGAAAAGGAAAAGGAAAAGGAAAAGGAAAAGGAAAAGGAAAGAAGTGTTAATTTACCCTTATTTTTTATCATAGAATAATAGAATCATAAAATGGCTTGGGTTAGAAGGGATCTTAAAGATCATGTAATTCCAGTGCCCCTGCCATGGGGCATGTCACTCACTAGACAAGGTTGCCCAGGGACCCATTCAACAGTTATGGATGGGGTATCCATAACGTACAGATATGCCAATAAAAACATGTTTATTGGAAATGACTGTGAATAAGATAGTATTGTAGTACCCAGTCAAGTCTTACAAAATATTTATTAGTGAAGAAATACAATACAAAAGATTTTAAGGGTTGGATCCCACAATGCTTTGCTGAGCAAGATGGAAATTACCAAAGAATGCAAAAATTGACCAGAGCTAATTTATTTCTAATACAAATAGATATATGATCTTAGTATTGCATTAGTCATTTAGACCTGGATCATCAAAGGCATAAGACTTTGTCCCTTAAATATTTTTGAGTGATTGCCATTTAGCCCTTATTTATTACATCATTCTGTATGAATTAAATAATTTTAAATTTAAAAATGAGATTGAAATCTTCTTCACTAAACACTCCTTTGAGTGTTTTGCCTGATTAAGGATTGCAAAATCAAGTCTTTTGCAGGGAAGATCTAATAGGAAACATACTAAGTGACCATGAGATCAAACAGTAATCCTATCCTAAGGATAAAATCTAATCCTATTTTTGACTGAAGTGCTAAATTCCTTCTGGCCTAAGACATCAGCACATGGATAGTTACTTCTTTCTATCTTTCATTTTGTATGTGAAACAATTCAGTATCAAATTTAGTAAGTCTCTCATTAAACTGTAACCTATAAAATGTGTTTATGACATAGTAATGACATAGACTTGACTGAAAGTATTAAGAATTCAATACTTTCATTGAAAACAAAAATAATCATCTGTTAACTTCAATGACTATTTTCTATATCTGTCTGCAGCTTTCTGGAACAGTAATGTCAAATTATTTTTACTTAAATTCTTACTGGAGAAAATGAGTTTTCTAGATAGATTTAGAGGTAAGAAAAAATGGCATTTGTTCATTCCATATAGATTTATTAATTTTTATATTTCTAGGTTCTTATTGTTATAAAAGGTTGTAAAGTATTATATTTTTAGTAGATGAAGACATTTAGATCTACAAATGAATTAAGAACGCCTTTCTCAAACATATTCAAAATTGCTTGAAAGCAACATCTGTACAATAGTTGTAAACAAACAAAAACAAAAACAAAACAAACAACAACAACAACAACAAAAACTTCTATGAATATCCCATCTTCCAATTCTGATATGGCCAAGGGAATTAAATTAGCCTGTCCAGCTACAGAACGAGAAAAAAAAAAAAATCTTTAAAAATTGGGGTTCTCTCTGTCTGTCTGTCTGTCTCTCTCTTTAATAAGGTAAATATAATATTTTGTTGAACCATAAAGAGCATTTTCATCTTGAATATGTCAAAAATGCAAAGCTGCATCTTCTGTGATTTTGCCAGAAGATTTAAAAAATATTTACCCCAAAGACTAGAAGGAAAGTGTTGAACTTTCTAAGTACCCCTGTTATCTATAACTTCTTTTTCAATATACTGCATTTATGAACCATTTGATTCAAAGACTTCAGCTGACAGATATTCTACTAGATAAGTTGTTCTATACCTTAGTTACTGTCAGAGCTGCTTATTTTTCAGTCCTGTCTGATAGTATCTAATTAGAGTCAAACAAAATAGTCCAACAACTAAGGAATATTTTATACTTTGAAAGTTCTCCTCTTTCATTTGATAAATTTTAATAATTTTAAGACCATTAAAATTTTTAATTGATCATTCAGTAATATTTATAAAAATAGTTAGGTGAAAAATAATTCAAGCATTTTTACAGTATTACTAATTTCTGAATTAGATCACCTCTATTTTCACTACTGTATGTAATTTAATGTTTGTTTGTTTGTTTTGTAGTTACATGAAAGGCCTAGTTTTAAAAATAAAAGTATCAGAATACATGACGTAAAACTCGCTTCCAACTGTCTGGAATAACAGGTACCAAAAAAAAAAATAATAAAAAAATCTAATCCTGTCCTCAAACTACTGCAGCAATTAGCTTAATATGCAAAATGAAAAAGTATGGAAATATATGTCAATATTGTCTGTAATTCAACTCAGGCAGCAATCACAAAACAATCAGAAAAATATTACAATATATATACACGATTTTCTGCATTTCCATGTTATACTTTTTCTGAAATTATTTTATTCTATTGCACAAAAAATTCAAATCTGACCCCTGAAGTAGGTGTATGTAACACATGAACAATTAAAGTGGCATCAGTGCATCAGTCATTATAACTAAGGAAATTAATGTTCATCTATGAGAAAAAAAAGAAAATACAAAAAATATGTGTTTGGATGAAGTCTCAGACAGAGATGTTAAGCAAATTTGGAATATTAACTTTAATATTTGGACAATGTACTCCTTTAATATTATATTTCCTTTCATAAAAATGTCTGTCTGCATATGACAATATTCACTTTCTGTCTTAAACCACTTGGGAATATTGCTTTGTGAGTTGAACACTTATACATTTCAGTGGTAGGAGAAGTGATATTTGAATGCAGTTCTTATTGGCTTAAGTGCCCAGAGATGTTCACGTTGGCAACGTTCCCACTGACTTCAGTCAGGGCAAGAACGGGCTCCAGTTTTGCAAGGCACTTTAAGATCCTTTTGGGAAAAAAAAAAAGGTGTTAGAGGAATGCAAGCCATAATTATCAATTAGTTTTAAACAAAGCACTCTCACAAATATCTCCCATATTCACAGAACATCATATGTTAATTTCAAGTTTCAGTTTGCTGTAGCAATTTTAATGCTGCTGAGTAATTATTTGTCCAGGCACTAAGGCATTTCATGACACCATATTTTCCAGATTTGACATGCAGAATTTTGATTCCCGTGTAAACAAAAATAAACCAGCTGATCAAAAAGATTCTTTTAGTTATATAAATTTAATCAAAATATCTGCCTCTGTTCTGACTTTTTTTTTCCTGCTATGTCTTTTATATGAAAAAATCTTATAGCAAGGGTTAAAAGGCTGTTTATATGTTTAAAAGAAAAAAATATATACGTTAAAAATGTAAGATTTTGTAATATTCTGAATATTCAATACTAGTTATATTTTTACTTTTGCATGTATGTATTTGGACAATGAAAAAATAAAGGTATCCTTTCTACTCCTAGTAGCAACAATCCTTGCTTTCAGACTCTTTGCCCTGCAAATAAATACTTTCTTCTCAGTGTTAAGAAATAGTTTCGACAACATTTATCTTTTAGATATTTAAAATTAGATAAACATAAATTGACATATTCCCAAAATGTGAATTCATTAAAAAGGGCTCATATTCATGACTGAGGAAATTCAACTAGCAGAAAAGTGCAAAGATATTAGGCCTCTATTTAAAAATAAATATGATCTGATTTTGCAAAGTTCAACAACAATAATGACAATTCTTGTTGAAACCTTTGGTTGATGGCTATTAAAAGTCATTCAAAACCTGTTTTTCTGTTTGAATAAAAAATTCTAATTTTTTAGATGACAGGCCTAAATGAAGAAATTCAAAACATAACTACCTATAATTTATGCATGACTTTAGAATTTGGATTTCTGAATAAATAAAAATCTTTGTTAATCCTTCCAGTACCTTTCTGCTTAGACTTAAGAATTATTATAAATAACCTTCTCAAGCCAGTAACATTAAATTAAAAATAAATCAAAACAAATCATAACCCTTTCAGAAACCTAACTTGCATTAGGTTTCAAGCACTCATGCCTTACTGAGCACATAAAAATACTGTAATGTTGTCTAATACATAAACCTAATCACATATTTTCTACACAAGTATAAACAAGTTCTGCTAAGATTTTTGCTTCATCTTCAGAGGAAGTAAAGACTTTGGTTACAATTATCATTATCCTAATATGTTAAGAAGCAGTTAATTCTCAGTCAAGCAAGCCAGAACTCAGACTAATGATTGACTTGCCTGTATGTGTCAGACATATATTTGCATGCCTTTTCTGAAACATGAAAGTATGTTATACATAAATCTCAACTAAATCTGATAAAACTGCTCATGTTAATCACATTATTTACATATGGGAAGTAGTCAGAAAACAAAATTTATGTTTGATTTTTTTTCCTCATTACCATGTTACATGATTATTTTGGGTGTGAAGTAATATTAATATTTAATGATTAAATGATCAAATGTGAAGCCTTACATCAACACACAGAGCAGGAAGTAAGGGTAACTAAGTATAAGGCAAATGTAAAAGAAAAATAAGTTCACTCAGTAAGTAATTTGAACTGATGTAGTATTGATCAGGCCAAATCAGGGAATTCTTATTTCACTATGAATGGTTAGTTAGAGTAGTAACTAATTCTCAAACATTTAAAGAGTAAATGAGGTGAAATTAGCATCTTAACATTTTAAAAATCTAATTAATTGGTGAGAGATCTAGAGATAAATATTATGAAAACACAATGATGAGAAGATGCTTCTTTTTTCTTGTTCCATAATTAAACCTCTGATCCTAACCAAATCTAACAAAACTTATTTGTAATCAGATAATTCTTAAGAAATATTCAGTTACAGAACTCATTCAGTATCTAAAGTATACTGAAGATTATGGAACACATTCAGTATCAAAACTCACATATGGATGAAAAAATATTGACCAATATAAATACAGTCTATGCTATTTCTAAAAACTGCTGGATTTACAATTATTATCTTAACTACTTTTCATATTACAGAAACAACTTTTCTCAAAAGAATAGCAACTTATTCTTTAGGGAAAATGCTAAGGAAAAGTTGATGTACAAAAGGCATTAGTAGAATTTTTAATTAATATATCACACAATAAACCTAATAGATTTTATTATTCAATACGATATTATGGTACCTTGTTACTTTTTTTTTTTTTTTTTTTTTATGGTAGCTATTACCTGTTATGCCAAAAAGGTAAAAATAAACATTTCAGACCTCATTAAAAATTATTGATGTGATCTACATCTCTATATCTCTAGATATTAATCAATACATATTGATTTACCACTTAAAGTATTGTGCTGAAAAAAAAAAAAATATAAGCATTGCCTATTTATAAAACTTTTTTTTTTCTTGAGACAAGGTGCATTTAAAAAGGAAAAAGGAAAAAGGAAAAAATGAAAAGGAAAAAAGAAAAAGGAAAAAGGAAAAAGGAAAAAGGAAAAAGGAAAAAGGAAAAAGGAAAAAAGAAAAAAGAAAAAGAAAAGGTTCATTCTTCATTGGTGCCCAAACGTAAATACATATAACTATATTTATATATGCATGTGCATATATTACAGGTCTACAGCAATGATGCTACAAGTAGAATTAAAAAATATATATAATAATAATAAACCACAACAACAACAACAATTCTACCTAAATTCTACCTAAAAAATTCTAGTCACACTGATGAGGATTTTGCTTATGGTATTACTCCAGCTATCAGAGCTACATGGGGAAACACTCATGCCTCTTCACTGCCTCCCAGTGTAAAAATTGGGAGGGAGGGAGGGGAAGCCATTTTCTGCTTAGAAAATCAATATTTGTACAAAGAGTCTAATATTTTTTCTTTAAAAGAACGTATACATACTTGAGAACAATAGCTTAGGTCCTTTTGCAGACTATTGTGGTCCATGCACAATATAAAATAAAAAGCAGACTACAAAACAAAGGAATTATTCTATGAATGTGGTTTGATTACAAGTAATGAATAGGGAAAAAAAAAAAAAAAAAGATAAGAAAACAGAAAAATAAAATGGAAAATGCTCAGCTGTTAAGACAAATTTATACAGTTGCAATGTTTTTGAAACATTAATATTATAAAATTTATGAATTCGTCAATATAGAGCATTTTAAAATATTTTCCACAATGAGAACTGATTACATTGCATGTTATTTTTGGATGTAGATAAACTAAAAATATCCACCCTTAGAAAGACCAAGAATATTGTAATTGCCTTAGACAATAATCTATAGAAACACTCAAAGTTATAAATCACTGAATTGTTTTAACTGATTGAGATATTTAACAGATAAAGATTTGAAATTCATTTGCAACATATATTTTTCCTATCTAACGTAAGCATTTAATAACCAGTCTCAAATATTGCAGGAGGAAACAAAGACATAAGATAAACTATAAAGATTTATTTTTTTTTTTAAGGTGGAGGAGGGGAAATTTTCATTTACATAAAAAAAAAATCAAATACACTGAATAGTCATATTATTTTTCCTTTGATGCACTTTTCATCATACCCAAGCAAGATTTTTATACTTGGGAGGGAAAGACTCAGCAGAATATTCATTCTTTGAAAGTGTGAAGTGTATGTCTTGAGTTATTTGGTCTTAATATTGGCATTTCTTATAAATTCTTATAAATTTGAAAATTTATGACATATATATTATTGAATTTTGATATTAATGTGAGCCATACTGTAGCCTATCAGTATTTGTTTTTGCTATATATTGCTATATATTTGCTATATGTCCGATAAAATCTAACAGAATGCTCAATGTAACTATATTATAAAGTAATATATCATTGATAAGTAGTTCTATGAATGACTTAAAATAGACACTATGTAAAACTGTTTAAAATTGTAAAAATGGATTATTAATTATTTTTTGAAAAAAAAAAAAATAGTAAACCTGAAATTGCATTTAAAATGTTTAATTTTATAAATTTTAAAATAGAATTTACAATGAGAAAAAAAGTATCATATCTGAAGAGTATTGATACTGTGAACAACCCTGCTTTAATTTTATTTGAAAACAACTGCTATAGGAATAAGAGCTTTAGTATACCTGCAATTAAAAAAATGAATATTTCACCTAAGATCAGCGTTTACACAGGAGCAAATCAGTGCCTGCAATGATTATTTCATAATTAAACACAGTTATGTATTTATTCTTTTAAAACTGAAATCAGATATCTAATATTTGTAAGGACTGTTTTCATTTTCACAGATACATTTTTCGTGTTTATTTAGCCACTTGATTGGACAAATTAATTGCTATTATTGTAATTAAATTACAGCAGGTTTAAATTTCTGCCACTCATTATGTGACACTGCTTCAAGTGTAAAAAGTGGAGTTTTAAGAAGCAGGGATATCAATTTTCCTCACTCTATATTCAGGCAGTTGTAAACTGGATTTGGGCTTGATCATTTGTTTCTAGTAATACCAAATCAACATTTATATAACTATATATATAGTTATAGTTATATATATATATAGTTTTATATATATATATATAAAAGATATATATATATATTATATAAGATATATATATATATATAATATATAAGATATATATATATATATCTTATATAATATATATAAAAGTTATTGTCTTTTATGGCTAGTGACATTACTGTAATTTTGAAAATATAGCAGTCTACCCTGTGCTTCATTCCAGGCTTAAAAGACTTCAAAAGACATATGGAAATATTCTCATATCAGATAACGTTAACTAATGAAATATAGATAGATATGTGTATACATACATACACGTATATATATATATATACATACACTTTTGTATATATACACATACATATGTATATGCATTTCTTTTTTAGTATGCAGATGGTAGAATTAAAATATTAATCTTGGTAATTAAATTGTTTTCCTTAATTAGAAAACTAGATTTTCACCTTTCAAGCTTTACTTTAAGATATCTTAACTTAGTCATTTTTTTAAAATGCAATTTTGATTAAAGCTGATATGATTTCCCTGACAACAATATTCGTCCCGTTTCCCAAACAGGAATATAAACTTTTATTTTTTTTTCTTTGTCAAGATATCGCTACAAATTTAACAGAATGGTCGAATGTATTGATAATCTAACACTCACAAAATCAAATATATTTTTGAAATCATGACAATAAAATGTTTTTATTACATGATATATTAAACTAGACATTTATTATTTCAACTCTATCTTACCCATTGTAGATGTATTTTTGGAAGGTCACCCCAAACAATGTCATGATATATAACAGTTAAAAATGTGTCCAAACAGAAAGAACAAAAATAAAAATCTTCTTTAGTTTTGACATCATCCACAGTTTTCTGCAAAACTTAAATACACTGTAAAAATAAGGCTGCACAACTGCAGTAAAAATGGTGATACACTCAATGAGTGAAAACAAACAAACAAGCAAACAAACAAAACATGACATGAAAAATAATTTTTATCAAACCTAATTCAAAGTTGGAGTACCAAGCCCACAGAATTAAATAAAACATGGTGTCACTTCATTTTGTCCATCATGCTCAAGGGCTACATATGTATATGTAAATTGAACTTCCCCACATAATCAGGACATTATGGTTCTGAGATAAATTTCACAGTGATATACTATATTAATGTTCAGTTAATTTGTCAGCAGATTGAAAATAGATGTAATTCATTTTGAGGGTAAATAGTAGTACTGCAAATGTTTATGACTCTTGTATTCAAATTTTTCCATTTACGAAAGAATAATGCTAAGAGAATGACTTATTTCAGTGACATAAAGCCTAACTCACAAGAGCAAGGTAAATGTTTTGTAACTTTGACAAGTCAATGGAATCCAGTTTTATACCACTAGAAGGAAAATATGGCCCATTAGCTATACGTTAAATAGTTAATTTGATAACCATTTGATTACAAACTTCATTACACTTTATTTCTTTGTATATTCAGTGAATTTAATGCCTCTGGTTCCTATGACCTAAATGCATTTCTTTGTGCTTCCTAACTCTGTTCTGTTCAGTGCTTTAAGAATAAAAAAATAGTCCAAAAGTGCATAGTATTTCTGGAGTGTTATCATACTACTAGGTACTCTGAAATGTTGCTAAATAATGAAATGTAAGAAAATAATATAAATTGTAAAGAGTTGTAATATATATATATTAGGATAGTATTTATACATATATGGATAAAGACATCCAAAAGGTAGTATTGCTTGACTGCAAGGAGATTTATATGCTTTCGTTACAGCAGAGCACATTGCAAATTTTCTTAGAAGATTTGGGAAATTATTCAAATGAACAAGTGGCTGCCTCATTCATAGTGCTGCTATTCTGTCCAAACTTCTCACACAACCACCTCACACATATACTTCTCCACCCAGTTGTCACTCTTTGGCTTGAGGTTCTACATTCTCCAGAACAAATGGATGTTGCAGAAAGGAGGTGCAAGTTCCCTACAATCAAATAATCAATACAAGCGTTAAGACCATTTGAAGGCTGACAGCTATGGAATTGTGTCTGCCATTCTCTCTTTTCTCCCTTAATTTTTCTTCTTAATGCCAGGAGTACCAATATCATTCTCAGTTCTGCATGAGACAACCAAAGATTCTGGCACCCTTCTCTGGGGGCTGTTTTGGAGATGCTGCATTTCAGTATGCCAGTTTTTACTCGCATGAAAGGCTATTCAGTATCCCCAGAGACACCAGGTAATATAAAGAGCCTTCTTTCTAAAAATGAAGAAGCTGTTATTCACCCTGTCATCAAGTCAGATCCTTCAGGATTTGCTTTAACAGACTGCCCTGAGTGGAAACCATATGCATTAAGCAGACTCAGACTTCTAAGTTTCTGTAAGAAACTCACAACACACTGGTCACATTTGAGCTCCAGCTCAAATGTGTCTAAGCAACCACAAGAACTTGGATATTACCTTCACATTTTACCACCAGCTATGATTATCTGTTAGTGACTTTTCAGATATATTTTCTTAGATGTGTTTTCTGTGGGACAGAGGCTCTTAATTAATGATATTTAGATATTATTTTTGTTATATTACTTTAATAATTATTATGTGATATGAGAAAAGGTACCACTACATCTAACATATAAAGGAAATGCTCCTAAGAAACATTACCAAAAAAATGAAAACGTTATAGAAAAAAAATGAAAATACAAGAAAACACATGAAGATGTGTTTTTCAAAAATTAAAACACAGGAAAACATTCAGAAATTAAACACTGCAGTATACAGAATCATCTGTACATGTTTTTACAAACTTAAATGACCAGTAAAATAATGGGACAAAAAAAAAAAAAAAAAAAAAAGTGATAGAATTTAGGCCCTAGAGGCATTATATTGAAAGCTGCATTTATGTTAGACTGTTAGAGAGAAAAAAAGAATCTCACCCTTAAACTCACCATGAATATTTAGGGCATTGAATTGGCAAAATACTGAAAAGCAACAGAAAATACAAAGAATTTATTTTATTTGATGAGCTTAAATGTTCTATATTATCATGGTCCATGTTTTGATTCTAGTAGTAACATTGAGAAGTCTTTTCCACCTTTTTTCATCTTTTATTACAGAATTTCATGCACTTTTTGGAAAAAGAAAAAAAAAAAAAAGTGAGGCCATATGAGTGATTCAGTAAGCTCAATATAACTCATCAAAAATAAATAAATAAATCAGTCTGGCCACCAGACTAAAATAGTCTGATAATAAGCCTAAAATAAGCTAAAATAATATTTTGAATTCTTAAAATAGGGATAAATGTTTTTTTTACTTCTGACACTTTTACCCCTTTGGTCAGCACTAACCATCATTCAGCTTTCAATGATCTTGTTAACAAAACAGAGACATATTCATATACAAAACTTTTTCTTAAACAAACAAAAAACAAACAAAAAAAAAACAAACAAAAAACTTATTCTGTAATTTCAAATCTTTTGTCAACTGACATTTCCATCTACTTTTTCTTACTATAATTTTCCATAGATAGTACATCATTGTAGTCATTGAGTGGGAAATCCTACTTCCATTAAAGTCCTCATTCACAAATAGCCCTGTCAGGTGTATTGCAGGATAATTATAGACTGAAGATACTATTTTACACTCTGCATCCTTTTTGAAGATTTGTCTTCAAGAATGCACTTTCTGAAGGTAACTTAAGCATCTTTCTTTCTCCAGTAATGGAACTACTATATAGTAAAATAATATTTTTTTTTCTACTGAAAATGAGAAATTGAAGGAATTTAAATGAATTGTTCTGATTTTCATATAGATGCTAACGGAAAAAAATAAATAAATTCAAATCTTGTTATTAAATATATTTAGAAAATGTGGAAGCATCAGTACTACCAGCCTCAGAAATAGCAACATCAGAATGCAAGCATAAAGAGATTGCTGAGGAATAGTTATTGGCTATTTAATAATTGGCTATAAATTCAAGCAATTCCTGTTCATTTACTCATTTGTGGATGCTGCCTCTTTGTGGCAGAATGCCATGTAAAATGTACCTTTCACATTAAGAACCTAATCCTACATTTCTGTTGAATCCCATGCAAACTCCTGTTTATAAGTTTAGACCCAGAGAGAAAAAAAATACATATACACATGAAAGGCTGCACACTGTTTGCAGGAATTTCTCATTCAATTCTTACTGAGTAAGCCTTCCTTCCTCTTACTGAATGACAAAGCCAGTGAAGCTGAAAATTTCCTTACTTATACCCATTTAGCAACAGTGGGCCTCTACCGAGTTTAAATGAAAGGAGAACCAGGACAGTGGTTTCAGCAATAGTTAGAAAGGAGGTAATTCAAAATTAGGGTTCCAGAACTGCACCTCAGGTAGCAGTACTCACATTTCTCACTAGTGTCAATGAGAAATCTGCAGGAAATGAAGAGCAGTACAGATAATAGAGAAGTTATTTCTCTTGTGACAAAAGAACACTCTATCTGCACTTCAAACTGAAATAACACTCCACATACTAAACTGTCCAAGTTAAATAAAGTCATGTGGGGGGTTTTGCTTTTTTTTTTTTTTTTTTCTTTTGCTCTGTGTTGGTGCCATAGAGGAAGGAACACATGCCAACAAAACATCTTGAATTCCAAAGGACCAGCTATATAGCTTTGTTTCTGTAAAAAGTGACATACTGCACATGGATAGGAAAAACATAACAGAACAGAACCCTTTTGCAATAAGAGATGTACTAGTGATCAACTCTGCAAACAATACCAAACATGACAATCTTGTCAAGAAAGAGAAGATCCCATGTGAAATATACCCTTTTCCATATACTGAAGACCACTTTATCAACGAAACAAAATGTAAATACAGAACTATCCTACTCAATACGTTGGTGAGACAATTATTTATGTGTAGTTCTGACCCATGTTATATATGCTGGTAATGACCGTATATTGCGTTTTAAAGATAAAGAACACATTATATGATGCCTAAAAATGTTATGACTTTCTGATGAAGCATAATTGCTAGTAAAGAGAAACCAACAAATAAACAGATGATATTGGCAAGAAATTTTAAAATTCAGATACTCATCATTTCATATTCTCACATTTGAAATATTTATCAAGTGTTTATTCAGAAACTATTAAAAAATCACATGTGCTGGGATACATACGAGAGACATCAGTTGTCCCATCTTACAGTGATGCTGTGTTTATCAATATACTTGCCATTGCCTGCTGCCCAAAGGGGTAAAGATATTGTAAATAGATGTGTACAGTCCATTATTTGATCTTCTGAAATGCCAGTAAACATGAGGGTCTGTACTAAGCAATCAGAAACTGGCTACAACCACTGTCAAGTCATTGTGTTTGGTTAACTAATGAAAGAGAAAGAAGAGAGAAGAGAGAAAGAGAGAAGAGAGAAAGAGAGAAAGAAAAGAAAGAAAGAAAGAAAGAAAGAAAGAAAGAAAGAAAGAAAGAAGAAAGAAAGAAAGAAAGAAAGAAAGAAAGAAAGAAAGAAAGAAAGAAAGAAAGAAAGAAAGAAAGAAAGAAAGAAAGAAAGAAAGAAGGAAGAAAAAGAAAGAAGGAAGGAAGGAAGGAAGGAAGGAAGGAAGGAAGGAAGGAAGGAAGGAAGGAAGGAAGGAAGGAAGGAAGGAAGGAAGGAAGGAAGGAAGGAAGGAAGGAAGGAAGGAAGGAAGGAAGAAGGAAAGAAGGAAGAAAAGAAGGAAAGAAAGAAGGAAGGAAGGAAGGAAGGAAGGAAGGAAGGAAGGAAGGAAGGAAGGAAGGAAGGAAGAAGGAAAGAAGGAAGAAAAGAAGGAAAGAAGGAAGGAAGGAAGGAAGGAAGGAAGGAAGGAAGGAAGGAAGGAAGGAAGGAAGGAAGGAAGGAAGGAAGGAAGGAGGAAAAAGAAAGAAAGAAAGAAAGAAAGAAAGAAAGAAAGAAAGAAAGAAAGAAAGAAAGAAAGAAAGAAAGAAAGAAAGAAAGAAAGAAAGAAAGAAAGAAAGAAAGAAAGAAAGAAAGAAAGAAAAAGGGGGAACAACAAAAAAGAGAAAGAATACTGATAAAACCAAAGCATTTTTTTTTCCTGCTAAGATGAATGCCTACTACATGGCCCTCACTAGCTTGCCCCGCTAGATGCCTGAGCAGGAGGTTGCTAAAAGGCATATTTTAGCATAAAGAAACATTATTTTTTCCTATTGTGAACAGATTATATGTCTTAGATTGTCTGTTAAGATTTGGTCTTAATTGGGATTATGTATAATGATTTATAAGGTTATCATGATACTGTATTGGCTTTGAGAAAAAAAAAAAAGGCAAAAAAAAAAAAAAAACAAAACAGCTCTCAATGTAGTGCAACACTTCAGAGCATCTGCAGACTTTGGAATCCATCCTGGAGAAAAAAAAAAAAAAAAAGTCCCAGTAGTTTTACTTGTAAGAATGATGAGTATATTAATGCTCTGCAGGGCTACACACATGATTAAAGTTGTTCATGTGCTTAAGTGCCTGCAGGATGAAGGTTTAAGCTGGGACTTCTTTCACAAGTAAAGATACTTAAGTGAGTAAGAATTTGCAGGATTCGGTCCTAAAATAGTGAAGGAAAGAGAAATGCTAATGTGCATATAAAAATAGGTGCTACAATAAAATATTTTTTTTATATTTCATCAATAAGTTATTTTCACTACCCAGTTATGGATCATATATCTCTGCACTCTTTAATGATTTGTCCACATCTACAGTGATCCTTTTAACGATCATAATATATATATATTTTTTTTTAATTCAAAAGTCCAGAAAGCATACAAACACATCCTTAAAAAAAGGAAACCTTGTATTAAAGTCGGGGTGTGCTAATCTCTCCATAAAAGCCATTTAAACTCACCCATGGCTAACATGGCTAAAAGGGGAAAATGTGCGCTGTACATAACCAGAAAGAAAATAAAACTAAACAATGTTGGTTTAAAAGAAAACAAAACAAAACAAAAACAAAACAAAACAAAAACAAAAAGACACACACACAAAAAAAAAAAAACACTAACAAAAACAAACAAACAAAAAAAACCACAAGGACCATCACTTTTGTACTTGTAACCTGAATATGACCTGACAAGACCCTCCTGCCACCTTCCCCAAGCACACATAGACTCATGCACAATACCAGTGTTGTGCCCAGTTTACATAATAGGTGGTTTTCTGCTTCCAGAGTAAAAAAAAAAAATAAATAAATAAAAAATAAATAATAATAAAAAAATAAAGGCAGCCGAAATTGAAATAAAATAAACAGCACACTCTTTCAGAATCATTCCCAAAAGCTGAAAAATCCCGTGCCAAGGCACTTCACCCTACAATAAAATGAATTTAAGGGGAAAAAAGAGGGGGGTGAGGTGGGGCAGGGGGAGGTCAGCATTTATGTTTCTTTGTTTTGCATGTGGTTATTAAATACAAATACTCTAGAGAAGGAGCTGCTGTGGTTGGCGGGGAAAGGGGTTTCTCTGCACTGTTTCTCAGAACTGGCTGAATGTGGTCTGTTTTTCCAGCACTTCGAGGTAGTCCGGCTCTGCGTTTAGTTTTGCTTTTAGCTCCAGGTACTCGTTCCTGTTGGGCTCTACATAGACAGTACTCGGGGGACTGTAGAGCACCGTCTCCCGGAGCCTGCCGTCCCCCGGCCCCGGGTGCAAGTACTGGTGGGCACGCCTAAGGTCATAGTTGGGGGAATAGGTGTAGGCGGCGGGGAGCTTGGGGTAGTCGGGGAGGGTGGAGCCGGCTGTGCCCAGCGTGGAGGAGGAGGAGTGTTTGTCGGGCTCCAAAATGCCCCTGTAAAAGCGATCGGCGTCTTGCACCGGGGAGAGCAGCTCCTCTCGCGGCTCGATGGTGCTCACGCTGTACGCGGGGCTGCGCCCGGGCACATCCTCCCCGCCGGGCGCCGGCGGCGGCGGGGGCGGCGGGGGAGGCTGGGTGCCCCCCCCCGCTTGCAGGGGGTGGCTGCTGTAGGTGACCTTGAGCTCGTGGAGGTCTTTATAATCCTCGCCCGCGTTGCCCTCCCGGGAGCGGTAGATGGGGTTTTTGCACATGTGGCCCAAGGGGTGCGGGATGTACTCGTAGACGTGCCCGGCAGGGGTCTTCACTTTGGGCAGCGCCGCGCCCCCCCCGCCGCCGCCGCCGCGGTGGGGAGGGTGCTGCTGGAGGTGCGGGTGGTGGTGGTGGTGGTGGGCGCCGCTGTAGACGCTGTACTGCATGTTGAAGGAGCTCACGTCGGAGTTGTTGGCGCTGGCGTGGTCACCCTGGCCCTTCTTGCGCCGCTTCATCACTAACACGAAGAGCCCCGCCGCCACGAAGACCGACATGATGAAGACCAGCAGCAGGCTGAGGATCAGCACCGAGAGCGGCACCGAAGAGCCGCCGCCGCCGCCGCCCGCAGGCGTGGAGCCGCCCACCGCCACCGTGCCATTGAGGCGCACGGTGGAGGAGGAGGGGGTGGTCCTGGCCGGGAGCTGGCCCGGGGACGGCGTGGGCGTGGAGACGACGATGTCCGAGTAGTCGGGGCACAGCAGCTCCGCCCGGACGGCTCGCATGTCGCTCTGGGCGAACTTCTTCGGGGACTCGCAGATCACCTGGTCCACCAGGACGCCGGTGTTGAGCTGCTCCAGCCACAGCTTCATGCCTACCACGTCGCAGGTACAGTCCCAGGGATTCTCGTGCAGGTCGATCTGCAGGAGGGATTTCAGCTGGTCCAGCACCCCGCTCACTGGCAGGTAGGAGAAGTGGTTGCTCCGCAGGCTCAGCCTGTAGAGGGAGAGACCAGAAAAAATGTTCCCAGGCAAAGATCTCAGAAGATTGTTATTCAAAAACAAGAGCTGAAGGTTGGGGATGGGTTCAAAGGTGCCCGCCTCTATCTCCCGGATGACATTGTACTGCAAGAAAAGGTACTGTAGGCTTTGTAGCCCATAGAACAGCTCTGGGCTCAGCCGCTCAATCCGGTTCCCATTCAGGTACAGCCTTCGCAAATTAGTTAAATCCCCAAAAGCCCGGTCCTGAATGACCGAGATACGATTATTGCCCAGGTGCAGTAAATCCAGCCCGGTGGCATCCACAAAATCTGCCCTGCGTACCAGAGCAATGTAGTTTTCTGTCAGATACATCTTCTTAGGATTATAAGGTTTGGGCTGTAGCTCAGAAATGCTCTCAATCTTCCTCTCCTGACAATTGACATTGAGGCCCAGGTCAGAAATCTGCAAGTTGCAAGTGCAGGCAGTGGGACACTCCAAAGGCACCGGGGATTTGGTCTGGTAGGCAATGCTGGGTCCGTAGTTGCTGTATCCCAGGTCTTTGGAGGGCAGACGGGAGGTGGGTCGCACCCTCGTCTTGTTGGGTTGGCGGGTCCCTTTGGGGGGCTTCAAGGGGGATTTGTAAACAGCTGAAGAAGAAGTGGCCACGGAGTTGACTGAGGCTGGGGTAGTGTGGAAATACCCTGTGGTGCTCAATGGTGTCTGTGGCCTCATTTCGTAATCCGAGATGAGTCTCCTGGGGCAAAGCTCCTGCTTGGAAACTTCATCCAAATCTCGACCGTGTAAGCGAAAAGGGGTCTCACAAACCACATCTCCCACCAGTGCAGAGTACGAGATACTGTCTAGCCAATCCTTTAGAGCAATCAACTCACAAGAACAATTCCAGGGGTTTTCCTCCAGCTGCAGCTCCACCACTTTATCCATGTGCTGCAAAAGGCCCACATAGGGCAACAGCTTCAGCCGGTTACCCCTCAGATCCAAGTGAGTTAAGGGCACAAAACGGAAAAGGTTGTTGGGCAAACTGGAGAGGAGGTTATCATTGAGAATCAGCACCTGCAGCAAATGCAGTTTGCTGAAGGCATTAGGTTCAATGATGCTAATATAATTATAATCAACCTGTAGGTATTCCAAACTCTCTAGACCAATGAAAGTGTCGTCTCGTAGAAGTTCCAGCTTGTTATTGTTCAAGTGTAGCCTTCTTAAGCCTCTCAGACCATGAAAGGCCCCTGTTTCAATGTCTTGTATGTCATTGCTCCCTAGATGCAAAATCGAAGCCCCCGTGTAATTAACAAATTGGTTTGGGTACAGCCTGTTCAAAAGGTTCCCAGACAACAAGAGGTGGTAGACAGGGAACCTCGGTGGACTGATCTCAAAAAGGCTGATGATCCCTCTGTTTTCACAGCTCACTGTTAGGATGCTGTCCTTCTCCTCACAAGGACACGCATTATCACAGATTTCCCCATAATACTCGATGCTTTCTGCCCACGAAAGGACTAGCGATGTTAAAGCAAACGCGATCGTCTGCAGCATCCAGATATGCATTTTTTTGTTGAGGTCCTGTTCCGAAGTTACTGTGGAGCAGCAAGCGTACATTTTATTTCCTGTAAGGGTAAGGAGAGAAAAAAGAAAGCAACATAATAGCATAACCCCATAAAATTTACAGCGGACACAAAGTTTGTATATATCTTCAGTGGAGTGGAGAATGGACTGGTAATCAAACAAACAAAAAAATCCCCCTGTCACTTCTAATTCCCACACTTTTGAAAACTGAATGACATGCATTGATTAGAAGGTTGATGGGAAATTCCTAGTGAGTCAAATGCCTGCAGTGTTTAAAAAGGTGAGATCGCAGTAGGAATCATTCTAGTTCTATTCATATGTGGTACATTTCAATGTTTCATTGGATTTCTTTTTCACAACCAGCCCCATAAATATACATAAAATGGCTGTCAGTTCGGTTTCACGGTTCTAATTTAAGAGAAAAGAAGCACCATTTTACGAGGTTTCCCACCTCCCCTATTACCCAGCTCCCCCTTCCCTTCAGAACCTCCTCAGTGAACAGCGCATTAAGGTCTTTCCCTATTTTAACAGAGCCAAAGTGCTACCTTGATTTTTAACCAGTGGTGGAAAAGCCATGGTAGGAAGCCAGATAAAAATGCCCAGTGCTGAAAACAGCAGCTTAATTCAACAGAGAGGATACTGACAGTTTCTCCAAATCACCTATTTCTTAAAACTCTTTCATGTGATTATTTTTATCTATACATTTACAAAGCATGCATGCACACAGGCACACACCCATCTGCACATATGCACACACAGCCACACAGCCACAGCCACACACACACACACACACACACCACAGAGGACTTTTGTGGCAGAATTATTCGGTAATGAAATTAAATACATTAGCCTCCTACTCAGTGCACTTAAAAGCTGTCAAGTGAGAGAAATTTTGTATCTTTACACAAGTAAATCATCTTGATTGGAATCAAGTTATGTACAATGCAACAGTGAAGAATATCAGGCAGAGGTCTTACACACACAGCCACACACACACACTCACTCTTAGAGGAAATGTTTTAACCACTCACCCAAAATTTGTGAAAAATGTAAAGCATGCAGATCATCTTCGGAGTCTCAGCCATATCTGACATACCGCTTATTCCCAACGTTCTGCAAAACTAGCCTGGTAGAAGCGGAGAGATCTAAATAGGTCTCATGGAAATATCTCATCGCCAACACTCCAAGCATCAGAGTTACTGATTATAAGCAGCGATGGCTGTCAGTACTCTTCATCCTTTAGGGGAGAAGACACTCAGGCTGATTAAAAGCCAGTGGGGAGTGGAGGGGGAACCCTACCATTGACCTGCATCAGTGCTTTAACACCCAGATTTCATCTGGTCAGAAACAAATCCCTTTTCCTTCTTACAGTCTTTCTGACTCCTTGTGGCTTTCTTCTACTTCTACTAGCCTAAAAGCAATGTGAATAAGGAAAATATATGCATTGTGTGTGTTGGTAGGGGAAAGCTAATAAATCATCTGGGCTTAAATGCTAGGGGCTTGGAGCAGGCTTGCATTTTCTATTGCCCACCTCAGAGCTTCTATCCTCATGCCACAACTCTGGTTTGGAGGAACGCATCCTAAAAACCGTCAAGTCTCAGCACTGCAAGACATCTCCTGTGGCATCAGGTTCAAGGCTGCAAATTTGGCACTTGCAGCAAAGGCAGTCATGCAGCAAGAAATTGGAAGTCTTGGCGAATCTCTCTAATTTTGACCAGACGTCAACTGGATCGGAATTACTCAAACCAAAAGGCTTCACTGCAAAAAGGCAGCAAAAATTTTACTCAAAGGCATGTCTCTAGCATATTCTTTCTCAGCTCGATCAGATCCATTCATTAACTGACAGATCTTCGGAGGAAAAAAAAAAAAAAAAAGCTATTGAAAACCTGCTCGGTCAGTGTTAAAATCCCAGGCATTTTACAACTTTAATTCAATTATGGTTAGCAAAGGAGGCAAATACAATCTTCCCTCCCGCCTCCTTTCTCCCTTTCTCTGAAAAAAAAAAAAAAAAAAGGGGGGGGGTGGGGTGGGGGGATGGGAGGTAGAGAAAATAAAGTTGTAGCTGGCTATATGCAAGGTTGCAATCCCGCCCTGGAAACCCCTGTGTGATGACTGCATGCTGCTGTTCGCCAGCTCCCTACAGAGGTTCATACTGGGAGAGGGGGAGGGGGGGAACGGGGCTGCATGGGGATTTTTCTCGTGTGTGTGTGTGTGCTTTTTCCCCCAAAGAGTTCATTCCTCAGATTACCGCACTGCATATCCGGCCCGAAGCAGCAGCTTTCAGTACCGCCGACAGCAGCAGCAAGCAAGCGGCCCCAGCCGGACACTGCCACCCAGCCGAGCAGCACCCAGAATTGGGAGAAATGGCTGGGGGTGGGGGAAGGGGGGCGGAGGAGGGGCGGGGGGGGGGGGTAGAAACAGCAAGGAAAGACCCGGCGGGAAGGGGCGGGGGGGGGGGTGTTGGAGGGGGGGTGTAAGGGGGAGAAGGAAGAGAGGAAGAAGAGAGAGCGCAAGAAAAGTCAACCCTGGTACTTACTTCTCCTTAAATCCCCAGGGCCCAAGCATGGTGGCAGCACATGAAGGCGCCCGTTCGGTGCGCGGGGGCGGTGGCGGCGGCGGAGGACGAGGAAGCCGAGGAGGATTTTTTGCGGCCGGGGAAGGCTTCGGTGAGAAACGCACACAAACAGCACCCCGCGGCCGGGCGGCGCCGAGGCACCGGCGTTCGCACAGGGGCGCGCGCACACACGCGCACACACACACGCGTGCACACACACACACACACACACACACACGCGTGCACACACACTCACGCACAGACACGCTGCACGCGCGGGTGGGCTCGTGCCCGGGCAGCCGCGGCGGCGCGCCCGCCCGCGCCCGCGCGCTCCGGCGCGCGCCCGCGCGGGGCGGGCGGGGGCGGCAGGCGGAGAGCAGCGGGAGGGGAAAATTGGGGAAAGGATGGAGGGGGGTATGGGTGGGGGGAAGGCGGGGCGGCGTCGGGCGGGGGCTGCGCGGGGACAAGGTTGCGGGGCGCCGCGGGGAGGAGGAGAGAGGCGGCGGGGGGGGCGGGGGGAGGGGAGGAGGGAGGGGGACGCGGGGGGAAGGATGCGGCCCGGGGATGGAGGGGGAAACGGGGGGGGGGGGCAAGGAAGGGGGCTCCCCGGCTGAGAGCGCGGTGGGCGCTCAGCGCCGCGCACGCCGCCCGCGCGGTCCCGCAGAGCGCATACGCACGGCGGGGCGCGCACACGCACATGCCGATACTACTGCCGCGCCGCCGCCCCCGGCGCGCTCCCGCTGCCGCCCGCGGCACCGGGCAACTTTCCCCGCTCGCCGCCGCCGACCCCGTACCCCAGCCCTCAGGACGGGGTCCCGGGTCCCGGCGGCGCTGCCGCCCACCCCCCGTCCTCCAGCAGCGCCCGCTGACCGCGGAGCGGAGCCGCTTCCCCCAGGGAACGTGCGGGAGCCTCCGCCGGGGGACCAGGTGGCCGCGGAGAGGGGACGTGGCCGGTTTGGCAGCGCGCGTCCTCTGCATCTGGGGCTGGGGGGTGTGCAGGGTCCCCGCGCGTTGCCTCCCCCCTCTGCCCACCCGAGCTGGGGGATGCAGCAACGACAACGCAGCGACTCCGGGGACGTGCCCCGTTCCTTGCCCTGACCGCTCTCCTCACAGCGGTTGGAGGCCGGGGGCCATCCCCAGGCCCCCTCCGGTTGGCCGCGGAGCGGTGCTTTGCAGAGCTGTACCTTGCGGCTCCTCCCGCTGCCGCCAGGTGGCAGTGCAGCGCCGCCGGGGGCTCCGCGGGGGGACTGCCCTGCCGCCGGGGGGCGGAGGCCGCGGCGGGGAGAGGCGGCGGGGTTGGCAACGCTGTGGAGATTGCCTTTCTCCCTCGCCGGCTGAGAGAACTGCGGTTATGCCGTTTGGCTAGGACACATGATGTTTTTTTTTTTTTTTTTTTTTTTTTCCTTGTAAAAAGCTGGATGTAACATAGGTGACTTTTTAAGTTTAGCTCTAGGTTTGTTTCTCAGAAAGAAAGATACATTTAACTGTATATATGCAAAGATGTCCACATTTGCCTCTGTGTATTCATTATTCTTTGTGCTGTGCACATTTCAGTACTTAAATCATCAGTATTATGCATACAATTGCATGTAAATTACATTTCATGTTCACAATACAGAGGCTGAAATCTGACTTTAACTCAAATGCAATGCTAAGATACAGTTGTGCCTTCATGGACTCATGCGTGTCTCAGCATTGCAGAAGGAAGAGGATGTACTGTACCCTATGAGAATGCATCACATCTACATCTTCAGCAGACCTATGTCAGTCTGTGTCTTAACATCCAAATGTGCAAAATACATAGTGTAAATAATCACGTTTCCCTTAATGTTCAGCCTTCCTCAAAAGGTGTGTTCTTCTCTGCAAATGTAAAAGCAGAATGAATCCTTTTTCTTTGGGCCTGAAACAAGCAAGATACGGTATTTGGATGAAAGACAGTATGGTCTTATATGAATCAAATGGAACCTTGGTTCTCATATGAACCATTCTTGTTCATTTAGATGTTTTTTACTCCTGCTCTTGCAGAAGTTTTTGGAAAGTTTCTCAGTGGGACAAAACACCTACTTCTATTTTTAAAGAATCTGTGAAATTCCTGTTTTGATGCAAAACCAATTGACTCTGTGGAACAATTTAAAAGTCTTTAGGTTGAGCACCAAGCTGCAATGTTTAGTCAGGGAAAAAAAATCAAAAGCATACTACACACTTCTGTTCTCCCTCAGCCACCATCACTCTTTAAGACTTTACTATTCTACATGAAATATATGATAATAGGTGAAATGAAAAAAAAAAAAATCATAGGTAGCAACAGGGGCTGTTTTATGGAAGTTTTTTTATGAACTCACTATTTTTGAAAAATATTTTTGATTTGAAATCATAATTGAATATTTTGAATATATGGGATTTTATGCATATATGCTTTCATTTCTAGGCCCAGTCATATATATAGCACCTGTCTGTGTTTCTGTCCTGTTTTTCTCTGACAGATTTTGGATAAATTAGATAATTTATCTAAATTTTAGATAAATTTAGATAAATTTTAGATAAATTTAGACAAATTAGATAGATTTTTTTATTAATAAGAAAGCAAGCTATTTTAAATAACCTTGGTAGCTAGACTAAACTTAACTATTTCAGTGAAACCATTTTGGAGAAGTTGACACTTCATAAACCTGAAACAATGTTAAAAATGCTGTGTAAAAGTGAGTATTGTACATATGTTTCATTTTCATTATTCTAGTCCTGTACTAATGAGATATTAAAAAGTATAATGAATAGAAAATCTGATTTAATAAAATCTTACTCTCATCTTGTTAGACTGTTAGATAATTTTAGTAGTACACATGAGGTTTAAGTAGTTATTACTGTAGAACTATTATGCTGCTTTTCCATTCATTCTTTTTATGATTAATATTATACTTCTAGTAAAGTACCTTAAAGTTCTGTAGAATGCTGCAGAAAATTTATTTCAATGTATTTATTTCAATATGCTTGTGTAGCATGAGATCACAGTTCTGTATTCCTTACTGAAATCAGCTATTTGAATGGTGTCTACATAGCCTGAAAGTACTCCTTATAATAAGAAGTTATATCTGAATATTTGAACTAGAATTGCCATAATAAACTTGAGCACAAGAACAGCAAACAATAAATGCTGCTGAGAATTTATGAGAAATAATGAGGTCTTTATTACTATTGAAGTGTGCTCCCTTTTGCTAATTTAATTTTTAATCTGTCTGTCATTAAACCAGGAGATCCTAAAAAATGCATTCAAAAACTCAGGAGGAAAGTTGGATGTTACTTCTATAATCCTCACATGAAATACAAATGGAGAGAAGTGAACTAGACAGGAACAACAGAATAGACAGATAAACAAAAGAATATTAGGAATACAAAGATTATATCTACAACAACTTTGAAGGTCTACTACGGTAGACCTATTGCAGTAATTTAGTCAATAAGAGTAGCACGAACAGTTGATTTAGCACATGGAACCAGACATTACGTGGAAATAGAAGCACAGAAGTATCAAAGTCATAAATGTTGGAACTGATGGAAACACATAGTTTAGAAAAGACAGAAAAAAAGGTGGTGGAATCATTTCATTTTAATGGACTAAAAACGTTCAAGAAGTAAAGATTGTTAAGCAATAATGCAACAAAGAAATTAAATTTGATGGTGATGATGAGAATGAAAATCATGGAGGAAAGGGTACGAAAAAAGCTTCATGAGGATGTAATCTATCTATCACAAATCTCTTTGAACAGATTTGATCTGGACAATAATCCCTATAAATACTAGGGGAGGCAATAAAGTAAAAATTGATATTGTGTGATTATTTCAATTTATGTGATATCCAGTGGGCAAATATTAGAGGAAAAAAAAGAAACAAACCAAACAAAAAAAAAAAAAACAACAAAAAACCACACAACAAAACACCATAAAAAACACTGAACTGATGATATTGGGGAAAATACAAACTTGAACATGACAGAGAATAGCTCCTTTTTGAAAAACAAGGACATGTTAGTTTTCATGAACAATAGGATCCACAGGAAAAACTGATAATGTCTTAAAAGCAACAACAACAAGAACAAGAACAACAACAACTAGGTTATCTTAGGTCAGTTGATTTTGATTTTTTACCAGTTCACATGAAGCAGCAAGACAGAAAAAAAAAATGCAGTTCTTAAACTATAGTCCAGTGTTCCAGGAAGGAAAACTGAGAAACAAAATAAAAATTAGTGAGATAATCTGGAGTGAGGAACACGAGAATTAAAATTCAGATGAGGCATTTTACCTTTAGATTTACCTTATGTAAAAAAAGCACAAATATTATTTTATATTTACATTTAAGGAATGTGGGGGGAAATACAGCGATGAAAAAGAATTCCCAGAAGATAAAAACTTGAGCAGATTCTCAAGAAAATATAAAATATGGAAAAAATATATTGATTAGCAAGGAGAAATCTGCATCAGTAATTAGAAGCAAACCAAGAATAGTCAAAAACCTTGTATAACCAAATCTTGCACAAAAAAAATGAGTAATAGAAGTTCTTAGGACAAGTAAGAAAAATCTAAGAAGTAGCGTGCATGCTAAAGGGTGGTATGGACATTAAAAATATACTAGGCATGGACTAAGTAATCGATGTATACAATGCCTCTGCTTCTGTTAAAACTGTATATGTAAATGATAATGAAAGAGCAAGGGCAAGAGAAGTCATGTCATCATTCATGTACATGCAGTACATAGCTGGTACTGTGTGGAACAAGTATTTGGTCAGAAAAAAGTTATATCCTAGATTACTGGAAGGATCAAAACGAGAATTGTAAGTCCATAAGTAAGGACTGGAAACATTTGAACTCAAAAAGAGATAAGTGTGTTTGGATAGAGTTTGTAGACAAAAAAAAAAAAAAAAAGGAAGACTTGCTGAGGAGAACTAAATAGTCAGAGAAGGAAAAAATATACATGTGTATGTGTATACTATTTATATGTGTATATCTTTATACATGTGTATGTGTATACTATTTAAATATTCATATATATTTATATATTAGTATATATATATATATATTCATATATATATATATATATTAACATCAATATTCTAATATTTGATTATTTATAAGTTTAATTAGTATGCATATTTATGTATATTGCAATAAACACAACACGTATTATTTTGTCCTGGACTGATATGAATGATTATCTTTTGATTTAAACTGGGGTGAAAAAAACAGATTAAACAATATTCTAAAAGTCTGAAGGTAGTGGTTGATCAGAAAGTAACTATGTTGCCATTATAATTGAAATGCTGATATAATTATATAATTATATAATTTATATAATTTATATAATTATATATAATTATATGTATATTATATAATAATTATATAATTATAATTGAAATGCTGTTGCATTATGATTGAAATGCTGATATAATGGGAAAAGAGTAGCATGATTAGGCACGATTGTTCTAATAGGAGGGAAGGTGTCAAAACGATTGTACAGGACTAAAGTTTGCATGCTTTTTGATGAAAATTAAGAATTAATTTTGATGAAAATTAAGAAATAAGAAATCTACTGACCACAGGAGAACTGAGATATTAGGAAGGTCTTCCAAATAGGTAATGAGGCCAAAAAAACAGAGTTTTTTTTTGTTTGTTTGTTTCTTTGTCTTGGTGGTGGTGGATTTATAATTTTATTTTAAAGACAGAACTTGAAAGGCTGATAGAAAAAAATGTGTAATTGAATAGGACAGTTCCTGGAGGAAAGTTACATTTATGCTGAGTTGGGAAAGAAAAGGCTTTTTGAAGAAGATGGAATATGGTTGTTCTACATTTATACTGTATCTGTTCTCTGCCTCAGGGCTTACTGCAGGCTCTCAGGTCAGAAAGGATGTTTTCTCTCTTACAGTATAATTTAGATTTTGAGTTCTGTTAATTTCTTTCATTCTTGAGTCTTTTGTTCTCCTTTGTAACATGGAACATGTTTTAATACCTTGAACATTTTGTATACATTTCCTAGTATATTTTCTCCTATTCCTGATATTCCTGAGAAGATTATTAGCGGTGTCCTTGTTCCCCTTCCCCTTTTTTTTTTTTTTTTTTTTTTTTTTTTTTTTCCCAGAGAACATCTGGTCTAGCTTGTGGTCTTTATTGGAAAAGTTAAGATTTTGCTTAAGTATTGGAAAGTGTACATCTGAAGCAAACGTTCTAAAGATCTAGTATATCTGGTTGCCCAAAACTGTGAGGATTTATACATTTAGATAATCCCTTCCAGCTATGTTTCCCTATCGTTACATACAATGTAAAATGATTAAAATCATATTCAGCTCAGTTCCATTATCCCAAAGATACTAGCTAAACTTTCTGAAATTTCAGTAGGACATGACATTGATTAAGTATGTCTCTCAGATTTCCAAAACTGGCCTAATATACCTTAGATCTGACTTTTCATCTCTTACCTCATCAAATTATCAAAGAATTAAAATTATATTGTATATAATACAATATATTATTGTAGTATTGTATAATACATTGTATTGTATTATATTGTATATAATAACATCTAATGTTAGGTATCTAAATCTAGTGATAATAAATGGAAGGATTCTGATTTCATGTGGATCTGAACACTTCCTCAGGGGTAGCTTCTTAGCTTTTTTGTTTTGTTTTGTTTTGTTTTGTTTTTCTGTTGAAGAGGTAGAACAGGAATTATACAGACATTTATTCATATTCATACACATAGGACTAACCATAAGGTACAAATCTATTAGGTTATTCTTTTACTTCAATTTCTATGCTTCAATTTCTTCTACAATAAGTAAAATTGATTTAACAGGAGAAACTCAGAGTTGTCAAGCATTTTCAGTCTTATTGGTTAAGGTATTCAGTAGAAAGAGCTGGATTCAAATTCATACTCAAGATTAGTCAACAGAAATTTGAGCATGATGAGTATACAGACATAGAGACTGACCTGTCTTGTCAGTGCTCATTTTGGGGCAGTTAGGCATCCTCTGAGAATTTCTATTTAACTGGTTCTTACAAACAAAACAAACAGGTGAAGTTAGAAACAAACTCTGTAGCTATGTGTAAATTAGAATTCTGAGTGACTCTTCAGTAACAGCACTGATGTGACTCCTAATTTTTCCTAATGTTCTAGGAAAAAAAAAAAAAAAAAAAGAGTTATCACCAAAACAATGCACAGCAAGGAATGAAGGTCCATGAGGCACATGAAGATACCCAGCAGGAACTTTGTTGATGATATTAATGGTCTCTCAATACTGGATCTAACCACTACTAGAGATAGATAGGATTCATATATATTTTTGTTTACTTAGCCTTGTGTGACCATATGTAAATGTAGGCACCTAGCATTATATTTTGTCATCTGAATAGTTTTGTTTGAGAATAATCAGTTTTTGGTGCTGGTGGTGTTCTTTGTTGTTGTTGTTGTTTGGGTGGTTTTAACTTTTTTATTTTTATTTTTATTTTTATTTTTATTTTTGAGATGTTATTTAAGACAACCTGTCTGTATAAATAAGTGATTCTTAATGAGACAGCTTGGTCATTATTTAAAATAAATATAAGGCTTATTTACATAATGATGAGTAAAAATTAAGCTATTATTTAACCATTCTGCCATATAAGAATGATAGCTATGTTGTTATTGTATTAAGAAGAAGTAAGGAATATTTGTATTTGTTTGTTTGCCTGTTTTTTTGTTTTTTTTTTTTGTTTTTTTTTTTGGATTAACTACAGTAAAAGGGCACACACCTTATAATGAACTGAAGTTGCATGTTCTGGCTATTTAGCATGATGTTCAGTATTTCATATTGCTGGTGATGCCTCTCTGTCTTCTAACTGGGAAATTTTCACCAATTACTGCCACTAGGTGTCCCTACATGCACCTATGTGTAGGAACCTACTTAAATAAAAATTAAAAATAAAAATAAAATAAAGAAAAAATGAGCAAGAGTAGTAGAAAACATGATAGAAAACTTTATTCATGATGTTTAGAGTTCTGTTTGACAGCTATCTTGAAAATTACTGAAGAAGGCATGTTAAAAGATTCATGATGGTGCAGTTAAATTTCAAAGTAAACTTTTTTTAAAAAATGGATGTTAATGTAGTCTTAGTGTGGTCTTTATGACATTATATAGGCATATATATAAAATGAAAAAAAAATGAAAATCAGGTCAGTTAAAGTTTTCTATTTAGTAAATTTATTATAATGTTTAAGTAATTTCAAACAGGTTTATATAAAAATGGATTAAGAGATAGTAAAATCTTCTAATTAATTATGAGTCTAAGAGTGATGGAGAAACGTGTATTGTGATTAACTTCTCTAGAACATCCTGGTAAATGGGATATTTCAAGAATTAAAGATTTTTAATAGACTGTAGAGTTATCTGATCCTTACAATTAATTTTTGAATAGATGACTAGTAATGTAAAATAATTTGGTTAATGCCATAATTCTTTTCAGAAACAAGTTATTATTGAATGTCATGGCAATGGTGTTATTAATTGAATGTTATGGCAAAAAGCCTGTTGGAGTTTAATAAGTGTTTGAACTGTGCACTTAATCACATGGTCTAAAATTTTGGGTAGACTTGCGCCATGCCAGGAGTTGGATTCAATGATCCTTATGGGTCCCTTCCAACTCGTGATATTCCAGGATTCTATGATAAGGTCTTGTAGTAGGCCAGTTGTTACATTTAAGTCAACACCTATTGATATCACATAAGAACTTTTTGCCATTTTTATTTTATTTATTTATTTATTTATTTATTTTATTTTATGTCAAAAGGAAAAATGTAAAAGGATCTCTGAAGGCGTATTCTTTCGATTTTAATAAGCAAGATACTTGGCTAGACATCTCAGAGTATTAAAAACTTATTTCCTGTAACATGAAAAGGTGGCATATAGAACACTAAGAACTTGATCATATGGATACTATCTGACAAATTTAACCATGAATTCTTGAGCAGCATCTTCTCTTTTTCAAAATATAGGACTTTACTTAAAAAAGAAAAAAAAAAAAAAGAAAAAAGAAAAAAAAGACTTTCTTAAATGATACTGTGGTATCTTTGCATATTCTTTAAACCATAGGCTGGCAACAGGCTAGCGTGAGCATCTTTATTAACTTAAAGTTTTAATGGTAGTACATAAGAAGAGAAGTGGCATTTAAGGACTGGTCTTTTCTTTCATTACTTTGTTAACTTACTAATTACTGAAACTGATAATCAGCTTTAAAATTCTGTATAGTAGGCAACAGATGGAAGAGTGCAGACTGTTGCTTTACTGTTCAAAATGAAGAAATAGAATATAATTTGTGAGCAATAGATCTTAAGCGTTATTATACCAGTTATATCCATTATTACACCAGTGGAAAACACAAGTATCTGCCTGTGTCTTATTATCAGCAAAATAACTGAATAATACCATTGCTTTACATAATGTATTAAGTGTAAAACATTGGTGATATATGTAATAAAAGCTTCTATTTTACATATAATCTCTGTAAAAAGTATGCAGCTATCTAACAAGACATTGAAAATACAATATACTGTATAAAGAGAAAAAGAAAAAGTCATTGTAACTATATGATGCAGTGTAGTTAAGAATATCAAAATGCTCTGTAAACATTGTCTTATTCCATCCACAGTTACACTGTTCTAAACACCCTTTAATATGCTCTGTTAAAGAAGGCAATCTGCAGAGAAAAAATTAATGATGAACAATTTATTTCTGCATAGAAGTGATATGAAATTTATGATTTAATTCTATTTATTATTTCTAGATTTATGTTCCTATTCTATATTTCTATCCACGTCACTATGGAACTATAAACAACTTAGAAAGCTTAAGTAGAAAACTGCATAGGATGTTGCTATTATGCAACCTAGAAGTTGCAAATGGCATCTAGATTATCCACTGGACGCCTCTAATAAGTATTAATGATACATATTGGCATAATATAACCTGTGACTTAGAAAGAAAAAAAAAAGTGGAAGTTAGTGTGTCAGTCCTTTTGAAACTGAATAGGGTGAAGTTACTTAATTCTACTTTGCTACCTGGAAATTTGCAGGCAAAGTAGAAAAAGCAGATCAAGGAGAGGTGAAAGGAAATATCATCCCTAGTCTTCATTTGAGAAAGCAAAATGAGATCAATTAACTGAAATGTTGCATATGGAATATGGAATGCTTTACTGAGTTAATTCAATTTGTTTCTCAGAATTTCCTCTCCAGTATCTCAACCAGAAAATGAATCTGACACTTAATATAGCAAAATACCGGCGATGTTTAATGTCCTTTTATGTCTTGCTTCAATACGTATTTTTCCTGACAATGTATTGCTGAATTGAACATCAGCAGAGAAGTTTAATAAATAACATTATCAGTACCTAAATCGTTAACTTTGTCTTGTCTAAGATCTAAGATAGACTTCAGCATTTTGAAGCCTAAATACATGTAGGTTCTGCAAGCTTCAAGCTTTGTTAGGAAGCTGTCATCCATTACAAAATGTTACCTACTTCTAAAATGCATCTATGCAATGTTAAATGAATTTAATTCCTTCCGCTTGAACAATTTCCCAGCTTTTGTAGGAAAGGCAAAAAATATTTTACTTAGGTTTCTAAAAAATAACCCATATATTTTAAAGGCAGACAGGCATCAGATTTTTAAATAATCTTACTAGGAACGAGCACAGTGTCTAAATTGGGTCCAATGCATCTTAAATACTGTCCTATAGCTAAAGATCCAAAATAGACATCTCCAAAAGATAATTCTACTTATGTTTTCAGAAGTCTGCTTTAAATATATAACCCTCACCACTATTTGTGGGGACTTACTACATTTAGCTTTTTAGGTATCAGCTCAAGCTGATACCTAAAATCAAGTGCACTTAATAAATGCTTTGTGAATGTTCAGTCAATGTAGTAAAAAGATATATTTAAATGTAACTGTAAAAAGATTGTGATATATTAATAATTTATGTCTTATTGACCTAGGCAGGGCCTTGGGGGATATGCAATGCTACTTACCATGAGAAAGATATTTTATCAAAATCAAGACTTACATTAGTAAAAGCACTTTTTAAAACTCAATATTAAAGGAAATATCTCAAAGTTCTGTTTTCAAAAAAAAAATTAATAATAATATTCATACCATTCTTAGCAAATGCACATGGACTAATATTTTTATGTAGCTATGCTTATAATAACATACATTTTTTATTTTTTCCTTTATTCTGTTAAGTTGATGTGGATGAACATATGGATTGTGGAATATTGCTGTCATCATTAATAATACATTAGCAGACCCATGTAGTAGCCAGGAAGGGAGGGGGAAACTGTTTCTTTTTTTGTTGTTGTTTGTTTTCTTGCTTATATATTTTATATATGGACTAAGATGTGGATGCCATAGTAGGAAATCAGTTTTCTTCTTTTGTGCTTAGTTTTCCTTATCATAAAAAAAATAATAGTATTTAGCAAACAAATGATTTTTAATGAAAATCATTTTCTGTTGATTCGTATTTTATTTTCTTCCATTACATACTTTGTTTTTCTTAATAATATTCTAACACCTGAATTTATTTCCATACTGTTGCTTGAGCTAACATTTAATGCATGTGTCAGAGAAGGACAAGAATAATTCTCATAGTTACAATGAAAGAAAAGCAGAATAAAATAAAATAAAAGCAATATAAAATACTACATCAATCTCAGCTGAAAACTGCAGATATATCTGGATATCCAGAGCAATGTCTGACATTTATCAGTATAAAACAACTACTAACTACCACATAATTTAACTTGCTACCTTAACACCCAAAAAGCTTGTATAAAACATAGTTTATTTTCTATCCATGCTTTTGAGAAAAACTCATTTAATTGACTTTCACTTCCATACTAATGTACAAATCCTCGCTCCACATTCTTAACTAGAAGAATCTAGTACTATAATGAAAAACTTTCTGATCCTTACGAATATCACAACTATGGAAACAATAGTCATTCATCATATGCTGTTGCTTACAACATACTCTTTCAAACAGAGTGTATTTTAAATATCTACTATTTATGTAGAGTACAATGTACAATAAATATTGTTATCTTGTGAAAAAAGTAATTTTATCATGGATTCATGTTACATTATCATATAGCTGTTAAACTGTAAATCAATAAACTTTTACGACATATTATTTTGATATTCCTTCTTTGATATTTGATATGATCTGGTTTGAGTCTCTTTTTCTAGTCTTGACACGAACTGTGGTTATATTTTTATATAGTATTAATATTCTTTTGAGGTATAACCATATTGCCACAAGCTCTTTTTTAAATTTATTTTTTCAGTAAAATTATCTTTGAATTTTCATGCAGAGTTTCCCAATTTGTATAAATCATGTCTCATTCTGGAGCAAATTTGGGCACTTTACTTCACTGAAACTATTAGTCCCGAAAAATGCAAACTCCATTAAGAAAATCTATGAGCAGAGACACTTCATTTGTCTTTTTGGAATTTTTCAGTCAAAAGCCCATATTTTTACTCTTTCAAAGTAGTTTCAAAGTAATCATAATGGTCATATTTATTTAATTATTTATTTCACCTGCATGTGCATGCACACACACACACACACTCACCAAATGTTCTTTGTAATATTTTTGGCAAGGAGTAGTAAAATCTGAAAACCTGAAATATAAGATATGGCTCTGGAAAAGCTACACAGTTTCTCCTCACCATTTGCACCCTTGCAGAAGTTATTGCATTGCATACTCTTCCAGTATGTATAGCATCTATTCAGTGGTTTTCATGAATTAAACTTTTAATTAAAGCTGCTAATTTACAGAACGTCAATGCTTTAAAGTGTTTCCTCAGACATCTGACACATACGTTAGATAAATTAGCACCTGTGAAAATGCATCATGTAGTGTTTATTATTAACATTGTTGATTACTCTCTCTTTTGACATACATTTCTGTAACAGCTAATATGAAATTTTGACTAGTAAGTCAAATTTTAATATTAATTTAATGGCATTTTCAAGTTGATAGGCTTCAAGCTCACTTCTTCCCTATCAGAGGAAACTGGAAGCTTAGCAGGCTAGGCTTTTATATTTCATTAAGACATTTATTAAGATATGTCTATACATACTTTTTTATTTATATTAGTTAGTTAATAATTTTTCAAATGATCTGAGCAGCCTTAGGCCTAGCATTCCACTTCAGAAATACCTTTTTAGCCACTGGCTTTTTTGTAGTATTCAGTCTGTTTAGGTAGTAGTTCAGCATGACCTTTTCAAACTCTAAATAAACAAGGGCAGGGTTACTTTTTCAGTGATTTAAATTAAACAGTAAAACAAGGGTTGTATGAACCCACAGTGCTTACAATATTGGTTATCAGTGTTGGCTTGATCCTCTACACACTGACAACACAATTTTAAAAAGCTATAATTTCCTTTGGTGACTTATTCACCAAAGATGTGAAATGACTCAATAACTTGAATCATTGAAGGTCAATGCTTGCAGTTTCATTTTCAACTTAAAAAATATGTTTGAAAACATCACAGAGTTTAAAAAGATCTCGGAAAGATCACTCCTCAGTCAAGGGAAAAGTCTTCAGTTCTATCAGAATAGAATGTGCAAACATTATTTTCTTTCTTTCCACACCACGCGCGTATTTTACTTTTTCAGTGGAGAATAAAAGATTTTGACTACCAAACTCTTGAATGTTTTCATATAATCAGACACCAATTCTGGATACTCTAAAGATTACCATGAAATGAAGAAGTTTGAGATCCAAATGAAGTCTATTTTGTGGCATTATGTGTTTCCAGCTGATCATTTGTTTGCAAGATACATACTTGGATATATATCCAGTGTAAATGTGCAAGACCATAATTGCCAAAACAACCGAGTAAGAATTCAGAATTAAGTTTCCGAGCATGGAATTTGCAATACCTTTCTGAATTAACTTTGCGATAGGTGTTATCCAATTCTTTGAAATCTGCTTGCTAATACATACTGAAAAATTATGAACACATTCTGGAATATATAATGCATGCTGAAAAGTCCTGAGAAGGAGACTTGATAATTAATTGTACAGTATAGCAGAATATTTTTTTTTTATTCTTAAATACATTTTTTCTTAGATATACCCTCCTATTTTTTTTTTTCAATAAGTCTATATTACAGATATGAGAAAGCAGCAATGGAAGTGCAAAGTATATACACTAGCTTTTGTTTTGCATAGCCTATGGTCACATACTATTTCAGAGGTACTATTGAACCTGCATCTCCCAAAGTCTTTTAAGGTCAGTTTGACAGTTTGACTGCTGAATAAAGTTCTTCTGTACTGAAAACTGATATAACTGCATGACAGGAGAGGAAAAGGCTTACAGCATTCACTATATGTATATAAAGGTCCTAGAGGTATAACTGTCCTATATGTATATAAAGGTGTGTGTGTTGTATATATATAGGAGAGCATATAAATATATATATATCTTATGTATATAACTCTGCTATATTATATGTAGAACTATAATTCTGTCTTTTTTTTTTTTTTTTTTGGGGGGGGGGGAGGGGAAGGGAGGGCAACTTATTGCCTGATGGTAATGCATCACTCTTTACTTATGCCTTCTCTAAGATACCACACAACTATGCAACTATAGAGGAAAAGTGCCAAGAGATTCTGTGTCTTGGCACTGTCTGTGCTGAGACAGTTCCCAAGACTCTTTTTCTACAAGTAAGGTATGTGAATACATGTATAGCCATAAAGTTAATACCAAATAATTTAATATATGTTAAGGATATAACAGCTTTTTTAAAAACATTCTTGAAAGCAGTGGAAGCTCAGTGTCTAAATACCTTGGAGAGTAATCTGGGTGTTCAGATTGCTTAAATGATATCTGAGGTGGCAGCATCACAGTAATTACTAAGAATGCTATAACTGTGTAATCCTTAAGACAGAAAAAATTAATTCAGTGCATATGATCCTTCCTAAGCTGAAAGGTCATAAGGTTATAAAGGAAAACTCAGGGTAAAGGACTTTTTTTTTTTTTTTTAATTAATTCCTTATGAAGAAGAGAAAACAGTTAAAATCTCATCAGTTTTAATTAGGATTAAGTAAATAGTGATAGGAAAAGATACTGTTGAAATAAATTCTATTTCAGCTGAGTATATCATGATGTTAAAGAATTCATTTTTGTGCCTAACATCTTTAAACACTTTGAGGTTATTCATCTTGAAACCTATATTACCTTTTACATTAACAAAACAGCACTCTGTTGCACCATGTTTATGACACCACATTTTTACAGTATTCCTTACACACAGTAAAGTTCCTCAGTTTTAGGTATATATAGAGTGCAAAACAAAAAACTTGCAATCCCTATATGAGGAAAGAAGGATAGAACATTGGCAGATTTTGCACATTTTTAGATATGCCTAGTCTACCATGCCATTTCCTAGCATACATTTAGAGCATTTTTCAGCCACACAAGTGAATGAGTTTTGGAGCTTTTCCAGAAGCTCAGCTTAGACTCAAAGAGAGAAGTCTACATTTACAAAGAACCATTCACAGCTGTCAGAAGTTAGATGTCTGTGGAACTCAAAGTACAGCTGCAGTTTTTCCAGAATACTGACAACTTCTGTGGCAACCAGAGTCTGTTCAGTAGTACTGGGATTTCTGAAGCTTTATCAGAAAAGTCTCAGTGCCCTATGCCTGTAATTACCATTTCTGTGTTTTTATTACTCCTTTATTGTTTTGTATTCTAGTGACATACTGCATTGCTTTCTAAACTTGAGAAATTATCAGATATCACATTTTGAAATAAAATATTTATTTATTTATTTAAGTTTCCATAATGAACAGATGAACAGAAAACAGTAAACTGTCTTTTTTTTTTTTTTTTTTTTTTTTTTAATTTTTCTGCAACATATAACTAAATAGGAGCGATGGGAGTGCATTGTCCCAATTTTGCTACATTTGGACGTATATAGATATCTTCCGTTTCGTTTCTGTAAGGATACCACCTATGACTCCATTTCTTCTGAAGACACTCTGAATGTGTGTGCATATATATATATATATATATATATATATATATATACACGCATATATGTGTGTATATATATATAAGATACAGAGAAACACAGAGAAACAAATACATTGTGATGTTGTGCAGTGTCATTTTCACTTGTGGAATACCTCTGTAATTGCATTTCTCAGAAATGTAACCTAAACTCAAATGTGTTATGCCTATTATTTGACTTCTTTTTTCTAAACCCCATCTCTCATTGTCTCCTTGAAAAGTTTGCATTATCATAGCAAGAAGATGGCAATTAATTGGGAACCAAAACTAGCTTGGTACTTTCTTATTTCTTCTGAAAAGCATACAATACATATTAGAATAATATAAAGCTGCATATAATAAGCACTAACAATTTTTGAACTATATCCCAGAATGTCATTTTAAATAGTATGTTAAATATAAAAAGATAGAATAGAGAAAGAAAACAAACAAAAAACAAACAACAATAAAATAAATAAAAAAAAAAAAACAACGAAGTGAAGCCAGAGGGATCCAGTCAAACATTTAACACCAGAAAATAATTAAATAAAGAAAATCAAGATAATTTTATGATTTATATTTTAAGTCTAAGGCCATTTGAAATTTTTCTTTTAACTAAGCTTTTCTGTTTTCCTCCCACTGCCCCCGTCCCCTGAGTAAATTTGATAGTTTTCAGGCCAATTGAATTTTATGCATGAAAATTTTAGGTGTTAATGCAGAGGAGGATTGCAAGCTTAGCAAAAGAGCCTTAGCTCAAGTCTCTTTTTTCTTTGTGTTACTTGGAAATAGCTGAAAACGCTTGTGTGTTCATACAAGGAATCACTGTTAAAGAGAGAAGGAAAAAGGGAAATGACATTTTAAGAACCATGACTTCTCCTTGTTTTGTTATTCCTGACCCTGATCCACATCATGTATTCCTTATTGCTTCTAACTATATTGTATTCTTGAGGCTGACACAGAAATGTAGAAGACCCCCATAGACTTACAATGAAGACCCCCTTTGAAATCGTGGCTGGATGTATCAGGCTGTCAAGCTGCTTTCCTATGGCACAGTAACTAATTGCTGCTCAGTGAGAGTCCAGCTTCTCTGATTCCACTGATACTAGCAGTGGAAAAAAAAATATTTATATTTATATTTATATAAATATATTTAATATTTTATTTATTTTATCCTAGTAAGTAAATTTTCTTCCCCTTCTTGATAAAAGCTATGATGACAAATGTTCCTCTACCCCATGGAGTCCAAGAAAATCTTTATAAAAAACCTTTTTATAAACCTTTTTATTATAAAACCTTTTGAAAAGTAGCACATTGTTACTGTATTGTCATCATGTTGCCACAGGTTTCTAAGCATCCTTCACAGAATCACAGAATTTCTAGGTTGGAAGAGAGTCCTCCACTAAACCATATCCCTAAGCTCTACATCTAAACTTGATGCATTCATTGGGAAATCTTGGTCTCATGGAGTTTGACATGCCCATTTTTGGTAGAAAAGTATCCAAGTGGAATCATTTTTCATCATCTCAGGTCTTGCAAGTTGTTAATAGACTTCCAAGAGCAGATCTTTGGTGTGTTTTGTTGCTATATTCCACTTCAGCCACTTTTTATGGAAGAGAAGGTGAAATAGAAAACAGAAGGAAAAAAAAAAATGTGTATATATATGTGTGTATATGTATAAGTATACATATATAGAGAGAAATGTTTGTTTGTGAAACCCAACATTGTACACTGTTTTCTAGCACAGTAATAAACTGTAACTCAAGCTGAAACATGACAAATAGAGATGCTGAATATGGAAACACTTAAACAATGCCTGGTTAGTACAGGCAACTCATGGTACCCCTTGAGTAACATTCATCAAGATTTGAAAGAGAGTTAAATTTCATATTATGCAACATTTCAGATCATGCAAACAAACAAACAAAAAGCAAACAGAATTGAACCATTAAAATAGAGAATAAGTTTGGAATAGTGATGATCTCTAATAACTCTGGTGGGTTGACCCCAGTTGGCAGCTAAGCCCCCACACAGTAACTTGCTCACCCTCCCTTGTAATGGGGTAGGGGAAAGAATCAGAAGTGCAAAAGTGAGAAAAACTTGTGAGTCAAGATAGCAGTTTGATAATTGAAGGGACCCCCTCTCCCATCCCACCACTCCCACCTGGGTAAAACATAACATAACAACATAACAATAGCATAACATAACATAACATAACATAACAAAAAACAAGTGACACACAAATGCAGAGTTAATCATTTAGTCATTCTTCACTTCTCACTACCAGACCAATGCCCACAGTCTCTGAGCAATGGCTACTATAGAAAAAAAATCCCTCCATTTCCAGCCTCCTACATATGCTTTATTTTTTTATTATTATTTTTTTAATTTTTGTTTTTATTCTGAGAATGACATATCACATCCCTTTCATAAATTCAGGTTGGCTGTGTCTCCTTCCAAGCTCTTGTCCACCCCTAGCCAATTCCCTTGGTGGTCAGTGTGAGAAACAGAGTAGAGCAAGTGATTGCAGTCCTTGAAACTTGCTATTTAGCAACAGATAAATCATTGGTATGTTGTCAACACTGCTTTAGTAACAAATCTAAAACAGCATCATATGGATGGCTACACTGTTCAAAATTTGTTTTAAAAGTTTTAGATTGATCCTCTTCTGAGAGCAAGGAGTCATAAGAATTGTCACGAAAATATGCATACTGTTTACTCAAAACCAACCATAATAAGTATGTTCAGATAAACATAATCAGTAATGACTGAAAGTAAAAATATACATCAAAATATATTCCCAGACAACTTTATCTGCACTGCAATATATTCCTTTGGAAATAGAAAGATGTTGGCTTGATGACTTCCAATAACTTATATATCATATTTCATCAAATGTTCCCTAAAGAGATGAACAAATATATATATGTGGCCATATATACATATGACCACAGATAAATCACAGAATCCCAGAATATTTGAGGTTGGAAGGGACTGCTGGAGGTCATCTGGTCCAACCCTACTTACTCAATAGGACATCCCCTGCTCAGGACCACCTAGAGCATGCTGCAGGACCAAGTCCAGAAAGCTTGTGAATGTCTCCAAGGAAGGACACACCTCAATCTCTCCAGGCAACATATATGTCTCCAGGCTACAATATATGTCTATATTTGTGTCTGTGGTATTTATCTATCTTTTTTTTTACAAAATTGAATCGGGTAAAAACTGAGACCTCTGGCAACAACCGATGAAAAGATTATAATGTACTTTTAAAGATACAATGCTTAATCTTTTCCACTGGATATGGTTAAAATACATATCCATTTTGTCTTTTTTTTTTTTTTTTTTTTTTGTCAGCAGTAGAATATGCTATTCAATGTAATAATTCTGAGAAAAAATAAATATATACATATATATAAAATTAGGAGCATTTATCCTCACTAAATATTTCAGTGCCTTGACAAGAATTAGCAAAGTTTTGTCTTTTCAGGGCTGCATGAGATATTGTGTTATTTTGATCTTGATTTTTTTTTTTACTTTAAGCAATAACAAGACAGACACATCTATACCTCTTTCTTTTTCTGCATATAAAGACATTTACACATTTTCCATTTTAAGAATACTTTATAATACTTTAAGTACTACAATTTTCTCTATTTTAAAATGTTATCTATAAGTTTTTGTAAGCTTATTTGTTATGGTGCTATGCAGTCATATTATGCTTTGAAAAAAAAAATATTATATGAGGAACTTTACCTATACACCTACATATCTAATCTTCAGATCATCTGTAGTGGAATGCTGAATCAGTAAAATCAATGAATAAATGATTTTATTTTTTTTTTTGGTGGGGGGGAGGGAGAGATAAGTTTTGTTTTTATCAAGGTTCTATTATCTTAATAAATATTTTATTAAAGATTACTTCTCTGGTTCTGATTTTGTATTTCACATGGAATTTGGAAATATTTGATCAAGTTAATAATATTTTTCATATCCTAGAATCATAAACTCATAAAGTAGGTTAAGTCAGAAGGGACCCTTGAAGGTCATCTCTTCCAACTCCCCACTAAAAGCAGGGCCAAATTCTAAATATTGGTCTTATCAGCCTTTTTGTAAATGCTCTTGACACAATCATCAAGGGAGTAGCTGAAAGTCTACTTATATCCATGAAGGAATTTCTTTTGGCTTAACTTGACTTTCAATTAGCCCACAGTCATTGATAAGAAATGCCTTTTGAGTTCCTTTGAAAACTGCCTTGTACTAGTTTGAGTGATCAGATATTATGTGTACATATACATGCATATGTGCGTGTATGAAACTGCTGAAAATGCAAAGAAGCTATGGAACTATGTCACAGATGAAATTATGTACTCAGAGAAGCAGCAATATATTTATTCATATAATGTAAGACATAAATAAGACAGTGACTTAAGATTTGAGATGGTGAGGTACACTTGATTTTTTACTGCATGGAGGACACAGTAAGTCAGACATATTGGGGAGTCTCTTATATTGAGTCAGAAGGTTCAGAGTGGACCCTCTGTTTTCTAAACTCCTTGAACAGAAGAAGTAAAAAGTCTAGGCACAACTGAATATGCTTCTAGTCCCAGACATAGTGAATGGTTTACGTCTAAAGAATACTATGTGCACAATCAATATTATAATATTATATTAATATTAGCAAAGCTTACAAAGTTTAGAAAGCTATTAATTAACCAAGGATTTATTGTGGCAAGGAATCTCTCATGAAGAGATGAAGAGTAAGGGATCTCTGCATCAGGAGTGACCTTGAGAGACACCCTTACATATGGGGAGATCCTGTCATGCAGTCAGCTGCCATGCGGAAGAGCTCGAAGGGTTCTTGGCCACTCATTATTTATAGGGCAAGATAATAGACTAATAGTCTTTTTTTTTTTTTTTTTTTTTTTTTTTTTGCACATGGCCCATTGGCCCTCAGTTGTCAAACAAGATGTTCATCTGTCAATTTCTCCAGCAACCAACCTGAGCCGATACTTGAGCTGATATTGTGGTTTCTATCTGCCTGAGCAAGGCTGTGGATGTAGCCAGTACACACGATTATTTGCCTGAGAGAGGCCTTGGGATAAACAGCCAGTGTTTGAGCAAGGCCAGATGACCAGATCAAATGTGAGAATTCAGGGCAGTAGAGGGCACACCGTCAGAGACTAGTATACATTTTATCCATTCTTCAAGAAAGAGTTCCACCCATGCTGTAAATACCTTTCCAAGAACTCTAGTAAACATAATGAAATAGGCTTCAATTTCGACCAATTCCCTCTCTCCACTTAGAAAACAAAGTCCTTTATCTTAGAGGTTGTTTAGGAAAGAAGTGCCTTGTCTCTTTCATGAAATGCCTGCAATAGTTCTTCAAATTTCCCAGCTGAGCTAGGTGTTTAAATTCCCTTATTGAGCATACAGAATAGAACACTTCTGATGTGTACTTCATCTCATCCTACAATATATCAGATAGGGTAATAACACTTTATTTCCCTATGGAAAGAAACTTCCTCTTTATATTAACTCCAAAGGGAAAACAGATAGAACATATCACAAAGCCTACATATTCATTGTAGACACCTAAATTTAAGTGAGATCATTCCCATTCAAATAATATTATAAAATAGTATTATATAATAATAATATATTATTATTATATAATATTAATTAATAAATTAATTAAATTAATAACAAATAATATTATAAGATATAATATATATATTGTCAGGATTGACAGAGTCCATGGGGGACTCTGGTACTTAATTTCACTTCCACATTCTTAGGATTTTTCTTATTGTGTCACTGGTGTCTATCCTTCCTCTGGTAGTCTTTTTATTGGGAATAGCTTCCAATCATCATGCTTTAGCTATATTCTTTCCTTCTTTATAAAATCTGGTTGAATGATGATATAAAGCTACTCCAGATTCTTTGTTTTCCAATCAGACCCCCAAAATGGGAGAAAAAAAAATTACATGTGCTATTTCTTCTTATTGTATATAGCAGTTACAGTGAAGTCCAAAGTGATGTAATTGGTTTAAAATTTAAAATATTTTTCTCTGTCCAAACATTACAAAAAAATATTTTAATTTGAACTAAAACCTTTTGTATTTAAAGTATTAATATTTATTTACCTACTGGCTGTTTCAATTATGCTTTTTTTTTTTTTTTAATCAAAGTTCTTCCTCCAAAAGAAAAAAAAATACCCCCCCAAAGAAACACAGCCTCTTTTTTTTTCTAGTGTCCACAAATATATATTTCTAAGTGACTACTCTTTGAATAAGAACAAAGTTCAGCCTAACACAAGACCCTTCTAAAGCATCTTCTTAAGATTATGCCTTGCAGCCTACTGACCTATAGAATTAATTTAATTTGTGATAGGAAAATATGATCTTAGCCTTAATGAATGGAATCCTGTCATTTGGGGGATTACGTTTTATAAAATGGACTAGTGTACTGAATAACCCTTTCTAAGGTTAAGAACATATAAGCTAATATCATGGGTTTGGCTGGGATAGTTAATTTTATTATAGAGGCTCACACAATGCTGTCTTTTGGATTTTAGATGTAAATAGTGGTGACAACACACTGATATTTTAGTTATTGTTGAGCAGTGCTTACACAGAGCCAAGGACTTTTCAGCTTCTTATGCTGCCCTGCTAGTGGGAAAGCTGGGGGTGTATGGGAGGCTGGGAGAGGACTCAGCCACGGTAGCATACCCAAACTATCCAAAGGGATATTCTTTAACAAGTGGCACCACACTCAGCAGTAAAAGCTGGAGTAAAGAAAGAGGAAAGGGGGACATTTGGAGTGATGTCATTTGTCTTCCTAAGAAACTGTCATGCACTATGAACACAGCTTTCCTGGAAGTGGAGGAACATTTGAACCTATTTTTGAAGTAAATTTTCAGATTTATTTTAACATATATAGAGAATATTTTGTGCATTTTTGACCACATGATTTGACTTGGTGCTTCTTATCTTAACATGATATTTCATGGTTTGTTAATTTCAAGAATACCATGAAGTATCTGTGTTGTCCTTTCAATGAGTCCCGAAAATTCTTGCCTGATCATTCTGACCTCCTTTCCTAAATATTTGGCATGGAGGTAGTGGTTCTATTGTTCTTAAACTGTTCCACTAAAGAATTTCCAATAACAAAGTCAGCAGTTTTAACATTTACTGAATGGAACTCATGCTAGTGTCAATGCCAAAGCTTTTGAAGGATTTTTAAAATACAAAATTTGACACTCTTAAAAGGCATATCTTTGTGGAAAGTATTGTAGGAATATTAATTCTCATTTGTATTCACATATAATTTCAGAGAACTGTCATAAGTGGTACTAGAACTTTTAATAGAAACTGCTATGTCTGTCATCAAGTAGAGCATCCAAACAAATTATCTCAACCATATAGTTATTCAAGTAAAAGTATGTGAATTATCAGAGGCAAAATATTTATAGACAGAAGAAAAACCCTAAAGAGAATTGCCAAAAATCTTAAGCATTGGAAGGGTGTTGTGAGTAGGCAGCTAAGCCTTACACAGCTGCTTGCTCACTTCTTCCTAGTTGGATGGCAGAGAGAATTGAAAGGGCAAAAGTGAGGAAAATATGTGGGTTGAGATAATGACAGTTGAATAGTAAAGAAAAAACAAAAGTGTTGCAACAACAACTCCTCAAAAAGTAATAATAAAAAAAAAATCAAAAAGTAATAAAACTCACCTGTTTTTATTGCTGAGCATGATGTTATATCATTTGGTATAATGATATAACCCTTTGGCCAATTGTCCTGGCTGTGTCCCCTCCCAGCTTTGGGGGTGGAGAGGTAGAGTGATAAACAGAGAAGGCCCTAATGCTGGGCAAGCACTGTTCAGCAACACCTAAAACATCAACGCTGGGTAACAAATTGAAAACACAGCACCATAGAGGTTTCTATGAAGAAAATTAACTCCATCCCACCCAGACCCAGTAGGAAGAGTAATATCTGACATGACATGGACATGAAATTTTTTGGCACAGTGGTCCAGTGATAATGATTCATTATTTCATCTACATGAGTTGAAAAATTATTATTATTAATACTAATAATAACATAACATAATAAAATTATTATTATACTTATATCACAATATAATAATTATATTGTTGTAACTGTATTATAACAATTAATAGTAACACAATAATTAATAATTTTGCACTTGCTATTTTTGTACTTAACAAGAAAGATAGGGCTTGCGAGCAGAATTCTGCTCACAAGTGTGAGCAGAATTCTGTCACCATAGGATATCTTTGACAAGAGGAAGAAAATAATTAAAGGTATAATATGGTTTAAGCAATAATAACAAAGAATATTGATGGGAAGAACATATGATGTAATATAAGTGAACATGTATCATGTAACACAAGTGAAACCCATCTTGTCTTTACAAAAGGAAAAAAAAAAAGAAAAAAAAAAGTGGGGGGAAGGAAAAAAAAAAAAGTTGATACATTAATGTTGGCTCCAAACTCTCCAAACTCAACAACTCTATGAATCAAACCAATTGTCATGGTAGTGTTTCGTAGTAAAAAAGAATACATCAGTAAAATCATATAGTGACAAAGATAACATGTTTTCATATAACCCTATTTTGAAGAACTACTACAATAAATTAATAAAAGTGCACAAGAAGACTTAAAAAGGTTGCTATTGTAAAAAAAATGTAATTTCTAAGAAGAAAGAAAATTGACAAAAATTGAAATATTTTAAAATTCTAAATAATCTATGTCATTAGGGTCAAGATTCTTGATTTATGTTAGGTTCAGGAAATCTTAGATCAGTGAAAAAGATAATCTTTGCTAAGTAAAATAACAACCCCTCATTGTTGCCATGGCAAACACCGGCATTCATAATTGTATTCTTCTGTATTATTGCCAGCTAGCTAGAGCACTCCTTTCAGGGCCCGCATCTGAGTGCTTTTGTTGGTGGTGGTGTTCTTTGTTCTTGTTTTTTTTTTTTTTTTGTTTTTTTTTTTTTGCCTGAGACTACTGCCTGGTATGTTGAGATAGTGCCATTGCAAGAGATATGACTGATAAAGGTTAAAAACAGGTGGGAATGATTTCCTATCCCCCATCATCAAACCAAACAACTCTCTAGCTAGGAACAGTTTAGCTGAAAAAGAAAGAACAAATCAAATTTGTCTTTGTAGTTTAGTGCTGTATTGGGACAAATGTAAGAAATCTGACTTTAACATCAATGTTATATAAAAATATTATGTATACAGCTATGAATCATAGAGTAAGAGAATCACAGAAGCATAGAGTCATAGAATGGCTTGGGTTGGAAAAGACCTCAAATATAATGTATATCCAACCCCCATAAGCAGGAATGCTACCCACTATATCAGGTTCCTCGGGGCCTCATCTAACTGGACCTTGAACACCTCCAGGGATGGGGCATCCACAAACTCTCTGGGCAACCTCTTGCAGTGTCTCACCACTGGAAGGTGAAGAATTTCCTACTAACCTCTAAACTAAATCTCCACTCAAAAAATAAATAAACAAACAAACAAACAAACAAAAAGAACAAAATGAAAAACAAATTAAACTGATACATCAATGTAGAAAATAACACAATACAAGACTAGGCAAAATTCTGCTAATATTGTCCAGTTTCTTATAAAGTGATCCAGTGAAATACATTTTTCATTCTCATTCTGAAGTGTGAATAGTGATGTTTGGTGAACACAATTAAAGAAGCTCTGATTATGAATGAAATGTATCTTGAGTCTGAAGAAAAATATATTTGAAAATGATTATAGCTTTTGCAGATTAGTTTAAGAATAATTAGGGTAATTCTTCGACATGGCTTTTCAGGTAAGCTTTCTCAGAGTGGATCTGGTTTTATAAAAGCCAGGGATTGTTGCCTTTCATTTTTCTTACGTGGAGCTTGTTTCAGATGGTAAGAAAGGCACTGCTTCATGCAGCTTCCCCAAAACTCACTCCAAGATCAGTAATTCATGAACTTCTGTCTTTCTATCAGGGGAAATCAGTGCTAACTGTTACATTAAATGTCCTTGATGTTGTTTGGAAATAAGGCATCCTGCTTTCTAAAGAGGTCTAAGAGACAGAGTTCTAAAATTTCTATTTAGTGTCACCAGTGCTTCTTGTAGCGTCAAATCTATCCTGGTAGACTGGAATATCATAGATGTGAGGTTGTTTTTAATTCACCAAAACAAATGTACTTTATTTAACATCCATACTCATGATACTTTTCATATATGCAGGAAAGTTTGTTGCCTTCTTTATAAATGTAATATTTTCAAGATTTTTAAGGAATATATTAACCTATGATTTTTATTTCTGGTTTAATTTCTGGTGCTGTCCAAATAAATTTTATTTTCTTTACATTAAGCTCAAGGAATTCACAGCAATATTTAATATTTCTCCTTTTTTTTTTTTTTTTTTTTTTTTTTTCCCTAAATGGCAAGTCCGAAATAATACATACAGTACCTTAAAACAAGAAAACAATGTATCTTTAGCTAAATAGTTAAAACATAAAGCATGTAAGAACAAGGTTATTCATGGTTGTATTCTTTTTCTTCTCAATTATATCCTTTAGTAAAATATTTGATAAATAAGTGAATATGACAATTGTATGAATTATTTATAGGTGATGACTAAGACCAAAATTGGAAAAAAAAAAATAGTAATGAACACAATATAGGCTGGTTTTCTTAATAGGGACATTCATTCTCCATATCAGAACTCACACACTCAAGTAGCAACACCTTTAAATTATATTTTTGGCACCTGAAGGCCATTTCAAATAATTTCAAAATATTTATGTGTTTAAGGTTTTTTTTTTTGTGTGTGCAGAGATGCTGAGGATTATGCGGATTAAATGGCACTATCCCAAAGAAAGCAGCAGGGTGAGTTTTGTCTGAGAAAAATCCAATTACACAATTTTGCTTGGGCAAGCCTACTCTTCTGTATTGAAGATCCTTCTAGAGTCTTTGGGACCAAAAGGAGTAAAGACTTTTGATTTCCATTTAAGAGTCCAGGAAGAGGCTGCTATAGCTTTCTCCATGTTTGTTGTTGTTGTTGTTGTTGTGGGTTTTGTGTGTTTGTTTTTGTTTGGTTTCATTTATTTATTTATTTATTTAGGATTGTCCATTCTGTAGTGAAACTGTCAAGATGTAGGATGAAATAAACAGTTATTTTATCTAGGAACTTGTGATTTATTTTTTCCCCCACGTTTCAGAAATTAATCCACAGGACTTGTAGGTCCTGTGGATATTTACCGTAATGAAGTGCTATAAAAATAAGTGACTGATATGTCACTATGACTACACACATCTGCCCATAATTTCCTATGAGCTTTGTAGTATGTAAAGAACCCAAGTCAGAGTCAATGTAGTTGATCAACACCATCAGCAATTATATAATATAGAAAAAGTAGGCCAAAGGACACAGAAATCTGAACTGGGAATTCCTAATACTTTATTTGTTAATCAAGTCTTTCATGCATGGTGAAGAACTTATCATGTAGACTTTTAACTTTAAATTTAGTCTGAGAAAAAATATTAAATTAATTGCTTAGCCTGAAATTATTTCTGAACAATTCATTGAGGGTAATTAAAACTTGCAAGTTACGTCAACTGAGTAGAGAGCTACTCCTCGATTTCCTAACCTTACTAACCAATGAGCAATATCTGAATTGTGGTCTAAAAATCCTAGGTATTGAGTTTGTATACATTTCTATATGCTCTTACTACAATCTTTAATTATCCAATATCAACATTTACAGCCCATTTGTGTGGGCTATATTGAAATACCTTTGATGGAATACTCAAAACAAGTGAAAAAAAAAAAGATTTAAAACATAGTTAGAATTAAGCATTTATTTTGTAAGTGCACAGTTTCACTGATTCTGATTGTAGTTTTTCTTACTGAACAAATTTTATTTTATGTGGTTATATCTAATGGATATAAGGTCATTCAACTGTCTTCAGTCAATTTAATAGGCCTCCTCTGAAATAAAATAAAACCTCAGTGTAATTATAAATAAGTATTCTCACAAACACTTTTATTTTAATGGAGCCTATCAGACATTTTCTCATGCGAGATAAGATGCCAGATAATTTCTCTGTTTTTTAATTACATCCTACATTTTGGCCTAATGGTCTGAGCTCTTTATGGTTTTTACAATTAGAGTAATGTCAAACAGTGATTGTTTCATAGTCACCTGTGCCTACCTTTTACTTCCTCTCAGATTTTAGAAGAGACGTGATATTTCACAGTGCCATCTGTGAAACAGACATGTCCACATCTCTAAGCAGATATTCTGTTTATGTTTTTTGTTTTGTTTTTAGCATTTTGACATGTTTAATATTCAAATTAAATATGCCTATTATTAACATTGTGTATCCTACAATGAAGAACTGTGAGATTTGCTGTGGATGAGAGAAGGAAAAAGAGCTAGCAGTAGCTTCATAGTAGTAGCTGCAGTACTGATGCTACTTATGGTTTAAGAGCAAAGATTCAGATGCTTATACATGCCTTGATCATGCTGTTCAATTACCTAAATATTCAGAAGGTCCTAGGGTATCTGAGACAACTACGTGGAACCTGTACAGATGAGAACTGATGAACAGGAGACACTTGTCTTTTTCAACAAGAACCACAAAAGTCTGTTGTAAGGCAAATCACAGTTCATGTGAGAGATGTTTCAGGTATCTGAAGGTCAGGGACAACAGGGAAATGGAGGGGAAAATTCTGTTCCCAGTTAAAAAATAAACTAAGAGAAAAAAAAAATATCCTAGATTTTTGGCCCTCTTTCCATTTTTTAACAGAAAGGTGGAGACAGCCTGACAAGTGATGTGCTATGAAGCAAGGGACTCTCAACTGTCCTTCTACTGCCTATTGAGATCAGAGATGCATTTTCCTTGACATGTTAGTTGAAGTATAACAACCCTATTTTAATAATGAAAAAGAGAATGAAATATGTCTCCAAACAAATGGTTGTTCTGTTTTAGTGTACTATCTACTGAAAGTGATGAAACATTGTTTTGTTGCCATGAGACCTTTATGAAGTTTTGGAGGAATTAGTCACAAAAAGTTAGATTTACAGGACTTCTTGGTGAAAGTAGCTACCAGAATATCAAGATATTGCTAATTGACCTATGTACTGTTCCCCTCCTCCCCACTGAAGAATGCTTGGAAACACTGGTTAGAGCAAAGAAGATTTCCACATAGATCCCGTCACTGATCCCTCAGTAGTCAGGCTATTGCGCTGTTCTCATGGAAGCGCTCAGAGGCCCTTTTCTTCCTTTATGCAAACCTCAGAGAATTTTACAGATGTCTGCATGAAGACCTAGTTTCCATGTTGACTTTGAACATTATTTTTTTTTTCCAGTTCCTCAACTACATTACAACTTTGCTAACAGCAGCTGCCTGACCAGACCTTACCAGAGATTTCTGTATTACATTTTCTGTAGAATTCCAAGTGGACCCGTCTATTAAGAAATCCTAAGTAAATAAAATAACATCATTGTGCCTGGATAGCGGAGCTCAAGACAGTGCAGAACAGATTTTAGCATAGGGGACAAACCAGTAGATACATAATAGGACTTGAATTGTTTAATATTATAATATGATACACAATCTAAAATCAATAATATAAAACTTCTGCCACACGCAATTGCCAGAAGAAAAGAATAAAAGAAGGAATAGTAGTGAATATCATGGAATAATATTATTTATGTATGAATCAGGCTATAGATATTGTTTTGCATATATTTGTGACTTTGCGAATTTGTAAATATAATTTAAGGATCGCAAATGTAATCTGGTGATATGATTTAGTTTACTGTAAATATATAATTTAGTGATTTTGATATATTAAGTAATTTAACCAGCATAAAATATGCAATGATTCTGTATTATAATGTTTGGAATTAAAAGAAAGAGATAAGAAGAACCTGCTGTTGATTAACTAATCCCAAATATTCAACTGCGAAAAAGTGAAGCTTGGAAAAAAAAAAAGAACATCTATTGAACCTCTTCAGTCTTCAGAAATTAATAAAAATAATAATAATACCAAATCATTTTTTTTAAATAACACAGCTAAGTAAGAATTTACTATTGTGTTTAAGATGTTTCTTTCATATTTTTGTCTATTTGTTTTGATACAACCTAGATCCACAAAACACCCATCCATATGAAAAATTAGCAAAGATATAATAACAATAATAATAAGGATTTAAAAAGGAATGGATGTTCTGAGCAAGGCAAACAGACAAGTAAGGAAAGAGAATGGTTTTAAGGAAAATCAAAGATCAGAAGTTTGGAGCGGATTCATGTTTTTTAATAATGATATCATCTCCTATCATCAGGCTTCCTTTAAGAAAGATGAATGCAATGACATTCAGTGCAAGGGAAAGTGTATTTAAAATTAAATAAAAATATTATAATTCGTTCTTGCCTTTACCTACTGAACTTAACAAATAAAATAAAACTTAATTTATCAAGTTCAGTCAAAATCACCTCTGATATTGGATGGTATTTAAGGTCTTTCTCAATGACTCTCATCCCTGCACAGATGTCACTGATCCCTCAGGGCTGTATACTGGTTAAGATTATGCACTGCATAAAAATCCATGCTGGGTAGGAAACAATATCATGAATATCCACAATTTACGATTTCATTTTCACAACTACTGAGTTTTCAGTAATGTCAATTTAAGGTGGTGATATGTCTTGTAAGAGCGGTCACTTAAAATTGTTCAGCATACCATAGACTCAGTGACGAAAAGAGCAGTGGGGGCCCATCATACTGTCCTCGAAGAGGAGAGACACAAATAAAGATGGCACCATTAGTCAAAGATATAAGAGGCCTAAGTTGACATAGCTTTACTGTGCAGCTGTGTCACCTGCTGTAAACAGTGTTTACACTCTGATAGTTTCCAATAGACATTTATTAATGTCTAATAATTAGTTACCTGGTTTGCTATCTATACTTTTTCTAAGTTGAAGTCATCATAAGTTAAATTTTCTGTTGTCAATTATTTTTAAAAAGCTTAGATATATACCTTTTAACAAAGTCTGATGTTTTTAAAAAGGCAATTTGAATGTACAGAACTATAAACCAGATTTTTAAAGGTAACTATCTAACGTACTCTCTTAATACTATTGAGAGATTGGTATCTGCTTATTTTTGAAATACCTTCTCTATTCTGTGCATTTATCTATTAAAGAGCGCATGAAATGCAATTATGTGAGAATATTACCTATAGAAAAATAGCCTTGTAATGTGCTTAAGAAAAGGTTGTATGTAGTATTTAGGGACATGTTTTAGTGGGTAATATTCTTGGCTGGGGGGATGGCTTGACCAGATAATTTGGAGGTCGTTTCCAATCTTAATGATTCTAAGATTCTATTATTTTATATGTTCATGATGTTTTTGTATATATAGATATATATAGATATATATATAGAGAGAGAGCACATATAATATATATGTATTTAATTATATACATATATAGTATTTTTATTTGAAATTAATCATTTCATTTATAATGGGAATATTAATAACAAGTATAATGACAGCCAGAAATTTCTTATTTTGTGATATGTTATTTGAATTTCTTAAATTCATTTGACATTAGTTAATACATATCATGTTAGTGACATGCTTTAGCAGATTTAAATAAAGGATGTAGCTATTGTGACTGTCACTTATCTACACAGAGAACATAACGGGAAGTCAGACAGGTAAACTTTTACTACTGCAAATGCAATACACTTTTCTACATTTTTTCTTATTTGTACTACCCTGTAAGAATGAGATTGTTTACATCTTAGAGGTTCACAAGGAATCATTTTGCTGGGTTGTTACAACGTGCTATTTCAGGTACTTTGAACTGCATAAAGAGAGAGAAAGAAATATTTATAATTGAGGCCAGAGGATCACAAGAAAGACTCCAGAGGACATCAAGAATCAAGAAATTTGTTTGTCCTCAATTCAAAAGGAAATTAAAATAATTGTGTTAAAATTGTTACACTCTCTGTCAAGTGATGAAACAGTTTACTTTCCTGGGTGTTGTATCCCTCCACCTTCCCCCTCCTCCCCCCTCCCAAAAAAAAAAAAAAAAAAAAAAAAAAAAAAAAAGTTATTCAGTTATCCTTTGAAAATGAAAAAAGGAACAAAACATGTCATTGTTTTAAACTCTCCAAGCAGTTAATAAAATGATAAATGGAAGATTAGAGCAGTACTCACTGGATTCCAAAATGTTAACGATAGAGAGACCTTTCCCTTTTAACATGCACATCATATAAATTAATTTTAATCTTAAGCAAAACCTGCAAAATAGTTTTAGCTCCTGTGTATAAAATGGGCAAAAATATGTAGTGTATTTGTGTAGTATGGTGTGTGCATATACTATTTATATATGCTTTTTATGGATAAGCAGAATATAACTGTCAATAGTGGAGTAGCAACCTTAGTACATTTGACAGCTCTTCCCTCCCACATCTTCACAATCACACTTAAAAACAGGGCTGGGAATAGCTCTGACAGTACCTTACAATTACATTATCTTGATATTTCAGGACAGAACTGGCTGTTAATAACCGGAGTTAGTTTTGGCTTCATCCATCTTCTTGACTTCCTGCTCATTCCTGTTATGTAAAAGGAAATGGAAAAAAAAAGTGGATGCAGTCTGGAAGCAAAGTCATTTCTCTATGCTGACTTTAGCAGCTAACTGTTCAGAGGAGTTGTTGGAAACATGTTTGAACAATGTTTGCTTAGATGCTTGCCTTAGAAGGAATTTATGAGTCAGTCATATGTTAGTTTCTATAGGATCTTCCTGAGTAGATCTACCCACTGCCTTGTGCAAAAGAACACAGAAATTTGAAGATAATAGATGTACCTGACCTTTTTTAATCTCTTCTCCTTGGTCAGCCTTCCTGGGATAAGTTTTGTGATCCAGCTGTCACACAAAAACACCTTTCTAGAGCATTATTCCAGTAACAAGCCAGTGGAATTTTGTTTTTCTGTTAGGAAATCTTTCAGTGGGACATATTGTTGTGCAGGTGTTTGTGAGGTTTGCAAGAGGATGCTACTTAATGTAATCATTTGTTTAGGAGAATTCAAAAACCAGACCAAGTGTGATATAATAATGCTCCTTCTCTTTGTTATAAAACATGGAATGGAAGAGGTTCAGAAACAATTATATACTCAAAAGAGGCCAAATCAGAGATGGTCATAGCCTGAAAGCAAAACTTGTTCTTGGATGACTTGAGGACACCTGTAGTAGTGATAGATAATTAGGTACTACTCCCTTCCCTTCCCCTCCCCTCCCCTCCCCTGGCCTCGCCTCCCCTGGCCTCACCTCGCCTCGCCTCTCCTCTCCTCGCCTCTCCTCCCCACCCCTCGCCTCTCTTCATTAACATGTGGAGAGGAAAAAGGGAATAGCCTGGGCATAGCAACTTCAAAAAATCTACAGAGAAACCTACCTAAGCAATTCTGTGCCCCTCAGCTGTTTAAGTTTGAGTGCCATTTACTTAAATGAAACTAGAATTATCTCCTTTGAATGAAGTCACATCAGCAATTTCAGTTAGCACAAAAATTCTGTAACCTCGTCAAAATTTGATACTACCAGTAATGGACAAATACAGAACTATAGGTGGTTAATTTTTCAAAAATCCTCTGCTCTTACAAACCAGTGCTATAGCATTCACAGACCAGCTGATTAGCTTGCTGGCCTATGATTTAGAATTAAGATAAAATGATTAGTTTCAGAGTATTTCAATTGCTACTAAGTGGCTGGTCTAGTAAAATACTTCAGTTCTTGAATGCTGCAGTCATAATCTTTGTATTCTATCTCAGAATCACAGAGGAAAGGTAGAAAAAAAAGATACAAGTTATTTCTTCACTTTCTGTGCTGTATTTTAAAGCACTACCCCATCACATATATGTAAATATTCAACAATAACAACAACAAAATGTTTTGCCTATTGCATTATATATTCAATGGCTGTGAATACTGCTAAAGATATTAGGAAAAGTGGCATATATTCACTTCTAATATTTTTAATCTTATGATGAGATCTTATGCTAGGTCCTTTTGCAAAGAATACCCATGGGAAAACAAATAAATCATTAAAGCTAAAATCAGAAGTTTTCACTTAGGCAAACTTCCATCATGATCAGCAGGAGTTCTGCCTCTAAAATAAATAAATAAATAAATAAAATAGTAGCATGTGACATTATTTCTCTATTCTTTCCATGCAGCACTCATGCAACAAATACTCCCATTAGATATAGTAAAACATTTTATTTCAACTTAAAAATAATAATAATAATAATCAGAACTATGAATCAGACAGGATGTGCTCAAATTTCTAGAACAGCTGAGCAACATGATGCAAAGCTGTCATTTCCTACACTTCTACCGTTTACATTTCAAGTGATCTGTGAAGTATTGTCAGTATGCTGAGGCAACTGTTCTAAGCAAATGATATTGATTCAGCTTCAAGGATCACATGAAAATATCCAGATGGCATGCATGCTTTACATTATAAACATCAAATAAATTATACAGAAAATCAGAAATGTGGTCACAGTAACTATTATATTAGGAAACAGGAAAAAATATATTGTAATGGGTTTTCAAAAGAGCAGTATTTAGATGCCTTGTTTGTCGAGAGACAGTGATGTCTACTGTAGGCTATAATTAAGCTTTGAAATCTGATCAAAGTCAGCTGAAACAGTTGTTACCCCTTTCTGAATCTAATATTATTGACATTAAATAAGAAGGAATTGGTAGATTTTTTGGATCACCTGTCATCTCCTGAAGAAGGATTCTATTTAGAACTGAAAGTAATTTTGAAATAAATTCTCTGAGAAGGAATTTTTTGTCATCTACAGCTCATGTTAGTAAAAGGAGAGTATTATCTTCTGCTATGACCCTATCCAGTTCAAAGGACGCTGCAGATTTGTCGAGATTTGGCATTTGGTGCAAAAGACAAACTCAGAAGTTCAGTCACTTATAAAAACTGACATTATGGGGAAGGGAGATAAACAGCCTAAAAAGAATTGTTCATTAAAATAAAAAATAATATTAAAAAATATATATGTGTGCTTAAGAATAGTCTCTTATGGTAGGAAAATTCAGTTGATAATAGCAATTAGGAAATATTAGTTATAAACTGTAAGCTTGGAGGTGTGAGAACCACAAAGATGTAAAAAAAAAAAAAGCTAACTAAGGTATGTTTCAATGTATACTGAGTATCAAAGTTCCACTGGAAAAAAAATAAATTCATGTTTAAAGTTAATTTTTATTTATTTCATACTTGTCACAGTATAATCGATGAATTTTTGAGATGGACAATTTAAGGCACAATTTTTCAGACTTAAATAGCACAATTAAAATATATTTTTTAAAAAATTCATTTAAATATAATTGGCATTAAAATGATAAAGAGCTTTTTGTTTCCACAGACTACTCTGTAATAAAGGATTTATTTAAATGCAGAAATCATAATTTATTATACTAGACAGAGAGAACACATTTTATAGTTAAATTCTCCATCCATTTTGTAGAATTGAATGATTTTCTACTTTTGACAAACATTTAATTAAGGAGATTACTGGAACAATTTTTAAGTATATAGATGATGTTCAAATAAATGATTTATTTCCTCAAACATTCAACACATGCTGTAGCAATATTTATTATGTATAGCTTTGGGAACACAATTCAGGAAATTTTACTCATTTTGGATAAGCAGATTAATAGTAGAAAATTTGATGGGATCTTTTGAGTCTCCATAATCTAAAAGGCTGTTCTCTCATAAGATCTCTTACGCTTCCTGCTTCAAGATATAAAAAATATAATTGAGAAAACTCTTAGGAGCAGGAAGAATTAAATATTCATTGTGACATTAAAACTAGAAAGTTTAATAGTATTCAAAACTTGACACCCTCCCCTCCCGTGGTGGTTTTACCTAGCAGCTGAACTCCACCACAACCACTCCCTCACTCCCCCTTCTCTAGGGGAAAGGGGGAGAAAATAAGATGGAAAGGGCTCGAGAGTTCAGATAAATACAGGGAGATCGCTCAACAATTATTGTAGGCAAAACAGACTCAGCATAAGAAGATTAATATAATTTATTACCTATCACTAGCAGACTAGAACTGTGAGAAACTAAAAGCAGACTAAAAAAACCTTCTCCTCATCTGTCCTCTTCTACTTCCTCCCCCCCCCAAGCGGCACAGGAGAATGGTGAATGCGGGGTTTTGGTCAGTCCCAAATGCTTTGTCTCCACCACTCCTTCATGGTCACTCTCTGCCCCTGCTCCACCTGGTGTGTCTCACATGGGATGCTGCCCTTCCTGAACTGATCATCCATGTGCTTCTGACAGGCAGTCAAGTGACAGTTCAAGAACTGCTCCAGATATGGGTCCATACCACATGGTCCATCTGTCAGGACCAAACTGCTCCCAGATGGGTCCCTCACAGGCAGCAGCTCCTGCCAGATCCCCTGCTCCTGCATGGAGGGGACCCTCTCCATGGGCTACTGGTTCAGCCTGGAATCTGCTCTGGTGGGGGCTCTCCATAGGCCTCAGCCTCCTTCAGTGCCTGTTCACCTGCTCCACTGTGGGCTCTTTTATGAGTTGCAGACTGGAAATCTGCTCCACTGTGGTACATTGGCTGCAGTGGGGCAGCCTGCTCCACCATGGTCTTCTCTACAGGCCACAGAGGAACTTCAGCACCAACAGAATTTTTCTGCTGTAGGGATTCAAAACTCCATTATATTAAGTGGTTAGATCAAGTTGTTTTACTAGAAGAAACCGATTTCCTTATCCATGACCACAGTCCATGGATAAACCTATCACAACATTGCAATCAAGGATTTAAAATATTTCCACATTCTTCAGTTGAAGAATCAAGGTATTTCATTGGTGGAAGGAAGCTTACTTGACTTACTCCAGGAAAGTAAATAATGGTAGTTATCTATAAAAACAAAGTTATTCTAAATTCTTTAGAAGAATTATTGCATTCTGTTTTTTACTGCAGTAGGAAAAAAACAAACAAACAAACAAAACAAAACAAACAAACAAACAAAAAAACACTATTTCATGGTAGGAAATACAGAAGAATAGATATCCAAATATTTATAATGTGTATTCAGTAACTGGAAACTTTGTGCAGTATTAATTTATCCACTGTAAAGATAATGTTAATGAATTTTATTGTCTATTTTCGTATGCTGAAACTGAAACATTACCATGCAAGTTCTACAATGTAATTCTAGTAAAAAAAATGCAGTTATCATTTGAGGTAAATCATGTTAAACTAACAGCAAAAACAAATACAGGAATACCATTTCCAATATCTCATTTGTGAACTATTATGCACTGCCTCAGTTCCCAATCTTTTCCTGTTTTATTTATACGCCCTTTTAATAGGAATTTAAAACCTCAGCCATCTTACTAGGCTAAAAAAATGAATAATATATATATACATACATAATTTTTATCTCAAACCTGTACTCAAATCTATTTAATTATGTTCCATTTACTGAAAATGAGAATGTTTGAAATTATGACTTTTCTTAAAAACACAATAAAAACAAAATTAAAAAAATAAGTAACACCTCTCAGACAATTATAGTTTTCTATTATTTTGATGATTTACCATCAAAAACTAAGTTTGCTGAAAATCTTGCAATTGCCCCAGCAATTGTCTTAGGCTCTTGGCAGTTCCTCATATTCCATAGTCAGTAATATTTTCTTGTTAGATTAACCATCTTCACAACTAGGTTGTAAACAATTCATCTGAAGTTTATGAATGTTTTATATTCAGCAGGCATTGCATTAAACTATTATTTTATTTTTGTTGTATTACTGTATTTTGAGAGTTATTTTTGAAAGATACAAAGTAAAGTTTCCTTAACATTCTATGGTAAGCAACTAAGTCATATTTTAAACTCAGCATTAGACTACAGAGCATAGGCAGTAGTAATTATATGATATATAATAATATTTTCTAATTCAATTAAAAGATTTATATTCTTATTTGACCTCACTGAAAGAGTATATTGTAAACTATATATATTAGTAGCAGAACTAATAACAGCATGACAGTCTCTGTTGATGTTAGGAAAAAAGGGCAAATTATCTTTGAAAAAAAAAAAAAAATAGGGTGAGATCCCTAGGGCTTTTCTTTTGTCTTTTCATAAAAACATAGAATATCCTGAGTTGGAATAGACCCACAAGAATCATCAAGTCCAACTCCTCACTCTGCACAGGACCATCTACAAATCAAACTATATGTCTGGGAGCACTGTCCAAATGCTTCTTTAACTCCATCTGGTGCTGTGACCACTTGCCAAGGGAGCCTGTTCCAGTGTTTGTTCACCCTCTTGGTGAAGAATCTTTTCCTAACACCCAGCCTGAACCTCTCCTGTCACAGCTTCATGATGTTCTCTCAAGTGCTGTTGCTGGCCACCAGACAGAAAAGATCAGCACCTCACTCTGTGCTTCATGAGGAAGCTATCGACCAAGATGAGGTGCCCGCTCAGCTTTCTCTTCTCTAGGCTGAACAAACCAAGTTTGCCCCCTAGACCCTTCACCATCTATGTAGCCTTCCTTTGGATACTCTCCAATAGTTTTATGTTCTTATATTGCACTGGAGGTGAGGTTGTACCAGCACACAGTAGAGTGGGAAAATTGCTTCCCTTGACAGGTTAGCAATGCTATGTTTGATGTACCCAAGGATATGACTGGCCATTTTGTCTGTCAAGGCATACTGTTGACTCAAATTCAACTTGACATCAACCAGAATCCCCAGATCCCTTTCCATGGGGCTGCTCTCCAGCCTCTTGTCCCCCAGGCTGTATGTATATACAAGATTGACCTGTCCGAGGTGCAGAATCCAGCACTTGCTTTTGTTGAACTTATGTGTTTGGTGACTGCAAGATGATTTTTTTCCCCTCTTATTTCTGGGGAAAAAAAAAAAAAGTGTAAATCTTTTATTGAACTTCAAAAAAATCACACACAACTATTTATGGTAATAATATGGAAAATATATAGACCCAAGTTTAAAATCTCAAAATAAGGGAAGGATTCTATATCATGAAATCTGAATATAATTTAGCTCTGACAATGCTTGAGCTCTGAATAGTCAGTCATGTTTTCTTTGTTTCACTGAGAATCACAGGATCACAAAAGGAGAATGATGATAGCATCCTTACTTGTAATACAGAAACTTTGATCATTGTCCAGCAAGTACTTTTTACAGTATCTTTAAAAGTAGTACTTTGATATGAGGAAGGAGAAGATTCTATGCAATTCAATTTAGTTTAAAAAAAACATACAACATTTACCACAAACAGTTACAGAGCACTAATTAAATAGAACAGAGTGCACAACTTTTCCATCTCTATTTTTTATTGAAAGAAGAAAAAAAACTCTTTAATGTTCTTACTGTCCATACCCCAAAAATCTAGTATGAGAAAACAGAGGGCAAAATGTAATGGTTTTGATAATGTAGAAAATATAATGCTTTCAGGTCAGATTTTCTTTGAGATACACCAGTGGACACGTTTCAGTTTTATTAACTTCCTTAGATCTTCTGTTAGAATTAGTTAGTTAAAGATTAACCTTCAAAAACCTGAAATGTTCTGTCTAGGCTGTTTCTTTTCTTGTACCATGTTGCATGAGTTTCGATAACTAGAAATTCCTGAACTAGAGCTTCTTCCATTTAACCAGTTGTCAAAGTGTTTGATTTAGGACTACTTGATTCAGGATTTTTTCTCCTCCTTGGTCTGCCACAGCTCATATCAGTTAATCTCAGGGTCTCATTATAAAACCCATCTTTTCTCCTATACAGCTTGAGAGAGGCTGGATGAAGTACATTAATATATAATTGCTATTTCCTTGTGAGCATACATTTAGAAAGACAGGTTAATCCACTGTGTGGGAAATGAGTATTGGTAATCTCATCTATGTCAGAGATATAAAGGATTAAAATCCTTTGGATTGTATTATTTTAATTAAAAAGAGATAATAAGTCATACGTTATGTTATATGAAGTCTAACAAATATGTTAGGAAGAACCAAACCAAGAAATATATTATTATGGAAAGCATGAAAAGAAATTTAGGGACTTCTAGATTGTGTTCTGTGAACATATTGAGATGTTCTAAACATTGGTGAATTTGTTTATGTATTAATTATTTTATCAAATAATAATATTAATAAACTTTAAACGGATAACTTCTGTATTATAACTAGAGCTGCAGATCATTTTTTTCATTCTTAAAGACAAATATGTAATGAAAAAAACGTTTGCAATTGTTATTTGATTACTGAAAAGCTAATAAAAAGCTCCATTAAAACAGTTTACCATTTCAGTAATAATGAATTTATAGCAGTTTTCATTGCATTTATTTGGATTAAAATAATTATAAAAAATAATAAAGTTTCTGGTGAATCTAATCTTTTATCATTAATATGGAAAAGGTGCCTGTAAAACTACCTGAAGAAAATGCTGCCTCATTTTAGGGCAAAAAACTTGTTCTGAACTATTTCCTTGTTGAATCCTCTTTGTCCTTGGTTGAATCAGAATAAGAAATTATAAACAATTATGGCAAGTGTTATTGCATTAATTTCTTCCCAATCAACTGCAAATAAATATATATATACACAAATATAAATTTGTAAACTGACATGTAAATTCGAAAACACATCTCATTGCTTTTCATAGAGCTTTCTTTCCCATATATTGAAAGTATTATAAGCAATATCAAAAGCAAATATGATAAAATTATGGATTTTCTAGACCCTTTATTTCCTATTTAATTTCCTATTTTATTCTAGTTTTTTATAAAGTGAACAGGTTTCTTTAATCAGACATTTAGACAAAAAGAAATTGATATATCAAAGAAGAAATTTGATATTGAAATTTCTTATATTGATATATCAATATAAGAAATTGATAGAACTGGTAAAAGTTGCAGAGATCTGACAGTCCATATATAGTCTAAAAACAAAACAAAACAAAAAACATTTGGACACTATATTTGGAATCTAACAGGAATACTGTTATATACTCTTTCAGCTAGTTCTAATGTTGCAATTAGCAATACAAATGGTTTCCCAAATTCTGTTAATATCACTGCTGTGCTTGTCCTCATTTATAATTGGTTTTAAGGTTTAGATAGAAAATACTTCTCTTTGATGTTTTCACAAGTGGGAAAGAATTATGTGCCTTTTTGTGCATATTTCCACAGAAGGTAAACAATTTTAATAGCCTGTGGGATTGCTAATTAGAGCTAATTGTGGATTGATTGCCCTATCTTGACAGTAAGTACCTTACAAAACTTGCTTTCTTCACAAACAGGATTTGTTTGCATGAGTAACTTTTATGTACTGAACCTCAGAGGCAGAGAGTTATTTGGCTGTGGTTCTCTGAACTTGTTAATTTATATTTCATAGCTTTTTATTCACTTTCAGAACAATGGCATAAACTCACCACTTCTGTATTGAAACATATTTTCTTATTCTTGTTGATGCCTACAAAATCAGAAACCAGCACAGATAAAGCCTCCACTGAATCAAGATCTGAATCTCATGGATAACTATGAGATCCAAGTATGGTGTATAAACACAGATAAAAATGTCAAATAAATAAATAAATATGGAACTATGAAATCTTCAGGTCTCAAGAGCAATGTAGATGTTCAGTGCAAATGACTAAGATGAAATTCAGGACTGTCACAGATCAATAGAAAATATCTCTCTCTCATTTCACTGGACAAAGGATTTCTTTTTCTGTGTTTCTCTCAGGTGCTGAATGTTTTCTGCAAGACATGCCTCTTGCCATACAGCATTCTGGACTTTTTATTATTATTGTTATTGGGGGAGGGGGGAGGGGACATTGGCATTGCTTTCTTTTGGGGTATTGGTTGTTGAGACTGACACAGATAAGAAATTGCCTGAAATTCATCCAACACAGCAAGCAAGGTGATTAAGGCAGGTGTAGGTACACATAGTAATAATACAGTGTCTGCCTGAACATAGCTGTGACTATCCAGATGAAAGGTAAAATGTTTGAAATAAGTGGACCATTAAATGACAAGATTATGCCTTTTAAAAAAGATGTCTGGAAGGTGTGAAACTTGTTCTTACCTGGAATAATGATCCTGATATGGCATTGTATATCTACATGAGGTGAATAACTGACATGTGGTAAACATATACATAATTGTGCTTCAACAGGAGCTTAATTGGTTCACGTAAACTGACATTAGCACTTTTATATATGGAGCTACTATTCACCGTATATTTAACCAGCCATGCAACTTTGTCACACTCCAAATCTTGTAATGGTCATTAGACAGCACACATTCTACATGGAACTTAGATTTTGTTATTAGTCCAAGTTACCTAATTGAAACAGTACTGCCTTGTTACTAATACAGTTAAAACTGTTAAACATGGAGTGCCCATAGTCCACTCCTTCCTTATTATGCTTTTAATTCCAGTCCCTATAGTTGCCATTCTCTATCTTCCTCAGTAACAATGAGGTGATGGGTAGCTTACTTTGAATTGTTAGAATCCTGAGGTCCTCACTAGAAAAAGTATGAATCTCATGGTGAGCGTTTTTTCCTCCACTTCACATTCAACATCCATTTGAGTTTCTTTTTATGTATTTTTTTTATCACAGACTGATTACTTCTTTATTGGATCCATGATGAAGTTTGAAAGTTACACTATAGCTTGTTCCAGCCTTAACTGGCATAAAAATGCTGCTGTTCTTTAAGCAATGATTAATTTCATTGTATGTGATATTCTCAGAATTTAAGTTAAAAGGATTAGGCAATAGATACTCGAACACTAGAAAAATTGTTAAAATGCAGTAAAACAAGCTCAGGACATAATGAGTCCTAACAGTCTTCACTCCAGATGAATGCAAAACCAGGGGCCATCTACTAAGAATAGCAAAACCTTATATACAGGCTGATGAACTTCACTGGAAAAAAATATTACCAATAAAACAAGATTCATTTTCATTAGATAGGATGTTTCCATCAATACTGCACAGATGGACAATAAATATCAGTAAATAATTACAGAGTTCAGTCTGAAAAAGATTACAGTTTAGTCCATGCTATTTTGAATCCTCATCCTCCACAGTGCAAGTATCATTGACCCAACAATAAATATGTCATATATATGTCAACAAGTCATATGTAGTAACACAATCACAGAATCAAATAATGGTTTAGAGAATCACAGAATGAGCAGGACTGAGAGGGAGCTCTGAAGATCATCTAGTCCAACCCCTCTGCCAAGCAGGATCACCTAGAATATATTGCATAAGATGGCATCCAGGCAGGTTTTGAATATTTCCAGAGAAGAAGACTCTACAGCCTCTCTGGACAACCTGTTCCAGTGCTCTGTCATCCTCAGGTGTTTAGGTGTTTCCTCAGGTTGGAAAAGACCTCTAGAGATGATGTGTTCCGATCCCACCTGCTCAAACAAGGCCACCTAGAGCAGGCTGCCCAGGACTATGTCCAGACAGCTTTTGAATGACTCCAAGGAGGCAGACTCCATAACATCTCTGGGAAACCTGTGCCACAGCTTGGTCACTCTCACAGTAAAAAAAGTGTTTTCTGATGTTCAGGCAGAACTTTCTTGTATTCCAGTTTTTGTCCATTCCCTCTTGTCCTGGCATTGGGCATCACTGAAAAGAGCTTGGCCCCCTCTTCTTTTGATTACTTCTCATGATGAGATTTTAATGAGATTTTACATTGATGAGATCTCCCTTTTCTTGTAGTCTAAACAGTGTCAGTTCTCTCTGCCTTTCCTCATGGGAAAGACACTCCAGTCCCTTAATTACCTTTGTGGCTCTTCATTGGACTCTCTCCAATGTGTCCATGACTCTCTTGTATAGGGAAGCTCAGAACTAGACACAATACTCCAGGTACCTCATCAGTACTGAAATTTAACTAACGTAGCCCAGCATAACATTAACATTCTTTGCAGCAAGAGTATGCTCCTGACTCATAGAATCATAGAATGATCAAGTTGTCAATGTCCTTAAAACATGGTCAGGGGATATCATCCACTACACCAAGTTGCTCAAAGCCCCATCCAATCTGGCCTTGAACACTTCCAAGGATGCAGCATCCGTAACTTCTCTGGACAACCTGTTCCAGTGCCTCACCACCCTCTGAGTGAAGTTTTTTCTCTCCCCTAATATCCCATGTAAACTCTTTCAGTTTAAAGATATTGCTTCTTGTTCTATCACTCCATTCCCTGACAAAGAGTCCATCTCCAGCTTTCTCATAGGCCCCCTTTAGGAACTGAAAGACTGCCATAAAGTATCTCTGGATACTTTCTGGATACTTTCTTTTCTCCAGGCAGAACAACTCTAATTCTCTCAGCCTGACTTCATAGGAGAAGTACTCCAGCTCTCTGGTCATCCCTCTTCTGGACTCGCTCTAACAGGTTCATGCCTTTCTTATGGTGGGGGCCCCTGAGCTGAACACAGTACTTCAGGTAGGGTCTCACAAGATCAGAGCAGAGAAGGTTCACCCTCTTGACCTGCTGGTCATGCTTGTGATACAGCTCAGGATATGGTTGGATTTCTGGGCTGCAAGCATGTTGCTGGCTCATTGACTTTCTCATCAACCAGGTCTTTCTCATCAGGTCTGCTCTCAATCCATTCTCTGTCCAGCCTATATCTGTGCTTGCGATTGTCCCAGCCCAGGTGCAGGACCTTGCACTTGGCCTTCTTGAACCTCGTGAGTTTTCTACAAGCAAAGTTTTGTCTCAAGACTGTCCAGGTCCCTCTGGATAGCATCCCTTCCTTCCAGCATGTTGACGTCACCACTCAGATTGGTGCCATTGGCAAACCTGCTAAGGGTGCACTCAAACTCACTGTCCGTGTTGCCAACAAAGATATTAAACAATAATGGTCCCAATACCTGAGGAACATCACTCATTACTCGTCTCCACCTGGATGTCAAGCCACTGACCACAAATTTTGAGTGTGACTGCCCAGCCAATTCCTTATCCATTGAGTTTTCCATTTGTCAAATCCACGTGTCTCCATTTTTGAGACACAGACGTCATGTGAGACAGTGTCAAATGCTTTGTACAAATCCATGTTAGTCACTCTTCCCTTATCTACCAACATTGTAACCCCATCACAGAAGGCCACCAGATTTGTCAGGCACAATTTGTCCTTAGGAAAGCCATGTCATTAATCACCTCTTTATTTTCCACATGCCTAAGAATAGTTTCCCAGAGGATCTGCTACATGATCTTGCTGGGCATGGAGGTGAGACTGACTGGTCTGTAGTTCCCCAAGTTGTCCTTTTTTCCCCTTTTAAAAGTGGGGTTTATGTTTCCCCTTTTCCAGTCAATTGGAACTTTACTGTACTGCCTCTTCTCAACTTCTCAAATAAAATGGACAGTGGCTTAGCAACTTAGCCAGTTCCCTCCAGACCTTCAGATGCATCTCTTCAGGTCTCATGAACTTGTTCACATTCAGGTTCCTTACACACTCTTGTATCTGATTTTCTCCTACATAGGACAGTTCTTCATTCTTCCTGTCCTTGTCTTTGCCTTCTGTGACTTGGGTGGTGTGGTTAGAACACTTGCTGGTCAAGACTGAGGCAAAAAAGTCATTGAGTACCTCAGCATTATCCAATCCTGGGTGACCATGTCTCCCTTTTCTTTAAGGAAGGGCCACACATTTTACATGTTATTGGTCTTTCACCCCTCAATTATTTCAAATGGTTTTCACTCTTTTACTCTTCTCATGAACAGCCACATTTTCACATCAATTCTAGAAAACTGATCAGGTCATGTCTTACATCCTTCTAATCTATGCAGTTTAAGATAAGTGAAAATGCACCTCATAAATAACAAACAGAGCATAACAACTTCCCTGTTCAGAGACATATGACCATGAATAAATCAAAGAGACTTAGTAAATGTTCTACTCAGATGTTTTCACACAAAATGTATATGTAAATGATTTGGGATTTCAACCAGATCCCTGCAGTAAAACAACGTCAATTTCAGGTTCAGTCTTTGTACTAATAACTTATGTGGCACTTCCACTGACATCAGCAGTTCATGGTTAGGTATAGACGTAGAAGTTAGCATATGCTGGTAAACAAGTCTGTTATATTCAAAGATGGGCAAAACAGTAGTACAATTTAAATGTTGATCAACTGGTTTCAAGACTCTGGACTCTATAACTTCAACATCATTAACCCATTAACCAAAAAATATGCATATGTATATATATTTCTGTTTTGATGCACAAATAATATGTAATCCAGTAGTATAGCTGTACACTACTTTACATCTCAGAAATTTAAATTTTTATGTATATTTACATTTACAAAACAGAATCTGAACTGAACCACTAGGCTTGGGAAGCACTGAGGTTTATAAATAAATGTGTTCTAATTTTGGATATAAAGTCTAGATATAGTTTTCAGAAGACTGTGCAAAACAATCTTAATGGGTTCATTTACATGTTCACTGTTTATTTATATATATATATGGAAAAAAAATCCAATTCATATTGTGAAATTCATGCACAGTACAGATAATATGATACCCATTTTACTGCTGTAAAAGGAATAATATTAAAGATCTTATAGAAAGACTTGTTAAGGCTTTTAAAGTAAAATTGAAATCTAACTTCAATAAGCTACATGTAGAAATAATGTTCTGTTCTGTGGGTTCTGTGACAAGAAGCAGAAGCAATCTCAAATTAATTTTCTATTGCTTTTATTCCTGTTGCCTTGATATCCTGTATTAGCTGCTTGTGTTATTATATATGCCCCCACGATAGATGAAAGGACATTCTGGGATCATTATTTTATTTCCTTTTTTTTTTTTTTTTTGATATTTTATTTCCAATAAATGGAAAAATTGTAAGGATCCATAGCTGTGTTCTTACATCTTGTCATTAGAATCTTTAGAGAAGGAAGGAAGGAAGGAAGGAAGGAAGGAAGGAAGGAAGGAAGGAAGGAAGGAAGGAAGGAAGGAAGGAAGGAAGGAAAGAAGGAAGGAAGGAAGGAAAGTCATGAGAAAGGTGAAAGGGAAAGGAGAAAACAAGAGAGGTAGGAGTGAGAAGGAAGTTACAATTTACCATAACAGGATTTTAAACTATTAATTAAGAAACTGGATTAAATCTAATACAAATGAAAATAATTGTTGTTGTTGTTTGATTTTTTGTTTGTTTGTTTGTTTTTTGTATGAAAAGATGATAGAAGCTGATTGCCAAAACTAATAATTAGCTTTTTGAACTTAACTCCTTCATTGTGCTAACAATTTTTTTTTATATATTATTTTAAAAGGACAATAAATATGCCAACATATCATTAAAATAAATGCCTATAGATTGAAGGCTCAGAGATGATCAAACAGAATCTATCAATATCAATCAGAATAAGTAATTACATGTTAAAGTAAAAATGTATTTTATGTTGACTGTTGTGAACATAAAGCTTGTTAAAAATTTCAGGCCTAGACAGCTATATCTACAACCTGTTTTATGAGGACTATCTGGCTAGTTATCTGACATTGACTGCAAAAATGGCAACATCTGGTTCACAGATATTAGAGAATCCCATTTTTTTTTTCAAAGATCTCTCTGTTTTTTCAAAATATGAATGCCAAACTCATAATTTAATTGTCATATCCCTGTGCAAGTCTCTTTGTAGGGATTTCATCAAAAAAAATCAGTTAACATAGTTGAAAGATGAACAACATGTATATGCAACTTCCTTTCTTTCTCAAGTCCTGAATTTTTATTAGAAAATAAAATGAAGATTTGTGTGATATACCTGTGGTACCCTATATCAGACCAACTATTCAGCATCTTGGTGTATTTAAACAAGGCATCACAATCTCAGTAACCCACTACTGATGACACTACTGATGAATCTTCTGTTTGTTTGTTTTGTGTTTTTTTTTTTTTCTTGTTGTTGTTCTTGCAGCTCACATTACAGTGATTAACATTGATGCCATTAAAGTATTAGATTATTATTATGTGAAGACAGATTACCAAAAGACTATAGAATTACATAAATAAATAAATACCAAGTACAATAGAATAGTACACGTCCCAAATACTGCTGTGACTTTTCAAATTTCATCTGTTTTTTTAATGACAAATAACATCCCTAAAATTCTCAAGTTTAGAGGTTTTGTTGTTATTGTTGTTGTTGTTTAACATTTGCAAGGCTTTTTGATTTTGAAAGAATGACAGCAATGCTATTTGGGGGTAAATGTTAAGTACTACTTCACATAAATTTTCTCTTATGCAGATTTGCATATTCCTTAAATTGGTAGTGCCCCATATCATTACTCATGTAGATAACAAAGTTAGAACAAATACTGGATGTTAATAATAAAAATGATCTAGTGTCAGCTCTAAAAAAAATAGCCATGAATATTTAAACTTAAATTTAAAGGGATTTTAGGATGTTAATTCCGTTGCCTAAATATTGATATTTAAAACAATTTAAGATAACGTAGGGTATATTTATTGCCATTGACCAATTCAGAAAGGTTCAGACTTACTGTTAGTCCTATGTGATATCAGTCAAATACCCTAGAGCATGACAAATAAAATGGTGTTCTTCTGTTTAGACAACTAAATAAATGCCTAGATTTTTAAAAGACCACTAAGTCTTAAGTCCTTAAGTTGCTGGAATGGGATTTAATTTCTTCAATTACATTAATTCACTAGTCTAGACTAGATTTGTTTCCCATTCTATTCAGCAGACTGAAGCACTTACAAAAGATCACTCATTCCATCCCTAAAAGAGCTGCCATGAGGTGCTCTCTTGTGATGTCAAAATCTTTCCAATGATTATATAGGTAACATGAATAACTAGCTTAGAATATGTATGATTCAACACAATCCAAATTTTAGGTTTCTGCATGCAAATTAGTCAGTTTTGTTCTCATTTAGTTAATTGATTCCCAGTCTTCAGGGCTTCATTCAGTTGCCCAAATTTAGGAACCTACTGCCAGTCACCTTAAGGACAGAGGTCGCTCAGATACCTCAGGTCATTTATTTCAGTCCTTTGGAAAATTTTCAGTTAACCAGGATATTTCACTGATTTACCTAACCGATTTACCTCTTAGATATATTCCCTCTTAGAAATTCTGTGGTATCTAAGACATTCTCATAGGACTGATGAGTCACTGGACGGATAAGAGACTTACATTATTCTGAAATTGCAGCAGAAAACCACACAGGATATAAGGAATCTCAAATTGCACTAGACATCTGTCTTCAGGCAAATGAATCCCATCCTGTATATGTGGCTTTTGCGTGGCTGAAGTTACCTGAAAAGTTTCTCAGTTACATTTAAAGTGTTTGGGTAAAAATGCCCTGACTATAGTGATTAATACACAAGCTAAGTGAAACTGTGTCACAAAGCTTGGTCTCTGACAGTTAATTAAAATTGTCCAGGACAGTTCTTTGATTGTGAGACCATGCATTGGGCAGCATACATACACTAAAGCTCCAGAACAAGGTGTGAACATGGGCACTGTCTATTTAGAATAATCCTTAGCTTATGATGACTGCAACAATGGACAAGAAATTTTGAGGAAAATTATAATTGCCCTTGGTTAAAACCATCACTGGACCATTTGAAAAATTTAGCTTATTAATATAGACAATGTCTATTTCTTATTGGTCAACACCCTCAGTGAAAAAAACAAAAAACAAAACAAAACAAAAACAAAACAAAACAAAACAACACAAGACTTCTGAAAACATGTCTGTAGCTACCTTTTCTCCCAGACTCCAGATTTATGCATTTTGTAGCCAGGGATACTGTATTGACAGTACCATTAAAACTGTCAGTTCTTAACAGTGGAAAAGTAGACATAATTATCTGATATATATATATATTATTGGGAAGGATTTTTGACTGCTTATCCTTTTTTATTATGCAAGAACCATTTATCAGATTTGTTTCTTGATGCTCCACCTTCTGAGAATATTTAATGTAAAAATTATATCTCACTAACCAAAATTACATTTTTAAGCACATTTTTAATAGAATGGCTAATATAACAAAATAACAAAGGTAAAACCTACTTTTGCAACTCAAATCAATCAATTAATTCTTATTCTGAGTAATCACTTTCCATTATCAAACATGTTATATTAAATTAAAATTCATTGTCTGTTTGTACACATGTTTATGTCCATGTTTATGCAACGAGCATAATGGGGGGAGCTGCAGGGGGTGGTCTGTGTGAGAAGAAGCCAGGGGCTGCCCATGCCAGACATAGCCTGCTCCAGCCTGATACAATGGATCCATGGCAGGATGTAGATGAGTACATCCCGCCAGAGGCACCTCTGGCAAAACATATTTAAGGGCAGAAGAGGAGTGAAGACCAAGAAAGATAGTGAGAATCAGCAAAGAGGACATCAAGGTGAGAGAAGAAGGGGGAGGAGATACCCCAGCTGCCGGAGCAAACATTCCCTTGCAGTCTGTGAAGAGCTGGGTAGCAAATTGTCCCTGATGGATTGCAGCCCCTGGAAAGGATCCATGGTGGAGCATGGGAAAACTGAAAGGAGGAAGAGAAGAGCTGTTATTTCAGCTGTTAAACATCCTCCCTCCCCTCCTCCCATACACTGCCCTCCCTCAGTAGGGTGAGGAGGAGGTCGAGGAGTTGGTAATGAAGGAGTGAAATTGAGCCTGCAAAGGTGAAGAGGACGGGTGGTTGGAAAAGGAAAGGCGTTTTAATTGTTTTGTATTTGTTTCTCAACATCCAAATCTATTTTAATTGGAAATAAATTAAATAATTTCTTCCCTGGTTTACTATTCTATCTGTGTTGGTAACTGGTATGAAATCTTCCTCCTTTTATCTCAGCCCACAAGATTTTTTCATCCTATTTTCTACTGTTGTACTGCTGAGAGGGAGTAAAAGAGAATTTAGGTGGGAGTTTGGCCTTTAGCCAGAGTTAACCCACAACAAAGACAAACTTGCTATGTATATTGTGAAAGCATACTTTTTTTTTCCAACTGTCATTTCAGTGTTTCACACTAATGTAGAAAAGAACAGACACACTGTTTGTAATTGTGCTTTAAATACTTTTTTTTTTTTTTCCTTACAAATTACCTCACCTATAACCAGTTTATTATAAAAAGTAACGTCCTGATTCGGAGAAATATGTTTCTGTGAAAAGAAGATAGATCATTATATGAATATGATATGAAGCAAGCAAACAAACAAAAAGCAAAACATTGAAGGATCAATGAAAGATCAATAAAATATGAATGCTAATATTTTTTGTTCAACAAATTAAAGAACTAAGTATAAAATAACTCAACATCAGGTATATGCATGGAAATTCCTTGATTCTAGATAGAGCAAATCCTAAAGAACACATAAATCTTGTTCGACTTTGAGAATTTCTAGAGTTCATAGTTTCTTACTAAAGATCAGTGTTACCCTATTTAGCAATCCCATTTAGTTCAGTGAGATGTCAATATTCACTCAATGTGAGTAAGGGTATGAAATTATGACTGATTATCTTAATATTATTAAGACAATTAAGTCCTATCTTAAAGGCTTCTTTCTCTGCAGTTTTGCTTATATTAATGTAATTGCTTTCCGTACTTATTATAAAAAAAAAAATCTACATTTAAAAATGTAAAATTTATTCTTACATATATATTTGTATCTGTACAAATGTACAAGTATTTATCTAAACATCTACAATAGAATTCAATGCATTTCACTTTAGATATTTATCAGCTAATCACTCCAAACTTCTTTTTATACTCAAAGGAGATAAATAATTATGTTTAGGGAGCAATTCATACTTTCTATATTGGACATCTATTTTATGAGAAGAAAAATGTCTGCTACTCTCCCTGGCTATAATAGAGTCTCTGTTGACTATAATAGAGTCCATGCTGAAAATTCAAATGGAGTGGTCTACTTTATATTTTCCTATATTTTCATCTGCATCCGAGTTGATGAATCCCATTCCACTAATCATTTTAGGATGAGTTTTTATATAGAATGAATTGATGATAAACAAACACTGGAAGGCACAAAAATATTACATTTTTTATATATATCATTCATTTCTGGATTACATTCATCTGCTGAGAAAAATAAGTTACTTTTACAGGATTTCAGTCAATCTTGCACTAAAGCAGCCTCACCTTGAGCACTGCCTAAAGTTTTGGGCTCCACAATATAAGAAGGACATAAAACTACTAGAGAATGGTTATGAAGAAGGTGAAGGGTCCAGAGATATATGAGGAAGTGGATGAGGGAACTTAGCTTGTTCAACTTACAGAAGAGAAAGCTGAATGACAGTCTCATCACAGTCTACAGTTTCTTCACAAGGGGGATATGGTGTTTTGACCTTTCTATGCGGTGAACTCCACCACAACCGCTCTCTTGTTCCCCCTGGTTGAGATAAGGATAATTAAATTAAAGGAAAAATAATGACTAAAGGAAAATTATTTATTATTATTATTATTATTATTATTATTATTTTTAACTAGAAGAAAAGGGGTAAAGGAAAAACAACAACCACAAAGAATGGTGTGAAAGTACAGAGGAAAGAAATCACTCTACTTGCCACCAATGAGCAATGCCTGACCACATCCTTGTAGCAGGGTCTCAACGTTTATAGATGTTGTTTGGGAGGACAGGTGTTTTCACAACCAGAGCCCCCCTCTCCTTCCCCTTTCCCACCTTTTATTGATGACTGTGATATTCATTGTATAGGATATTCCTTTGGTTGGTTTAGGTCATCTGCCCTGGTGATGTGCCTTCTGGCTCTTGGGGAGGGTAGTTGGAGGGAGTCCTGATGCAGTGCCAGTATTGCTCAGCAGTAGACACAACACTGGTGGAATATCAATGCTGTTCTAGCTACAAGTGCAGAGCACAGCAATGTATGGGTTGCTGCAGGGAAAGTTAACTCCAACCCAGACAGACTGAATACAGGGGACTACTGGGGAAGGAGTTGATCTCTTCTCTCTTGTGAGAAGTGATATGAAGGGATGAAGGAATGGTTTGAAGCTGCATCAGGGAAGGTTCAGATTGGATATTAGGAAAAGGTTCTTCACAGAGAATGTGGTCGGGCATTGGAACAAGCACCCCAGGTCATAGCACTGAGCCTGCTGGATTTGAAGCATTTGAACAATGTTCTCAGACATATGGTTTGATTTTTAGATGGTCTTGTGGGTTGCCAGGAATTGGACTTGATGATCCTTGTGGATCTCTTCTAACTTGGGATATTCTATAATTCTAAGTGAAATGTAGCCTATTAAAATATTCAGTTTTGACTATATATCTAAAAACTGAATTGGTTTATATAAACAACTCTTACTCATATAACTTCATCTTTATTGAATCTTTTTTTTTTTTTTTTTTTTTTTTTTTTTTTTTTACTGCTGAGAATATTTAATGACCCTTTGACCCTTTATTGACCCTAAGAAAAATGTTTGTGAATCAATAAAATATGTGTGTTATGAAAAATAGTATATTATATAGTGCCATTTATAGAGTTGGAAAAATAATCAAAAGGGTAATGACTTCTAAAGAATTTTAGTATATATAAACAAGTTAATATTTAGAATTTGCCAGGACCTAAGTCACATGAAAATCCATGATATAGAATTCAGATAAATCGAGAAATATAGTACTAAGTCTAAATAAATAAATAAATAGATAAATAGAAATCAAGTAACTAGTATCCCTAAAAAGATTGCAAGAGACTTCAGAGGGTGGCAGTTACAGAGCCAAAAGCTTTTAACAAATCAAAAGCATTTTCCTGAACTTGGAATTAATTACATTATGAAGTAGTTGCATGATACTTGCTACAGTTTCAAAGGATTAGTTAACAAAAATATTCACAGTGAATTAGAAGATTAAGGACATTTCCTTTCTTCACATTAAGTGCAAACTTTATTTACTGATGGTCAAATTCAGCTTCCCAATGTTCTCTTTTCTTTAATTGAAATGTCTTCCTGACCTTATATGCCCTCAAATATGGCTACCTGTACTGTACTGCAATAAAAACTACTACTAGCTATTATTTTAAACAACAGAGTAAAGCAGGAAAAGGAATTTTATGAAATTGCTGCATAAAAATTGTTACCTGTGACCAGCTGAGCTGGAAAATATCTTTGTAAGACATTTCATCACTGCAGTCCTCCTGGCAAACACACTACTTCATGAGAAAGATATGATGAGAGAAAGAATTGTCAAAACTAAATCTTACAAAAATATATTTCAAAAATAGTAAATCAGTAAGATCTCAGTTGGATATTGCAATGTGCTTCTTGTGCTGATAGACTTTAAGTAGAATATTTAAATAAATCATAGAATCATAGAATATCCTGAGTTGGAAGGGACCCTTAAGGATCATCAAGTCCAACTCTTGACACCGCACAGGTCTACCCAAAAGTTCAGACCATGTGACTAAGTGCACAGTCCAATCTCTTCTTAAATTCAGACAGGCTCGGTGCAGTGACCACTTCCCTGGGGAGCCTGTTCCAGTGTGCAACCACCCTCTCTGTGAAGAACCCCCTACTGATGTCAAGCCTAAATTTCCCCTGCCTCAGCTTAACCCCGTTCCCGCGGGTCCTGTCACTAGTGTTAATGGAGAAAAGGTCTCCTGCCTCTCGACACCCCCTTTCGAGGAAGTTGTAGACTGTGATGAGGTCTCCCCTCAGCCTCCTCTTCTCCAGGCTGAACAGGCCCAGTGACCTCAGCCGTTCTTCGTACATCTTCCCCTCCAGGCCTTTCACCATCTTCGTTGCCCTCCTCTGGACACTCTCCAACAGTTTCATGTCCTTTTTATACTGTGGTGCCCAGAACTGCACACAGTACTCGAGGTGAGGCCGCACCAGCGCAGAGTAGAGCGGGACAATCACCTCCCTTGACCTACTAGCGATGCCGTGCTTGATGCACCCCAGGACACGGTTGGCCCTCTTGGCTGCCAGGGCACACTGCTGGCTCATATTCAACTTGCTGTCTACCATGACCCCCAGATCCCTCTTTTCTAGGCTGCTCTCCAGCGTCTCATCGCCCAGTCTGTACGTACAGCCAGGGTTTCCCTGTCCCAGGTGCAGGACCCGGCACTTGCTCTTATTGAACTTCATGCGGTTGGTGATCGCCCAGCTCTCCAACCTATCCAGATCCCTCTGCAAGGCCTTTCCACCCTCATTCGAGCCCACAACTCCTCCAAGTTTGGTGTCATCAACAAACTTGCTCAAAATACCTTCTATTCCTACATCCAGATCGTTTATAAAAATATTGAAAAGTACCGGCCCTAAAATGGAGCCTTGAGGGACCCCACTGGTGACCGCCCGCCAGCCTGACGCAGCCCCATTTACCATAACCCTTTGGGCCCTGCCCGTTAGCCAATTGCTCACCCATCGTATGATGTTTTTATTTAGCTGTATGGTGGACATTTTGTCCAGTAGGATCCTATGGGAAACCGTGTTAAAAGCCTTGCTGAAGTCCAAAAAAATCACATCAGCTGGTTTCCCTTGGTCCACCATATGGGTGATCTTATCATAAAAGGAAATCAGGTTAGTTAGGCAGGACCTACCCTTCACAAACCCATGCTGGCTGGGACCAATGACTGCTTTGTCCCCCAGGTGCACCTCAATAAGTTCGAGAACCATCTTCTCCATGATTTTACCAGGCACTGACGTGAGACTGACAGCACCCGGGGATGAATCCCATCTGGACCCATGGACTTGTAGGGATCCAGGTGGAGTAGCAAATCCCGCACACGTTCAGGATCGGTTGGGAGTTTGTCATCCCCACCGTCCCAGTCCTCCAGCTCAGGGCACCTTGGGTCCCGAAGCCCATCATCGGCATTGAAGACAGAGGCAAAGAAGGCGTTAAGCGTCTCTGCTTTGCCTATGTCATTGTCTGTGAGGAGACCTTCCCTATCAAGGAGCGGCCCTATGTATTCTTTAGTTCTCCTTTTTCCATTCACATATCTAAAAAAAAACTTTTTATTTTCTCTCACAGACACAGCCAGCTTCAACTCTAGGTGTGCTTTGGCCACACGAACTTTCTCCCTACAAACACGAACAGCATCCCTGTATTCTTTCCATGACACCTGGCCCTCCTTCCAGTAGCGAAACACTCTCTGTTTCCGCCTAATCTCCATTAGAATGTTCCTGGTCAGCCACGCCGGCCTCCTGCCCCGCCTGCCTGACTTGCGATATTTAGGAATTGCCTGATCTTGTGCTTCTAGGAGGCATTGCTTAAAGAATGACCAGCACTGGTGGACATCGAGGCCTTCAAGAGCAGTTTCCCAGGGGACCTTGCTGACTAGTTCCCTGAATTAATTCCTAATTCCTGAATGCTGAAAATAACCTCACTATTTTGGGCTTGACTTTTTGGTGAATATGTTAAAATATTAGGGGAGGGACTGATGACTGTTCTGTTCCATACAGTAATTATGATTAATAAATAAATAAATAAATAAACAAAAACACCACAGACATAGAATTCATTCTAAATAATGCATTCTAAATTTAATATTTGACATTATTTTCTGAAGAAGTTACAATTTAATAAAGAAATTATATTTTATATTTACTTCAGGAAATAAACAATCGCATTTATAGTGAGTTACAGAAAAGTATTCCATTAGTACATTTGGTTCAATAGAGAAGAAAAGCAATTCTTGGAATAATTTTCTTGAAATTTGATAGCCTTATATGTTAAACAATTTTCTTAATCTGACCTAACATTCTGTATAGTATAGGTGAAAAAGTTTTGACCATTGATTCCTACAATAAAGAAATTGCTTATTATTCAAACACAGAGTAACAAGCCACTCTACAGAAGCATCTTTAGGGATTTGTGGATAGCCTGATTTAATTCTGAACAACTTATGACAGAAGCCAGTTATTCCTGCTATACATCAAAAATGTTGGTTTCAAGTCTTCCTAGCTAAAATGGTTCTGTCAAGCTGATCCCCAAATCCCCAAATTTCTATGTTCGCCTTGTCTTTCAAATCTGCAGGTCGTCACTGGCTTCCATGAACATGACAGATTCAACATCTTGTTTTTACTTTCGTTTCCTGGTGCTTTTTATTATTATTATTATTATTATTATTATTATTATTATTATTATTATTATTATTATTATTATTATTAATCTACATGGGAGACAGGAAGTATCTTTTTTTGTAGTACCTCATACTCATATTGTACTCTTTACCTTATCTTGCACAACTAAACCTGTATGTTCTTTCCTGTTCTCAGTTGAAAGTGAACCTACAAAAGATGCAGGAGATGGCAAACATGGCTTACTACTAGAAGTACCTTCAATCTGGGTGGCCAGGGAACTAAGATGCTATGATACACTGTAACAGGGAATCTAGTTCTGAGTGTTTCTTCAGCACATTTTTTTTTTTTTTTCTAGCAATTTATGCATTTTAATTTGTATAACTGCTAAGGATTTTTGTTCCTCAACTCCTTCAAGATATACATCTCAGGAAATCCTTCCTCATTTTTTTCATCACTAAGGATAACTACTCTTCTAAATTGTTATAATCAAGAGGTTCTAAACAAATCATCTTTCTGCCAGATTGCTATATTATTCATTCATTTTGATTATCTTGCCTTAGTACTATTGAAATTAATTAAATAATAAAATATGATGCACATACAGCTACCAGGCACATACTTGATAAGGTCCTTCCTAGTAATGCTAATACGATGTATTTATCAAACACTACTTTCATTAAAATACAAAGAAAAGTATTCACATTTTTTTTTTCTGCCTTCTTGATTATGTTGTCATAGGAAATATTCTTTATTCATTATGCTGGTATCAGCAGGAAATCTAAGTGCATTAATGAGTCATTAATGGCACTGCAATAATATGGTGCAGATGCAACATTAAAATCAATAATTAAAATTATTTATGGACCACTGGATAGGAATGTATGGATAACTTTAATAATATTGTCCAATTTAACATTCTAAATATGCCACTAAATAAATGCTAAATATGCCACTCTAAATACATGCCACTGTTTGTCCAAGAAAGATGTTGAGAGGTAGAGTGAGAAACAAATATTCACCATACAGCTCAGATACTTTTGAAATTTCAGAGCTCTTCTTTTCAAAGTGAAGATACATGGACTTGTATTTAGATCCATGGATATATTTACACAGTTAAATAAGCTTTAGCACTCATCATCTAATCATCCACATTGTGTAAACATTTGCTTCCTGATTTCTTGGTTCATCACCTCTTCCCAAAATAACTCTGTTAAGACAAAGTCTGAGTACATTTGTGCGGATACAGAGTCCAAGTACTGCGCTCAAAAGGGAATGAAAATGAACTTCCTACATCTTCCTCTGTCCTCCAACACTTCTTTGGCTTTGAGGCTTGAAAGTCCTCACCCTTACTATTCATGTCACACTCCATGGCATAGAGCAACATATATGCTGAATTTTGTACTCAAAAATTATCACATTTTCACATTTTCTTTTGCACAATTTGAGCTGAGAGTCACACCCAAACAAAATGGCAATGCATTTTGCCAGTGGGCTACCACTTGGCACCATGAGGAGACCTAGAACCAAGTGCTATGTGATTTGGAACCAGACAAAAATCTTCTCACAAAAGCACTTCAGCATAGAGGAAGCAAGCCTCATGGTGTCACCTTGCTTTCTAACCATTTAACTCTTTAAATATAGCATTGTCACTGCTATTTACAAGCCAGAGTTTTTTCTGCCAGCTGGGCTGAAGCTTCTAAGGCTTTGTTTGAACTCTTCTTGGCCTGCCTGGGTATTTGTTTTAGCTTGCTTATTTTTAACAGCAATTTTCTAATAATGAAATAGTTATTATGTCATTTGTTTCACTTTGCTTAGTTTTGTGTAACTGTGTGGCATAGTCACAATTTTCATACAATAAGTAACTACTCTGAGTGGGTAGAAATATTCACTGCTAATATAATGATGCAATTTAGGTGAAAACATCATCACAGAATCACCATAGAATGGTTTGGTTTGGAAGGAACCTTAAAGATCAGCTAATTCCAACATCCTTGCCATGGGCAGGGTCAACTGTCACTAGACCAGGTTGCCCAGGACCCCATCCAACCTGGCCAGGGATGAGGCAGCCACAACTTCTCTGAGCAACCTGTTCCAGTGCCTCACCAACCACTGAGTAACGAATTTATATTTAATCTAAATATACTCTCTTTTAGTTTAAAGCCTTTTAGTTTACTCCCTGACCTATCATTACACTCCCTGAAAAAGAGTCCTTCCCCAGCTTTCTTGTAGGCCCCTTTTAGATACTCAAAGACTGCCGTAAGGTCTCTCTGGGTACCTTCAGGCTGAACAACCCCAAATCTCTCAGCCTTTCTTCATAGGAGAAGTGTTCCAAGACTCTGATCATCCTCATGACCCTCCTTGGGACTCATTCCAAGTGTTCCATGTCTTTGTTATGCTGGGCTTTTCCAGAGCTGAACAAATTCCTCTTGGGTTTCAAGAGAACAAGTCTGGTATAACAGAAGAAGCCTAGAATGCAGTGTAGTAGAGTACTGGTATGGGACAATAACACAGAAGGCACAGAATTATATTGGAGGTTCCAAGACTATAAAAAAATCACATATGATAAGTTATAAAAATACAGACTTGGAAGCTGGGCAAAATTAGTTTTAGAGATAATAAAAATTGAAAACTTCAAAAACAGAAATATATTATAATAATATATTATTGAACTTTCAATAGAAAGTTCAAAATCTTACTGTTCTGGTTTCAGATGAGATAGTTTCCTTTGTAGCAGCTGGTATATTGCCATTTTTTGGATTTAGGAGAAAAATAATGTCCATAACATACTGATGTTTGAGTTGCAGAGCAGTACTTACTCTAAGCCAAGGACTTTTCAGCTTCTCTTACCGCCATGCCAGTGAGGAGGCTTCGGGTGCAGCAGGAGCTGGGATGGTACTGAACCAGGGCAGCTGACCCATACCGGCCAAAGGGATATTCCATAATATATGGCATCTTGCTGAACAACAAAAGCCGTGGGGAGTAGGCTATGGTGGGAAAGAGGGCAACTGTTTCTTGGGACTGGCTGGACATCACTTGATGGGTGGTAAGCAATTGAATTGTGCATCACTTATTTTGTATACGTACATAAGTGTGTGTTATTGTTATCATCATCATCATCCACTGTCTTATTAAACTCTCTTTATCTCAACGATGTTTTACTTTTTTTTTTTTTATTATTTGTTTCTTTGATTCTCTCCGCCGTCCCACTAGGGGGAGTGAGTGAATGGCTGCGCAGTGTTTAGCTGCCTGCTGGGTTAAACCATAATGCTCGGATTATTTTAAATTCCTTGAAGATACAATGCCCTATTATATAATCTTTTTCATCCTTGAGGTATCCTAAAAATAGAACTCTTGTAAGTATTCTCTAAGTATTGGTTCTGACAACAGTAACCTTTAATTCTAATTCCCAATATTGGGGAACAAAACGTATTCTGTTTTAATTTAAGTGTTCCTTAATTTAAAATTAATGTAATATTTTAAATTTCCAATTTATACTTTATACCATTTTTTTTTTTTCCCTGATATTTATTATATAACTATTAAAATACAGGGAAAGTAAATGTTTTGACATTTTAAATCTATTTACACTGTGATTTATTTAGATGTATTTTTTCTTTTAATTTCACTTAATGAAAATTCAGAAAATCAGAAATTTGCAGTGAGTTAAATTACAGTTGATCAGTTCTATCATGAGTATATAAATAACCCATATAAATAACATATAAAAATGAAGTTATTAATTATATTCTGATTTTAAACAGGGCATGATAGTATAAAAATTGTCATACCTATATTCCTCTGTTCTTAGATATATAATATTTTAACAGAAAATTGAAGTGAAATTGCTTTTTTTTTTTTTTTTTTTTTTTTTTTTTTCCATGTGGTTGCTATGGTGAGCCAGAAATCCATGTGGATAATAACTCTGTAGATTCAATGAAGATTCTTTGATGGTACGACTCAGTGTAGAGAAGGAGTTGTACTGTTCTGATTCACTCCTGTTGTTTCACAGGTTCAGTAAAATGCAACATTTTACACATTTCATTATAATTTATAATACCTATAATATAAATAGTTCTAAATCTATGGGAAACAAAACAAAAAAACCACACAAACAAAAAAAAGAAAAAGACATTCATCTTAGAACAGTAAATTATTATGATTAATCTTTGAATTTTTAGGGTTTCTGAACACAAGGAATTTATTTGCTTTCACCACCTGACACACATGATATGTGGTAACATCTTGACAGCTGACATTCTTTTTCTTACATCAGATATCCTGACTGTAGAGACTTAGATACATTTTTCTCATACAATGGGAATTTTCAAGCATAACCTCTCTGATTTACTGTGAATAACTCTTAGTTATTCTATGCACAGAATTTTAATGACTAGCACCCTTCAAAGATTCCCCAGCTGCAAAAACAAGCTCAGGACAAATTCAAGACATTCATAGCATATTTATTTATTTATTTATTTATTAATAGACAGAATATGTTTTTGTGGACATTTTTCAAATACCAGAATATTAGGATCTATTTTATCCAAGTAATGAGTGGTTAAGGTTGGAAGGGACCCCAGGAAATGATCTGGTCCAATTCCACCTGCTCAAGCAGGAACACCTAAGGTGGGTTGCTGAGAGACATGTGCAGATGGCTTTTGAACATCTCCAAGGAGGGAAACTCCAAAACCACTCTCTATGCCAGGCTCCATCACTCACAAAGTAAAGAAGTGCTTCTTGATGTTTAGACAGAGTTCTTTGTCTTCCAGTTTTTGTTCATTGTCTCTTGTCCTGGCATTGGGCATCGATGAAAAGAACTTGACTGCTGCTTCTCAAGACTTCCTTCAGGAATTTGCACACATTGATAAGATTTCCCCTGAGCCTTCTCTTCTCCATGTTGAACAGTCACAGCTCTCTCAGACCCTCCTCAAAGGAGAGGTGCTCCAGTTCTTTGATCATTTTGGTACACTTTGTTGGACTCTTTCTAGGTCTCTCTCGTACTGAGGAGCCCAGACCAGGACACAGTACTCCAGTTACAGCCTCAACAAATAAATAAAAGGGAAGAATCATCCCTTTTAACCTGCTGGTGATATTTTACCTATTTCAGTCTATTAGCCTTCTTAGCAGCAAGGGCACATTGTTCAACTTTGTGTCCCCCGGAACCCCTAGTTTATTTTCTGCAGAGCTGTTTTGTAGAGCTTGGCAACTGGATGGTGCCAAGCATATATTGTTGCATGGGGTTGTTCCTTCCCAATGTGGGACTCTGCATTTCTTGCTGAACTTCACGAGGTTCTTGTCAGCCCACCTCTCTTGTTCAGGTCCCTCTGGATGGCTGAACCTGGTGAGTCACCTCTGTGGCTCACTTCTGGTGAGTCAGCCACTCCCCCTAGTTCTGTTTCATCTGTGAATTTACTGAGAGTGCCTTCTACCCCATCATCCAGATCATTAATGAAGATTTCAAACAAAACTGGAGCCAGTATTGACCCCTGGGTGTACTCCATTCATTAGTGGTATACAGCTAGACTTTGCACCACTGACCACTACCCTCCAGGCCTGGCTGTTCATACATTTTTTCTTCCACCTTTTGCTCATTCAGTACATAATTCAACAGCTTCTCTTCTCTGGATCTTATGGCAGACAGCCATAAAAGAAGACCACTATAAAATAACCTAATGTCTATTTCATAAACTTTCCACCTGTGGAAACTCAGTGTTATGCAGATTTAATGATGGTTGTATAACTAATGTGCTAGCAGCTGAGCCTTTCCTCTTCATTGCAAAGTACTTTCCAGGACTGTTTCAAATCAGCGAAGTCTGTAGCACAGTCTGTTATGGCCATCTGCAAGCTTAGAAGCTAGTGCTTTTCACTAATACAAATTACATTTTTTTGATAAATTAAGATCAGATGATTGATAAATAGAGAAATTGAAATATAGACAAAATGAATCCCATAGGTTCAACACCAAAGGCATATTGTACATAGTAAATATGTAAATTGGCAGGTGTGGCCCACATTATACAGTTCATTTTGTGTAAAGTTTTAATTCCAGCTAAAACTGCTAAGCTTTGAAACTGCTTCATCCATGCCTTTTGCTGTTGATTTACAACCACAAAAATAATTTAAGTTTTTTGTTTGTTTGTTTTCCAGGATCGGTCATATTTTAAAATAAAATTACATAGACTTTAATATCAAATAATTGTTTAAATGCTATAGGATATTAAGATTATTTCTCTTCTTTGTCCCAATTAAAAATAAAACAAAATAAAATCAATTTACTCACATTCATAGAACCCTGAGAGGAAAAATGTCTATTTCTACCTTCATTAGCAAAAAACTCTTGTGATAGAAAGTATTCCACAGTTTTTCAGTCTCTAAGCTCAATCTATGTTAGAGAGAGCAAGAATCCTACAGATCATGATTTGCCACACATATCATAGATATTAAGAGCTGAATTTAACATTATACTCTGAATGTTTCAGTTTCTTGTTTGCAAATTAAGGATAAAAACACTTACTATCTTCAAAGAATGTATTAAATATAAATCAGCAGAGATTCTTGCTGGAACAGATACTGCATTTGTAGAGAATATATGTAGAAATAAATGTTCTATTGTACTTTGAAGGCAGCCTCTCTCCGTTTCCTTATTTTCTCTAATAGCTTTCACCCCAAATAGGAATTAGTAAATTTCAGACTTTTTTTTTTTTTTTTTTTTTTTTAGTTTATATTAGTTAGTTCTTCATTTTTCTAAATTAAAACTAGCTACAAATCTGTGATATGTGATTGTACTATCCAGTATACATGTAAGTAACTTTGGAATTCTTTAGATTTTTTATTATTATTATTTTTAGTTTATAATTTAAGATTATATGGTTATGAAATAAATCTATTTCAGTACTGTTTCTTCTTCTGTCATTTACAAGTATTACATGACGCCTATTTATCAGTTCCCAATCTTTAATGAACTTCATTATTCCACCTCGTAGTTCTGACAGTCATTGACAGTGAATCTTATACCACTAATTAATCTTTTTTTTTTTTTTTAAGTAACAAAACTTTGCCTTTTATATTCTAATTACCTCTCTATTCTGATACAATATTACCAAAAGATTTTTAAAGAATAAATTAGAAGAATTGAGAATGACACTCATCTATTGGTTACTAATTTTTCAGCCACACTGAACTGGTTAAAAAAGCATAATTTTCAGTTGTGTGAATTTGTGCCTACAATGTGACACTGTTTCAGGTATTTTACTAATCTCATGTTAATTACTCTCTCCACAGATTTCATACTAGCACTGTGATGAAATACCTAATCCTGTAATTTCCTAGATACCCTGTGACTCACAACTTGGGAAACAGTTATTTCTTTTAAGGAACTGAAGTAAAAAGCAGAACACCTATGTAAGAATCTGCTTGATGGGTTAACTCATGCTTGCTTTCTTTAACAAATGTGATGGGAAGAAAAAAAAAAAACAAAAAAAATACGCAAAAAAAAAAAAACACCAGACCTGTTGCCTGTTTTGGTCATAATTACCTCAATGGGCAACATGAGATTTAAAATCATTTTAAGATTATTTTTGTTTTTCAGGAACATATGGACAGAAAAAAAATAATAAAATTAATGTCAAGACAAGCTGGTATGATTACTCAGTATGTGCAGGGAGAAAATAACCAGCAGGGAGAGGTTGTGTTGTGGAAACTGAGATGTATTACTTTCAGTCCTCATAGGCCTTTGTTAGTTTTTAACAAAGTACTATATCTTTAAATAAAGAGTGTGGTTTCCCTCAAAATATGTATTTTGTGAGAATAATTGTTCTTCTTCCTTTAACTCACAGATATATGTGGACCAATGTCATTTGAAGTCAATGGTTTACTGCATTGTTTTTTTAAGCATTTCATAAATTTTTAAAATATATTCCACCTCAGAAACATGAACATGACTTGACAGATTTCCTACCCCTTTTACGTGGAGTCAGAAAAATAGGAATCTGCATGTTATCTCTGTGATACATAATTGTTAAAAAAAAAAAAAAAAAAAAGGAAGTTTTTGCATTGGGTGGGCAAACTGTTCTCATCCTGGTGAAAGGTGATCATCCATCATAAATTATCATGTGTCTATAACAGTAATTAGAAAGAGCAAAGTGTCTGACCTTGAGGCCAAGTGGAACTGTCTGTCCACAGTACAAAGTGATGGTCCTTTCCAGAGCAGCACTGGTTATCACCATACTCCACACTTGGGCCTGAACCTCCTATGGGCCTCATTTAATGTTCTGCATAGACAATTACTGTTTTCTTGTGGTGTTTGTTTGTTTGTTTATTTGTTTATTTTTGTGAGCCTCAAATAACACGAAGACTGTGTTGTCCACTAAGGAGGCTGATGCTTTTGAAACATGGAATTGGAGGTATATGTGGCATACCCAGGTGTGTGATAGGTCAATGTCAGGCATATTTGAGTATGTAAAATTTCCTAGGACACTGACAGGAAACAACAATCTAGGAGTGCTCTCTTCTGAGATTTATCTCCAGAAGTATACAGGCATTGCCTTGGAAACAGCTAAATAGAGGCATCCAAAACATCCAAGGAGCGAGCTAACAAGTGGTGTGACTGAGCAGAAATTGAGTACTTGAGCTGATTCTCCAACTTTTTATTTAGTAACATGGACATAATGTGCTATATTATGCTAGTCAAGGGAGGAAATTTTTCCATAATTGTGGTGTAAACTACTGAAACACAATCTTATTAATAGGTTCTCCTAAATACCCTGTCATAACATTTTGCTCTCTGTTGGTCTTACAATTTTACTTGCAAGATTTTTGCCTGCAAAATCTTTAAATCAGTGTACCAGCCCCCCTTTCCACTAAATTTAATACATACATACAAATATAAATACATTATTGTGATCTAACACTGATAGTCAGTACGACACAGCCATTCTCTTACTCCCCATCAACAACCAATATTCAGCCATGTCTTGGGAAGCAGAACCTTGATACATACAGCTTGGGCAGACAAATGCTTTCACAACTAGAGTCACTCCTTCCTCCCTCCTCCCTCCCACCCTCACCCCCCCTCCCCAGCTTGTATTATTGATCATGCTGCTTAACTATAAGGATATCCTTTTGACCTGTTTAGGTCAGATGTTCTGGTTATGTCCCCTCCCTACCTCTAGTCCACTGCCAGCCTAATGGTCTTTGGAAAGTTGAGGGGAATTGGTTATTACTCAGAAATAGCCAAAACATTGATGTGGTATCAACAGTGTTCTATTTGCAAGTGAAAAGCACAGAATTATATGGGCTGAGCACAGGAATATATGGACTGCTGTGGAGAAAGTTAACTCCTTCCCAGCCAGACCCAGCATATACATATACATATGAAAAAATCCTTTTTTCCCCCCACTAATTAAAAAGAAAAACTGTCACTATGGGATATATATGACCACATTCTACAATATAGCTAGTCACAATGTTCTTCATTTACAATGGTAAGGTATAAGCATTTTTAGGCACCATTTTATCTAACTTTTTATATTTTGCATTAAGATTAGATGACTTGAAATACCAGCTGCTTTTCCTTAATTATTAAGACAGTCTCCAATCATTAGCTCATATGTAGGTGTTAAGGGATGTTAAGAGTGGCCATCACTTTCAGCATCCTCAGCCCAGGACCTCTCCTAACCAGCCTGCTGAGCCCAGACTGGCACCCTGGGAACCTGGGGTCTCTGCTCAGGATGAAGGACAGCTACCACTTTCCCATTGGCAGGTTCAACAAGCAGCAAAGCAGAGCACCTATGTCAGAGATACACTCACACGAGACATTAACACAACCAGTCATACAGACTACCACAAACAAGGCCTTTAACAGTATCTGCTTATATACAGGAGTCATATGGAATGGCAACCAGCCAAATCACTATATCCTCTTTTGCTGGTAAAAGCTGAATGTCACTAGTGCAGGCACATACACAATACTTTCTAGAGTCACATAAATATACATATTCACAGATCTCTCAAGTATCACAGCCTGCCTGACACCCTTGCCTGCACCTGGGGCCTCCTGCTTGCCATCTGGTCCAGCATGGAGTTTGCCTGTGAATGCACATACACACCCCATGCACACCAGGTTGGACATTTGCCCCCTCCATCAGGTGGCACCCAACACATGGGCTGTGATCCTCATTCACCTCACTCTCTGGGGTTTCCCCCCAACCAAATAGCTGTTTTGGGGACACACACTGCTCCCAACACAGTAGCTAGTGGCTGAGACCCCACTGGCTCCATTAGCTAACACCACAATCCAGGGGCACCCACATCCCTGGCATGTCTCCAGTAGCAGCACACAGTCTGCTGATGCTGGTCCTACAACAGCTGTCACTCAGTCCTTGCAGCATGCACACACACACAAGATAGAGACTGAGTTTACACAGCCAGATATTTAAGAGAAGTTACAAAGGAAGTTGTTCCCCCCTCTTCCCCTTTCCCCTGTATATTTTTTTCATCAGTTTGCACAGGCCTCCTCCATCATCTTGTACCTTCAGGTCTTCATCCCTATCAGTTACAAAGTACCGGTTTGTCTGCAGTTTCCTGATAGGCCATCAGTGCCACTGACCAGGTTTGTTTCTGGTTATTGTCTTCAGTAATATTAATTGGTCTGTTTTTATGTCTGTCTCTGTTTGCCTCCCTCCCTATCCTTATCTCAATTTGACAAGTGAGATAATCATGTTGAAAAATAAATAAATAAATAGATAAAAACTTCTTACACTCCCATTAGTGTGAGTGACTGACTAGGTCAGTTCTCATGTTTGTGATTTTGAATGTTCTAGTGTATGGCTTCATCCCTTTTTCATTTCACCAGACACTATTAAAGGAACATCCTCCTTCCACATAACCTTCATTCAGGTAAGCACCTTCATTCAGGGTCAACCCTAATGTTCATCTAGTGTAACTGCTGACTGCCTCCAGAAGGGGTGGCTCCCTTTCCCAATGTCCAAGTTTCTGATCCTGTCATCTTTGGCAACATCCTACTCCCATTATCAGTTGATGGCTTACTTCCTTTTTTTTTTTTTTTTTTTTTTTTTTTTTTTTTTTTTTTTTCATTTCTGTCTCTCAGTCTTGTTCTTTTGGTCTCAGGTAAAAATAAACTACATTTACAAACTAGTCGGTGATATTAGAGAATATTGCTTTGCTTGCCTAAGAAATTGCATGGTAATTTAACCTTTGGTGCACTGCTTTTAAGTGTACTTACTAAATTAAATCAGCAATCAAATAGTTATTTTCTCACACTTAATGTCCTAAGTTACTCTTTTTTTTTTTTTTTTTTTTTTTTTTTGTTCTGGTCCAGAGTTCCTGCCTATGAGTTATACCTATACAAACACTTAAAATTATTATACAGACAAAATATCACAGCACTTTCCTGAAAACAGCTCCAGCTAAGGTGCAGACCAACCAACTCCTTCATATTTAAAAGGTCACCCATTCAATAGAGAAAAAATCATATAAAATCAAGGTTTGTTCACCACTCAACTTCATACAAAAAATGAAATGTTTTTAGCCCTTCAGTTAGTAACTTCAGCTCCCAGACAGAATACCTTAGGGTAGGTTTGGTATAATAACTTTCATAAAAGCTCTTGACACTTGCTTCCGCAAGAAATTGTTTAGAAGATTAAAACCCATATGTATTGATTAGAAATTCCATAGCAAATACCTTAAGATATCTTAAAGCTATAAACTGAATCACAGAAACATACTTTATTTCATATTATTTGTCTATTCTGATTACGTTTTAACAAAAAAGGCCTAGCAGTCAATAGCTAGTGATGAACATAGTAACTAATGCCTTACAGCTGAATATCATGAATTTTTAGTTAAGCTATGTATTTTTAATCTCTGGGCTGGGAGAGTATTGCAACTTCTGGTGTTTATTAGAAAAGATGGTTACAACTTTTATGAACAGAAAACTTGCTTAAGAGACTTAGCCCATGGTTAATATTTGTGTTTTAGATTCCATCAAACCTTCATCCTGGAGAAATGCCATTCAGGGCTTAATTTGCTTTAAAGAGTAAAAGTGTAGGGCCAGACTATGTCTTGAGGGTCAATTCAAGCACATCCGGGCCTCTTAAATATCCATTTAAATGAATTTTAAATGAATTTACTCTCCCACTTCCTGGAATACATTAATCTTTTTTTTTTTTTTTTTTTTTTGGTAAGTGAGATGAGAAGAAATGACAGCCAGGATGAACACAGTTTGTATGCAGTACTAGTAAGAAAACCACATATAAACAATATAATCCAGGCAGCTACCAGCTACCAGCATGAACTGAAACAGATTCAGTCAATGTCAAAAAGAACAGAGTTCAAAATATATTTATAATTTAAGTGTATATACATAATATTTAGCATGTAATCATTAGTCCTTTGTTAAGACTGTCTACTAAAGAGGATTGATCTTTCTTAGCATCATTTTAAGAATAAACAGAAATGACCAAATATCTCAGCCTGTCAGGACATGAAAAGCACCCTAACACAATGTAAGTAAAATAAAAATAGCGGAAATCCAACAGGAATTCCTTTTGAAATGTTACCTCATCTTAGCCCTTCCTACCTCTTCCTACCTCTTAAGAGTAAAGGGGGAAATTTAAACTTGTGAAAACAGCAACTGTTGACACAGATGAGTATCTCAGGCCAGAGAAGCAAATAATGCCTATGTAGAACATACACAAAGCAAACATCCTACCTCTCCTTTGTTTGATGCCTCCACCCTAGAAATAGGACCTTCTGTTAAGCAATGGGAAATTCTAATTTACACAAGCTGGAACAGCATGTTTCCTTTAGTGAGGTCTATCTTGTTTTCTTTGCATCCTGGATAGTAAATGAGCTTTACATATGGGATATTTTCCTAGCACCTGTTTACATGTGAGCTTAGTTATATGCAAATATTTCATCAGACATTGACTCCAATGGCCATATTCACAAATTTGCAAATATACAATGCTCATTAGTATATCTCCTTTCCTTCTGGAAATCAGTTCCAAATGCTCATCTCAAACTGTCCCTCCCAAATAAAATATTTCCATCCCAAGGTGTTTCTAGCTCTCAGCTTATGATATTTTATAACGTCTCCTTCTGCTGGAGTATTAGAATTAGTTATTTTTTCAAGCTTTCCTAATTAAAGCATAAATTTTTAAACATAATTGCCATTATTCAAGTAACAGACATTAACAATTATTAGAAAACTGCCCTTGTGGCCATTTCTGCAATGACTGTTGGGTGCCTAATTTGTATTTAGGTGATGTAACTGCTGTTGAAATCAGTAGCAATTTATGAAAGATGTTGTCACAATTTCAAGCTAAAAGATTCCAGGAAGCTTAGCTCCTAAAGCTAAGCTTTAGGTGCATAGCTCTTAAATCATAATTGACTTCTCAGGTCTGCTCTTAGGAAATAATTTATTACCACCAGCAAATAACCTGGTCACTGTGTAAATGACTGCTGGGCAAACCAACTTCATGATAGAAGTACACTTTAATAGGATTAAGGTAAGAAAAATATGATTTTTCAACTGACCATCATAAGTCCATAATGGATGCATAATGAAGGTAATTTCTCTTTATTGTTTCCATGTGGATATGCATCTGTTCACTTAAAAATGACCTTCATTTACTTTTGAATAGAAAACAGATGGCTCCAGAAAAATAAGTCACACTAACCACATATACATACGTGATAGAAAATCTAACAAAAGACAAGATGGGAAAGGACAGAACAGTCATGAGACAGTTGACATAAGAGATAGAAAAGACTGAAATTCAGAGGATGTGAGATACATAGGAATTCATAATTGCAATCAGTGGTGTGCTCCTTTAATGACGTGTTGCTGTTGGAAAAATGAGAACAACGACCTTTGCGTTAATTAGTTATATGAAGAATCCAGTGAGATATAAAGTGTTGGACTAAATGGTACCTTAGATTGTATATTTTAATCAAAACTGAAGGTAATACATAACGCTAATTATACCATAAAAAAAATGAATTTGAACAGATACCTTGTAACATGCTTGTAGGCTTACATGTTTTTTTCTTTAGAGGATTTTTTTTTTTTTTAATATGCTTCCTAATTATCTAATTAGTAACAAGCTTTTTTTTTTTTTTTTTTTTTTTAGGAAAAAAAAATAAAGAGAAATCTAAGAGAAATCTTGGCAGGCTGAATACTGTTTTCCTTTTTTTTTTTTTTTTTTAGCAGAAAAATGCTTGAATTGTAATTTCTATCTTATAAACAGCAATGTATCTGGATCAATTTATACAACAAAGTGTAAGGACAATATTTTTAAGCTTATACTTGGCAGTAAAATTAAATTATTGTATATAACCTTTCTGTTAGATCTAGCACTTTTAAAGATTGCTAAGGGAAAAGTTTGGGTAGTAGCAATATCCTTCGTGACATACTTAGATGCTATGCATATGTTAAAAAAAAAAAAAAAATGTTCATGCCCCAGCCTGTTCTTATTCATACAGAACATACATGTTTGAGAAGATAACATATAACAACTTGAGCTCGTGAATCTCGTACTTCCTACTGCAACAAATTATAGACTATGAGTCATTTGTGTTAATGATAAGAGAATGACACAATAATATGAGCCCATTTAGAAAACCTTTATATGTAGTATCCCATTATTTGAAATAAATTGAACTGTTGAAGTTCCACTCAGTGAGATGGTTTCTTGGAAGATAAAAGGGAAAATACTTTAATGTATTTTTTGTATTTTAGTATATGTGACTTTTTTGGCTGTTCATTACAGTAAAAGTTCTGTAGGCAATTTTGTCAGAAATCAGAACAGTCTAGGAAAAAAAAAAAAAAAAAGTCTATTTGAATTTCCTGGAAACTTCAGGATAAAATTTTCCTACTCAGCTAAATGAACAGCTGATGTAAATTCACTCTCCAACACCACATACTTAGCCTTAGAAACATAAACATTTTAGAAGCATATATATGCACTTTATATATATCTACCAAATTGCTCTGGAGACAGCTTGTTTTCTAAAATACAATACCTGCAAAACACATCCCAATCTCACCCTTGCTCCACTATTTCTGCACAACCTTCTCAAACTTCATAACTATATATGTTGTATATAGAGTTCACTGATTTCCTCCCTGCTCCTCACTTCTCCTCTAAGCAATTTCAGAATGACTGCTCATGCATGTGAAGGATCAAATCTCTCTTCAGTAATAAAGTATTGATCTTTCTATCAACATTCAGCTGAAAATGAGCCTCAGAAAAAGTTTCTTCTTTGAAGATTATTCTCATATTCTTTTGGTTGCATGGGAAAATAATAAGCATTCTCTGTCCATTTCTGTAAAGAAGTTGCATGAAACAGCAGAAAAAGGGCTTTGTTCAAAGGAATGATAGTGAAAAAGGTCTGATTTGGGGAGGATTTTTTACAAAAAATATAATAAATATCACGATCTTTGTAGGTCTTTCATTGTTACTGCAGTTACATCAAAATCATCTCATGGAGCACACACTATATAAAAAAGCCAAGAATTCACTGTTAGTGCAACTAATATTTTATCAGTTTAACAATCCCAATTACCTAATTAATACTTAATAAAAGTCCTATTAACAATATTATTCAAACTGTTATGCAGTAAATACCTTCCAAGTGTGTGACCCTTTCCTCTGGTGGAGTGCTTGCCTTTCCAATGACCCCATGGGTCCCAAGGTGAACACTTCCATCTTCTGTAGACGTAATGGGGTTGGGTGAGGGGTCTATCAGGAGCCATGAGCGCTGTGTACTCTCATCAGCAAAGATACAATAGCTACTGTGAAGTGTTTTGTCAGAGCACAGTGTGAAATGGTTGCTCCCAAAGGGTTGGGAGCTGCAGGAGCCCCCCACAGCATTGTGCAGATCAAGGCCTAGGAGTTGGGGCCAAGCACCCAGCCAGGAATAGAGCAGCCAGGGGGCTCCAGGAACGGCCCCAGCTTCAGGCACCAAACAACTACCATGTTGTCTGGCTGAAGTCTGTCAGGCTATTACCCTAGTCCATCAGCTGTGCTCCCTCAGCTAGTTACAGTCCTCAGGCTGGTGACGGTCATGTGAACATGGGGGTAGAGGGACCAGCTCCAATCCGTCAAGGCCACTTCCAGAGAGACACATGCCCTGCAACAGACACAATACTGTGAGGCCTGGTGGTGGGAGATGGCAGCATCATCCACTGACTCTGAACATCCACATCGTTTTGAGGTGAAAAGCATCCTGACAAGAATGTGTAATAAAAAATGAAGTGCTAAAAAAAAAAAAAAAAAAAAAAAAATTCAAAAGAAACATTTGGTTTATTTTAAACATATTTAACAGTTTATTGAGCAAAAATAAATTTACACAATTATACTTAGTATGCTAAATATAAAACTGTTGGTGACACTACTCTAGCAACCCAAGAAAGTGTTTCATATTTTTACTTAAATACTTCCGTCCTGGTTAAACACAACTTCTATCATTCATATGCTGAAAAATCTTTGATTTATCCTCCTGTTTAAATCATTCTGCCTGTCATCGTAACTAATTCCTAAGAAAATCATTTTACTATCTATCTTTTACTTGCATCTCACTTCCCTTGAATTTCAGAGATTTTTATTGTGGCATCTTTCAAAAATAAAGTTGCAAATAAATTACAAGGCAATCATCTTAATCAGATAGCAGTGTTTCAGAGTGTGCATTGCTCTTGCTTCTTGATCAACACAAAGGTGTAGAACTCTTTTTTTTTGGTTTAGATCCATTTCTAATGAGCACAGAGAACAGCTAATGACACAAGTAAGGTAGATTAGAAGAAAAACATATTTTTAAATACATTTAATAAATGACTCACCAAAATGCTAAAACTCAGATGTCAGATTACTTTGACTATAAAATCTTAGATACTTTCTGGCATTTTTTTTCTGCTCAGTGGGTGCTCAGTATTGCACAGTATACTGAGTAGTGTTGGTGAAAACAAATTAAATCCACCCTCAGTTTCCTTCTTCTCCACCCCCCACAAAAACCCCACTAGAAGATCTGTACAGTCAAATCTGAAGAAGGTTTTATTAAAACCAAATATTCTTAACCAGGAAAACATAGCTCAAATGATTCGTGCAAGTTAAGGCTTATTGGTTTTAATATTAACTACTTTTTTTTTTTTTTTTTCTCTTCACATTAATAGTTAAAATATTTAACCCCTTTCAGCTTAGTTTTAAAACTGAATATTCAAATTCATAGCTGATGTAAACCAGTTTGATGAGATTATGCCACAAACAGGGAGACGTCTTTTTTTTTTTTTTTTTTCTCTCCTTTGTTTTGGGGTCCTTGCACTTCTAGCCACAATGACATATAAGAAGAGACAACAATACAATGCGTATTTTTCCCCAGCAGGATTGTGGCACTTCATTAATAATGTCAGCCAACACTATTCACAGGGTCATTCACCCTCTAGATATCTAATCTTCAGGACCTAACTACTGTAAAAATATATACCCTTCCCCCTCCAGCTGTCTAGTTCATGAAAACTCAGAAGCTTATCATTTTTCAGAAAGACATCTTTCTTCCTCAGGTTCTCTTTCTCTTTTATTTCATACAACTGCTCATGCATGTTGTATGAAACCTCAAATGTTGCAGATCTGTCTACCTTTTTGAGTCTTCTGAATTTTTTGATGTTTTCAGAGTCTTAACATGTACAGACATTTTCATATATTTCAGATGTTTAGAGCTTGGTGCCATATTTTGCAATGTAAACACTTAGCTCATGGTAATTTTCTGTAAAAGAAAAAGGGGAAATAATGATTTACTTACAGTCTAGCACCAGCAGGAAAGGAAAGAAAAACAGGATAAAATGTTTTAATTAATAAAACAAAACATGTTTTTATTCTTTTTTCTAAAGAAAGTTGCTTATAAAACAAACCAATTAAATTAACACAGTGATACTGAGGAAAAAAAAAAAAAAAAAAAAAGCAGATGTCTTATTTTTATGCCTAAGTGAACCTTAGGACTTCTATAAAATATTTCTGGAAAGAGTAAGATCTTAGATTAGGTCTCAAAATCAAAAATAATTATTGAAAAACAAAACGAAGCAAAAAGTTGTATTTACCTTACCTGTTGGTTTGATGAAAAATTTGCATTTTCCAAAGAAGAAAAAAGTTATTAAAGCACATGACAGTAAACTGTCCTAATTTATTACAATCTTACCATGTTTTGAGATTCTGGGACATATGTCTATCTCTAATTTTCAAGCACATTTTTGGATAGTGAGGATTTATTTGTTTTGTATTAACATTCTTGTGTTAGTTTACTTTTTTTTTTTTTTTTTTTTTCACTCAATTACTTTCAGCCTCCTTTCATTTTGTTTTGCTGACCTATATATTTGCTTTAGTTACATTATTTGTTATGTGAAAATAGTAAATAAAACATCTTGGTAGTTCCCAGACAAGCACACATTCTTTGTGACCATAAATAAGTCAATTTTCTTGCCGTCACTTACAGGTTTGTAAAATGAAGAAATAAAAATTAAAATTTCCCTATTTGTAGACATTTTCATAAGTGATCTGTTTGAGTAAATGCAAAACCTTTAGAATATGTGGTGATGAATGATGCATAAATAAGACAAAACTGCTTTTATAAATCAGTTGAAAAGTAAAAAATAAAGAAAGGTTATGTCCAATTTCCATAATTCAGGGTGGTTTCCAGCAGCGTCATCTACCACATTTCTGATGACAAATGTGAGTATAGAGAGATGGATTCCTTTGACCTACCACAACAATTTAGTAATTCTGAGGCAGCTCTGGCACATCTCAGAGTTCCATTTTTTTTTTTTTCCTTGGTTCCTTGAGTTGAGGTATCACATCCTGTGCTATATGGCATTTCCCAAAGGAAAGGTCCTGAATCTTTTTGTGATTTTTTCCTGTCCTCAAAATTCCAAATTTCCCAACTATTTTAATCATAACTTTTCAATTATGTCTACTCTTTTCTGGTCTAAGTAATCCTTTATTTTTTTCTGTCATTCTAGGCTCCCTCTCCTCACCCCTCCAGATTTTGTCACATTTCTCCCCTACCCTTAACTAAAGCAGTGTGCCACTCCATCTGTCTTTCCTGCCTTGAAGTTTCTTGGTGTTCATAAACCTCATCATTCTTGCCATCCAAGTCCTATAAATAACTTGGTAAACTCTCCCGCATTTTACATAATTTAAAAGTGCTTAAGGGTCTGGTGACTATTGCCGTTGTTATTATGTTGTTATTAAGATCAAAGCAGTTTGCTCTTCTTCCTCACCTTCATTACTGCTTACTTGGCTATGAACATAGATTTGGCTCTGCTGTGGCAGTGATTTAGTACAACAAGATACTTGCCAAAATTACTTCTTGGACAAGAAATAACACATATTTAAAAAAAAAAAAAAAAGAGAGAGAGAGAGAGAGAGAAATATCCAGTAACTAAAGGGAGAGAAATATATATTCTGTGAGGAAGGGATTCCAGCACACGTTTTAACATTTTCAAAAACAAAACAAACAAACAAACAAAAAGCTGAGAGAACCAATAACAAGTGTTTGTTTTGTTTTGTTTTTGTTTTTTTTTTTTGGGGGGGGGGAGATGGACACATGGTACAAACACTTGTATTTGGCTTAATTAGAGCTGAGTTGATCTTTTGAGATCTTTATGGCTTTAAGCAGGTTATTTTCCAGAGGAACCTTCATCCAGAGGGACCTTGACAGGCTTGAGATGTGGGCTTGTGCAAACTTCATCAAGTTCAACAAGGCCTAGTGCAAGGATCTGCACCTTGGCCAGGGCAATCTCAAGCACAAATATAGGCTGGGTGGAGATGGATAGAAAGCAACCCTGAGGAGAAGGACTGGGGTGTGTTGGTTGACAAGAAGCTCCGTATGAACTGGTAATGTGGGGAGGGGAGGGGAGGGGAGGGGAGGGGAGGGGAGTGCCTAGACTCAAAGAACTAAAAAGAAGAAAACACATTAAATGAAGCTGGTAAAACAGAGGCCAAAGATAAGAAGAATTTGACTTCACTGCAAAGGAAAAAAACAATTCTAATAATGTTTCACAACTATACTATTCACTGTAATGCTTCTGAAAAATAACAAGGTATATACATTTTTTTTTTTTTCTTTCAGAGAAGTTTGATCCCTGAAAAAAAAATAGAATTTTGACAGTACAAAAACAAGTAAATCTTTGGAAAATACTATATAGTTTAATTTAGAAATCATAATATTATAATGTGAATGGTAAAGTTCATGTGTAAGTATAAAGCTATAACAAAATATCAAAAGTAATTGTCCTATGATTCTCAAAGTGGTCAAAACAAAACTGGTAATAACAATTGAAGATTGTCTTCTTTGACTAAGCTTAGAAATGCTTGGTTTCACAAGCAAAGTACTGTTTCCGTTAAATTTCATGTGACTTTTTTTAATTGTGTCAACAGGCTTTTAATTAAGCCTCAGGTCTGAAGATTTTAAGTATATCACATTAGAAGTGGAAGCTATCAGTTGTTTCTGTGACAGTTTCACATTTAACCCGTACGTATTTCTGTACAGGACATTATGTTGATTTTACTCAGATAAAAGAAAAATTAAGTGAAAAGCCAGAGGTGAATATGAATGATGTATTACCAAAAATATGTGTTCTTCACAGCTAATTTATTCACCCCAGTGTTTTACGTATAACTTGCTAGAAATGTTTTATCTATAAATTGACTTTCTAACAGGGAAAGATCACTGAAAACTTATGTGTATTCTGTAACTTAATATTGAAATGCAAATGGATTTCTAGGTAATATTCATTCTCCTAGGTGAATATAAAATCTTGTTTTTTGTTTTTTTTTTTCTTTCTTTCTTTTTTTTTTTTTTCCATATATTTTTTCACTTCCTACATCTAAAAGAACAATTAAAGTGAAGCTTTTAAAGTGAAGCTTGCATTCCTGGTTTCTTCAGGGAATTTCTTCATGCAAGGGATAATACGAAAAAAAAAAAAAGAGGGAGAGAAACGTGCATATGTGAGAGAAAGGGATGGAGAGAGAGGAAAGGACAGAAGGAGAACAGAAGAAGGCAGGAGGGAAAGAAACTGTGTCTTTGACCCAAATAAAATTGATAGATTTCAGAGAGAGCTACAATCCATTCCATGTCTGTTAGGAAAGCAGTAGGGATTTAGGGAATCAAAGAAAGAAGAGAAGGATACTGTAGTTCAGTCAAGCTCAGTGAGCTATATAATCTACTACTTAAGAGTTTGATTAGAAATCTATTGTGTCCAAACACTGGGTAGGCTGCCCTGCGTACATGAAGAAAAGCAATGGGTTCTTAATAAAACCTTCATGTGGCAGCACTCCCATTGTTGCCTCTTCTTACTTAATGACATGGAGGCAGTTGTGATAAGTGTAAATGGGCAGAGCACTGATTGGCTTAAGTGAACTTCATATCTGTAAAGTCCTGATATTCTACTCTTCTGTTGGATTTCTGTAGCAACAACTGAATGGTAATAGCACATTGATTAAAAAAAAAAAAAGTAGTAAAATATTTTTCTTCAGGATAATTTGTTCTTATCTCAACAATAGTTCTTTTTCAAAGATTACTTTTGCTTTATTATGGGACATCAAATTGTAGGCTTCAGAGAGGAGAAAGGGTTTAAGAGTAAGACAATCATGCCTACCATTCTGGAATAACATACAGGACAGATAAATATACAGACAGACATACATGCATATCTATAAGCAACACACATAATCTTCAAATGTGTGCATACTCTCTATGTCTATCTTGCATATTATTAGCTACTTATTTTAATGTCCTCAGATACTAACAAGGATGATTTTTTTTTCCAAATTTTTATCTAATTTTGCTCTAATACAGTATATAATAAAATATTGCTATAATAAAGTATTTAGTTTTATGTCTATAAAAATAAATAAGGAGAATGGTCTCAAGCTGAAAGAAGGTAGATTTAGATTAGACCTTAGGAGGAAATTCTTCACTGTAAGGGTAGAAAGGCACAGGTTGTCCAGAAAAATTATGGATGCCCCATCCTTGGACGCGTTCAAGAGCAGGTTGGACAGAGCTTAAAACAACCTGGTCTAGTGGCAAGTGTCTCTGCCCATGGCTGGGGAGTTGGAGTTTGATGATCTGTAAGGTCCCTTCCAACCCAAACCATTATATGATTCTAGAATGTGATTTTAATGTAAACTCTGTAAATAAGTTATAAGCGAGAGAAAAATCTTTTAAAGAGTATCTAAAATACAAAACTTAATTTCAGCATTGCATATATTTATGTTTCACTATATTATCTCAGCATACTAATCTAAACATAGTCTCAGACTGTTTTCTTTTATTTATTTATTTTTTTAAATATGCATGCCATTACTGAAAAAAAATTGTTTTTGCTCATTTCACACTGCATATTACAAGTTGCATAAGTATTTATTTGCTATTAGCAGTGAAGATGCACTGGAACGGGTAGCTCGGAGAAGTTATGGTTGCCTCATCCCTGGAGGTGTTAGCAACTTGATCTAGTGGGAAGTTTCCCTGCATATGGAAGGAAAGTTGGAATTAGATAATCTTTAAGGCCCCTTCCAACTCAAATCATTCTGTGATTTTATAATAAACATGCTATACCTTAAACTGACACCACATTATTTACTATGTAAATAAAGAGTCAAAGGTCATAGGCCAAACATAACTTGATACTGGTGTTGTTTATGCAATAGATTGCTATTGCCTCATTAATCACACATTTATGTCATCATCATAATAACTACTGATTATGAAGCATTTTTTTAGAAACAAGAAGACACTATAATTAAGGTGTTCTTCCAAGAACTTCTGGTTTTCCTGTAGATTATTGCAACACATTCATCTTCTCTACAATATGTATTTATTCCAAAAGCATGCAAAGTGATTTTATCAGTTACACCAGAATGTGTTTATGTTATCATCTGATTTGAACAGAATTCTACTGTCTGTATCCCTAGAAGGAAGGCACAGTGAATTAACAGTGAAACTCCTTGAAATTATATCCTGAATTTGACACAACTATAAATGGTTCTTCACAGTTTTAAAGATATTTTTAATGAGTTTCTTCTGAAGTCCTTATTAAAAATGGTGATAGAATATATTTTGTCACTATAAAACAGCTTGCATTCATCATTTTTCAGTAGCTGAGCAACAGGTTTTCCTTGTTTACACTTAGGGAAACAAAAATCTAGAGACAACATTCATTTGGAAGAGAGCTTTTAAGTTATTTTATTATATTTTGTTATGAGCATTTTCACCTATTATACCCACTGAAGATTTGTTCCACTACTGTGGACTTTTAATTTTCTATTCTCTCCAAATGCCTGAAGAAATTGCTAGATAATTTATTGCTGATTGCTGGACTTGATATACATCACTAATTTTAGACTAGTGTTCCCAAGTAAATTAGGTCAACAGTACAATAATCCAAAGGGAAAATATTGTCATCCTTCAATAAGGAAAACTGAATTACTTCTTAAATTATCATAAGTCTTAATCAGGATAATATCTGGTACTCTGAACTCAGCTCTACATTTCAGGGAAGGCTTCTAATCACAGACAGAATGTTTTTAGTTTTTCAGCATTATTATAACAGAATTATGACAGAATATTCAGCAGATATTCTGTTGCATGGATTCACAGAAAGAAGATTAAATTAACTTCATCCAGCATATGATACTTCTTTTCATTTCAACTGCAATGAAAGTTATGGGAAGTGTGTACCAGAGAAGACAGAAGGGGCAGGATAAAAACACATCCTAAGCCCCTAGGTCTCCCTGTGTTTGGAAAGCAACATAAACTCAAGCTAAACAATGATAGCATAAAATTCCAGAAAATACCTCAGAAAAGGTATGATCTACTAGATTTTACATGATGCTCTTCATGTTAGGATCAGCAAAACTATTTGCAGTATCATGGACATTTACACATTTAAAGAGAAATTATAGAAGCAGTTAAATCAACAAATAAAATTAAAAGTCTTCAAAGAATCATTGTGAAAACAAGACAAAACAAACAAACAAACAAACAAAACCAGATAAATAACTAAGAACAATGCACTTTTCCTTGCCAAATACTTGACCAGGGATTCTTAGAAAAGGACACGGTTGAATTTCTATCAAGAATGGGAGAAGTAATTTGGAGAAATCTTTACAGTAGGAAATATTTCCATCCTAGATTTTTATAAAGCAAAAAATAAGAGGTTAGAAATGATGTAGAGATGAAGTATGAAAGAAATGACTTCTAAGTTACTTCTGAAAATCATTTATCTGTGACCAATGATCCTCTAATAAGAATGGAAATATATTGAATAATGATGATATCATTATATACATAGACAGATAAAGAAGTAGAATCAAAGAATCATAAAATCATTAAGGTTAGAAAAGACCTTCAAGATCATCCGGTCCAACCATTCCCCTACTACCAATATCACTCACTAAACCATGTCCCTAAGCACCATGTCCAAGGTTTCCTAAAACATCCCCAGGGATTATGACTCCACCACCTTCCCAGACAACCTGTTCCAATGCCTAACTATTATTTTTGAGAAGATTTTTTTCCTAATTTCCAACCTAAACTTCACAGAATCACAGAATCACAGAATCACAGAATTTCTAGGTTGGAAGAGACCTCAAGATCATCGAGTCCAACCTCTGACCTAACGCTAGCAGTCCCCACTAAACCATATCACTAAGCTCTACATCTAAACATCTTTTGAAGACTTCCAGGGATGGTGACTCCACCACTTCCCTGGGCAGCCTGTTCCAATGCCTAACTACCCTTTCAGTAAAGAAGATCTTCCTAACATCTAACCTAAAACTCCCCTGGCGCAACTTAAGCCCATTCTCCCTCGTCCTGTCACCAGGCATGTGGGAGAACAGACCAACCCCCACCTCGCTACAGCCTCCCTTGAGGTACCTATAGAGAGCGATAAGGTCGCCCCTGAGCCTCCTCTTCTCCAGGCTAAACAAGCCCAGCTCCCTCAGTTGCTCCTCGTAGGACTTGTACTCCAGGCCCCTCGCCAGCTTTGTCGCCCTTCTCTGGACCCGCTCAAGCACCTCGATGTCCTTCTTGTAGTGAGGGGCCCAAAACTGAACACAGTACTCGAGGTGCGGCCTCACCAGAGCTGAGTACAGGGGGACGATCACCGCCCTAGCCCTGCTGGTCACACTGTTTCTGATACAAGCCAGGATGCCGTTGGCCTTCTTGGTCACCTGAGCACACTGCTGGCTCATATTCAGCCGACTATCCACCATCACTCCCAGGTCCTTCTCTGCCTGGCAGCTCTCCAACCACTCATCTCCCAGCCTGTAGCTCTGCTTGGGGTTATTGCGCCCCAGGTGCAGGACCCGGCACTAAGCCTTGTTGAACTTCATGCAGTTGACCTCAGCCCATCGGTGAAGCCATGGGCTACTTTTGGAATGGCCTCAAGTTGCACCAACTTCCTCTGGTGCAATTTGAGGCCATTCCAAAAGTAGCCCTGCAGAGAGGGATCTGGGGATTTTTGTTGATATCAAGCTGAACATGTGCCAGCAGTGTGCCCTGGCAGCCAGGAGGGCCAACTGTGTCCTGGGGTGCATCAAGCATGGCATTGTTAGTTGGTCAAGGGAAGTGATTGTCCCGCTCTACTCTAAGCTGGTGTGGCCTCACCTCAAGTACTGTGTGCAGTTTTGGGCACCACAGTACAAAAAAGCATGTGAAGCCATTGGAAAGTGTCCAGAGATGGGCTACAATTATGTAGTGGGGAAGACATATGAGGAGTGGTTGAGGTCACTCAGTTTGTTCAGCCTGGAAAGGAGGAAGGTGAGGGGCAACCTCACTGCAGTCTACAGCTTTCTCATGAGGGTAGTGGATGGGCAGGTGCCAGTCTTTACTCTCTGGTGACTCTCAGGTAAAGGTTCTTCACCAAGATGGTTGTCATGCACTGGAGCACTCCCCAAGGATGTAGTCATGGCACCAATCCTGTCGGAGTTTAAGAAACTTTTGTACTATGACCTCAGTCATACGGTCTGAATTTTTGGGTAGACCTTTGCAGAGCCAAGAGCTGGACTTGATGATCCTTGTGGGTCCCTTCCAGCTCAGGATATTCTGATTCCCTCTTGTCCTGTCACTATCTATCTGCAAGAAGAGGCTGACCCCTGTCTACCCACAAATTCCTTTCAGGCAGTTGTAGGGAGCAGTAAGGTCTCTCTCCCCTGAGTCTCCTCTTCCCCAGACTAAACAGCCCCAGCTCCTGCAGCCACTCCTCACAGGACTTTTGTTCCAGACCCTTCACCAGCTTCACATCCCTTCTCTGGACACACTCTTTTGCAGAAACAATACAGTGTGTTTGCACTAATTTATACAGTCATATATTAACAGTTACCACATATCTCTCCATCTGTATCTTGGTTTAGAAAGAGTGAAGTGAAATGAAAGTTAATACAAATAACAAGGAAAAAATAAAAAATATAAGGATAGATAAGCGAGTCAATAAAAGAAAGTTTAATGCAGAGAAACCCTTTATTTTTTTCACCAAAAGAAGCTGAGATCAAATGTATTTTTTGTGTGTGTATCATTACTATTTATTTATTTATTTACTTATTTAATATATGCTGGCAGTAACACTAGTGCTAGCTGTTACTATCATCATAGTAAGTGATGATACAGAAAGGAAAGATTGCACAGCAGAACAAGACAGGTAAAACAGGACACACACTAGACAAACACAGCAGGATAATAAATCTACTCTGTATTTTCTCATGAATGCATCAATAAATTTGCCCCAGCAAAAGATGAGGTGAAACATTATCTACTAAAATGAAATATTTCTGGAGTAACCACCCAGCATATTTTATGCATATTTCAGGTAGAGAAGTTGAGAATACTATCAGGGATTATATTTTTATCATCAAAATTCCAAAGGAGTATGGAACCATTGATATACTTCCATAGAGATCATAGCAGCATATTTTATTATTTTCTTTTGTTGGTCACCAAGGACTTGATTTCATATGTGCTACTCTTCTTGAGACATCTAACAGGTCAGTTTAATCATGGGCATAGGATTCATACTGCATGACTTTCAATATCAAGTGTAAACTAATGAAACTAAAGACAGTTGGTTCCCTTGACTGGCTAGCAATGCTGTGCTTGATGCACCCCAGTGTATGGTTGGCCCTCTTGGCTGCCAGGGCACACTGCTGGATCACCTTTAGCTAGCTGTTAAATAAGCTGTTAAATAAAACCCCCAGATCCCTTTCTGTGGAGCTGCTCTTCAGCGTCTCATTCCCCCAGTCTGTATGTATAGCCAGGGGTGCTGAATCTGGCACTTTCTCTTGTTAAAATTCACAGAATCACAGAATTGTAGGGGTTGGAAGGGACTTCAGGAGATCATCGGGTCCAACCTGCCTGCCAAAGCAGGTTCCCTAGAGCAGGTTGCCCAGGTAGGCATCCAGATGGACCTTGAATATCTCCAGACAAGGAGACTCCACAACCTCTCTGGGCAGCCTGTTCCAGTGCTCCATCACCCTCACCATGAAGAAGTTCTTTTGCATGTTGTTGTGGAACTTCCTGTGATCCATTTTGTGGCCATTTTTCGAGGCCTGACCAAGTCAGAGTAGAGGGGGAGGATCACCTCCCTTGATCTGCTGGCCACACTCCTCTTAATGCACACCAGGACCCCATTGGCCTTCTCAGCCACCAGGGCACACTGAGTCATGGTCAACCTGTCATCCACCAGGACCCCCAGATCTTTCTCCGTAGAGCTCCTCTCCAGCAGGTCATCCCCCAGCCTGTACTGATAACATGCGATAACATGCAGTTGTTCCTTCCCAGGTGCAGGACTCTAAACGTGCTCTTGTTAAACTTCATTTGGTTTCTTCCTGCTCAACTCTCCAGCTTGCCCATGTCTCACTGAATGTCAGCACAGCCTTCTGGCATGTCAGCCACTCCAGCTGGGCTCTGCGTCACTGATCACCACCCTCTGAGCTCAGCCAGTTAGCCAGTTCTCAACCCACCTTACTGTCCACTCCTCTATCCCACACTTTCTCAGCTTTGCTAGCAGGATGTCGTGGGAGACGGTATCAAAAGCCTTGTTAAAATCAAGGTAGATGACATCCACTGCTCTTCCCTCATCTACTCAGCTAGTGACATCATCATAGGCAACAAGGTTGGTTGAGTGTGATTTCCCCTTAGTGAATCCATGCTGACTACTCCTCATAACCTTCTTCTCTTCCATTTGCTTGGAGATGGCATCCAGAACAAGCTGTTCCAACACCTTTACAGGGACAAAGGTGACACTGACTGGCCTGTAGTTTCCTGGATCCTCCTTCTTGTCTTTCTTGAAGACCAGACTAACACTGAATATCATCCAGTCTTCAGGCTTCTCTCCTGTTCTCCAGAACCTTTCAATGATGATAATCTGCGATCACCTCTGCTAACTCCCTCATCACATGTGGATGCATCTCATCAGGGATTTGTGTGTGCTGATCCCACTCAGACGCTCCTGAACCACTCCTTCATCAAACAGGGGGTAGCCCTCCATTTCCCATACTCTTTCTCCTTCCTCCAGGGTCCAGGAGTCCCGGGGAGAGTCTTTGAAGCAAAGACTGAAGCAAAGAAGGGATTCAGTATCTCTGTCTTCTCAGTGTTCCCTGTTGCCAGGACACCTACCTGCCTCGTTCAGCAGGGGGCCCACATTATCTGTAGTCTTTCTTTTACTGTTTACATACTTATAAATAAATAAATAAATAAATAAATAAATAAATAAAGTCTTATTGTCCTTTATCTCTTTATCTCTTTTGCAAGCTTTACCTCCAGGTGGTCTTTAGCCTTCCTTGTCATGTCCCTGCAGGCCCTGACAACACTCCTATACTCATCCTAAGAGGACAAGCCCTTTTTCCACATTTCATAGATCTTTCTCTTCTTTTTCATCTTGTTGATGAGCTCCTTGCTCATCCATGCAGGCCAAAATTCAAATTGATTGTGATTGCTCAGCTCTGAAATTTCTCTAGATCTCTCTGCAAGACCTCTCTGTCATTGACAGTCAACATCTCCTCCCAATTTAGCATTGTCTGAAGACTTAGTATAACTTATAGTCTTTCATTCAAGTCATTTATGAAAACAGGGTCCTGAAACAGGGCCCTGCAGTGACTGGCCACCAGGCTGATATAAACCCATTTACTATAACCCTTTGAGCCTGAAATGTCAGGCAGTTTTTCACTCATCATATTATTTATTTATCTAGCTGTATGCCAGACATTTTGTCTGGAAGGATACTGTGTCAAAAGCTTTGCTGAAATCCAAAAAGATTATGTCAAATGGCTTCCCTTGGTCAATAGAGTGACCTTGTCATTGTGGTGGTTTTAGCCAGACCCAGTACAGTCATAAAAGAAAATTAAGTTTTTTAATATAACATATTGTCTGTTACTAACAGGTTAGAGCAGCAAGAAACTAAAAGCAAACTAGAAACACCTTTACTTCTCATCCACCCTTTTCTACCTTCTCTCCTCAAGTGGTGCAGGAGAGTGGGGAATTGGAGTTGCAGTCAGGCATCTCAACACTTAGTCATCTGCTGCTCTTTCACCTTCACTCATTCCATGCTTCAGCGTGGGGTGCCTCCCACAGGATGCAGGCATTCCCAAACTGATCTTGCATGGGCTTTCCACAGATAGAAACTCTTCCAGAACTGCTCCAATATGAGTACATACCATGGGGTGTATCCATAATGAGCAAACTACTCCAGCACATGCTCCCCATGAACAGCAGCTCCCAGCAGATCACCTGCTCCTGCGTGGGCCCCTCTTCACAGACTTCCTTTCCGTCCTGGAATTTTTTCTGTGGGTTCTCTCCATGCACCAAACTGCTTTGGGACAAACTACTCCACTGTGGGCTCCTCTACAGGTTACAGAGTGGAGATCTGCTCTGCAGTTGTACCCCATGAGCTGGAAGGAAACAACCTGCTCCACCATGGGCCTCTCCATGGGCTGCAGGGGAACTTCTGCTCCAGCACTTGAGGGGATTTAGTCTAACTTACCTGAGCTCAGTATCTGACTGAGTCAAAAAGTCTATGATATTCAAGAAGCCAGAGCATTCAGTTAAATTGTACTTTTCAGTCAACAGCTGTTAAACTAGTGTTGATTATAAGAAAAATAATATCGAAATATTAATTATGAATCTAAATAGACAAAAAAAAGGTTGGTCTTCACACGGAAAAATATTAAAAGCCATGCTTTAAAACCCTAAATAGAAATATCCTGTCAATAGCTTTCCTCAGAAATGTGATACAGAAAGCAAAGCTGGATCCATAAAATTCAGAATAAAAATTCCCTCACCTTCAAAAAATAAAATAAAATAGGAATCGTAAAATATTTTAGAAACTCAAAGATGATATATAGTGCCACTGAAGTGACAGGAGATTAAAACAGAAATCTTTTTCTTTTTCTTTTTCCTTTTCTTTTTCTTTTTCTTTTTCTTTTTCTTTTTCTTTTTTTCTTTTTTCTTTTTCTTTTTCTTTTTCTTTTTCTTTTTCTTTTTCTTTTTCTTTTTCTTTTTCTTTTTCTTTTTCGTTTTCTTTCCCTTTTTCTTTTTCTTTTTCTTTTTCTTTTTCTTTTTCTTTTTCTTTTTCTTTTTCTTTTTCTTTTTCTTTTTCTTTTTCTTTTTCTTTTTCTTTTTCTTTTTCTTTTTCTTTTTCTTTTCCTTTTCCTTTTCCTTTTCCTTTTCCTTTTCCTTTTCCTTTTCCTTTTCCTTTCCCTTTCCCTTTCCCTTTCCCTTTCCCTTTCCCTTTCCCTTTCCTTTTCCTTTTCCTTTTCCTTTTATCTTTCTTTTTCTTTTTTCTTTTTCTGCCACTAAGAACTTCTGTAAACTAATTCTTTTTTTTTTTTTTTTTTCAATTTCTTTGAGAAGACTACATAAAATGAGATTAGAGTAGGGAATTGCTAAACTGATAGGAAGCAATAAGGAAATTGTCCAGCTTTTCATTGTGTTTTCAACATAGCAACACAAATTCCCAAATCAACATGATATCTGATGACATGTACCAATCTGCCTTCCCTCTTCAGGGTGAGAAATTCTGAAAGATAGTTTCAGTGAGGCTAAGCATTATCTCAAAGCCACAGCAATCCGAGGAAAAGTTATAAGAATAATTTTAAAATTATTAATAAATTAATTATCATCATAGAATAAATGTTATACACTGGAAAATGAAACAGATGTTTCTGAGTTTTAAGTGGATAAATCAGAATTAAAATCAGGAAGAAGCATCTTGTGAAGCAACTTGTGAAGTTATGGAAAAAAAAAATCACCCTACAGAGAAAGTAGATTATTATGTTACTTAAAGTATCTTAAACTTCAAAGTATCCTGAGTTGCTTCTGCATGGGACAGTTGCTTATTCCAAATATTGTGGCAGGTCAAACAAACATTTTAAAGATTATTAAAGAAGTTAATATTCTACCTGTTTTGAGGATAAAGCAAGATTTTGATTAAAGTGTTTTGTTTATCAACATAACAATAAGAACTTCAGTTGGGACTAGAAGACATGTTAAAGTGGACTGAGTTTCATTTAAGAGTTTTAGCAGTTAGTTGAGGGACTAACCAAAACTGTTATCATCATATATGAGTCTGCAAGCATTAAAGTAGACGACATTTCTTTTACATGATGAAAGACATTAACTTGCAGCATGCTCCACATGAAGAAAAAGGGAAACAGATGCAATGGGAGAACACATCTTACACCCAAAAGAGTTCAAAGCCGGTAAGTAACATCTAGTTAGAATTCTAATCCTTTTCGTACAAAGAAGGAAGAATTAAAGTGGGTAATAGTAAGATTCCTACTAGAATCAGTAGTTACAATCATCCTAATTCCTTCCTACCTTCCTACCTACACTGTTCTTTCAATGCACAGTAAACTACAGATTGGGCTGGTGATGGAATTTGTGTTCATAGAAAACACAGTGCTTCAAATTTTCTGAGAGGGCAGCAAGTAGAAGCCTCTATGCAAATTTTGGAGAATAATGAAAACTGACCACTTTTTGGCAGCTAGCCAATCTCCACCAGCATGAGCTTGCAGGACAAGCAGCAGGGCCTGAGGATTCAGAGCAAGCAAAAAGAGAAAGATCCAGCTGTGCTCTGTGAAAGACCTTGCCCTGTGATGCCGAGGTGATGGGAGAGGAGGTAAAAAATGTCTTTTTATTCCTAGGGGTTCTGCATAATGCTTAGAATTGAAGAAGAGTGCAAGGAAGTGAGTGCAGAACCTTTTACCTCTGAGAAAGAAATCAATGAGCAATTTCATAAATGTTTCCATGTGATGTCTGTCCCCTGGGGTTTTCAAAGAACATTTTTTTTGTTGTTTGTTTGTTTGTTTTTTTGTTTGTTAGGGAAAAAAAAAAAAAAAAAAGAATATAGACCTCACTGATCTTGAAAACCATCCTGTAAATGTCTTATTGTTAAGAAACTCAGATAAAAATGCCAAAGTGCTAGAGAGTGATACGGTTTTATACTACTGAGTTTGTATCTGGAATAGAGAAAAGAAGTGTATGTATTATTGTTCAAATTCAATTAAGTCAATCTCTCAAAATAATAATGCTATTTTAGACATTGGTAAGTTAGAATTCTTAATGTTACTCTTCAGCTTTCCAGTAGTTTAAGATATCAATTTAGAACCATAAATATATTAATTTGGGTTTGTTGGTGAACCATTCTTTGGCAAATGTGTTAGAATAGAGAGCTACTGCTCTCCAAATCACAGAAGTATGTTTTTCCTCTGCTATGAAGTTCAATGAAAAGATTTAATATGAAGATTGAACAGACTGTGGTGATCTGGAGCAGGGCTTGGTCAGACAAGTGTATTGACCAGCCACAGTTTGAACACAACAAAAACCTTTTATACTCCTTTCTATTTCTCCTATGTTCTTCCACGCTCTTCCTTCCTTTGAACTCCTTTGTCTGAATTCCTTTGTCTGTCAGCACGTTCTCAGAAACCTGCCTCCAACACTGTGGACCCTAAAGTTTGCATCGTTAGAAGTTGCAGTCACAGTTTGCCGGCAGTTTCTTAATTCACAGGATGAATTCTCAGATATCAACTAGTGTGACTGACAAAGGTTTGTTTCTTGTCTGTCTCTGCTATGTTTGTCTGTAAGATCTGTGTCTCCATTATTATTATTTTTTTTTCTTTTATGGCTTCCCCTTTTTTTTCTTAGCATACCATTAGACAAAGTTCTCCATCAGATAATCTTACTGAAATAAACATTCCCACATTCCACATATCTTTATCAATTACTATGACTAGATAGGTGTGTTTCTAGTTGTGTAACACTCTCTGTTACTGCTTCCCTTATCATTTGTCATTTAGGTTTTTGTTTCTGTATGTTCACGTATGGGACTCCTCTTTTCTCATTATCCCTATTTGCATTGAAAATAGCCTTTACCAGACACCCTTAAAGCAGCAGATGCTGTCTTCTTGCACATACCCTTATATATATCTTTCAGCACATCTCTTCCAGCTTCCTGCTGGTACATTTTTTGTGGTCTTCCCTTTGTCTTTTAAATATCACTTTGTATTCTACTTAGCAGAATACTTAATATTCTACATATCTGCTAGTCTCATCCAGTAATCTACAGTCTATTCTAGAAACAGACCAGTGAGTCAGAATCCTTTTTTACATATATGCTGACCAAATCTGTGACTCCTTTCTTATTCCAAATTATTCCCCTTTTCCAGTCAGTTTCAATGGCCTAGCCTAAACAGTGTGTGCTCTTTCATCCTGTCTTCCATCCCAGGATTCTTCATTAAGTCTGTGCCCTGGCCTTTTGACTTGTGTCCTTATCTTCACCTTGTTGTCTTTGCTAGACTTTTGACCAGAATGGGAATTCAAAATAAGTAAGATGAACAATTAAACAAACAAATGAAAAACAAAAGAAAAAAGTCAGACTTTTGACTTTCAAAGTCTATGAGTTATAGACAGCTTTTATAAAACCAGAAACTGAAGTAATTTCTAGATTGGATTTGTAGATTATTACTTATTTCCCATTATCTACTGCTGTAAGTATAAATGTACAAAAACATAAGCTGGTATGTTTGGTCTGGCATGTAAAACAAGCTTTCTCACAGTTAATTACATTTGATTTTCAATTCAAAACATTAACTGAAGAAACTATTTAATTTATTCTTGTCAAAATAAAGCAGAACAAAAATTTGGGTAGTAAAATATGTATATATCATCTGTATATATTAAACTGATGGAGTTGTCTGTTGTCTGTTCTGTTAGTGCTGATTCAAGATATCTATGAATGTTTACATCATATCAATATAAGACTGATGAATCAGCCCTGGTTACAGTTATTTATAATCAAAATATTTGTTGATCTTTCAATCACAAATGTTTGCTTTATTCCTGTGAATGTGAAGTATCCTCTCTTTTCTATTCTTATGAGAACTGGATTTTATGGATTTACATATGCATTACTTTTTTTTTTTTTCTTTTCTTGTTGGCCAAAATGAACTTAGAATAGGGAATATGATAAAAGATATTACTTACATATGCACTTTAATACAGAAATATGTCATACGATGTGTGACATATATTGATCAAATATAGTCAATTCTTGCAATATTCCTTTTTCATTTAATTCATTTTGAAAGGCAACAAAAAAGCTCCTTTCCAGAAAACAACAAAATAAATAAAAAACAACTAAGAATTACTTTGTTGATTATAAGTAATACCAAATGCTGAATTCAGTTAATTACATCTGCAAATGACATGTGAATGTTTCATTGTAGCATTTTTCCACTTCCATTCCAAGCAATTTAAAAGTACATTATTACAAAAAACAGTAATAAATAAATGCATACATTTAAATTATTATTTTCCATTTAAATGGTTATATAATAGAACAATAGAATCATTCAGGTTGGAAAGGAGATCAACTAGAACAACCTCCTGCACAGCACTGAATTCAGAGAAGGTTGTTCAGGATGTAGTTCAGTCTTGAAAGCTACAACTTTCAGTAGCTTACAGTCACAACTGTAACTTAAGTAACGCATACCCTTCACTCCAAATGGAGCATACCAACAATGTGTTCTCATCATTATCCACAATAAGGAGATAAATACACAGACAATTCACTTACTGTTGCCTTCTGCTGAATTTTAAAGGACAGCCTTATTCAGCAATGGGGAACCCTGAGAAATACTTAATACTGTAATCTGAAATTAATGTAGATGCTGGGATGGGATGGGATGGGATGAATAGAATAGAATAGAATAGAATAGAATAGAATAGAATAGAATAGAATAGAATAGAATAGAATAGAATAGAATTAGTTTGAAGGGACCTTCAAAGATCATCTAGTCCAACTGCCTGACCTCTCCAGGGCTAACCAAAAGTTAAAAGGATATTTATTGTCCAAATCCCTCTTGAACACTCACAGGCATAGAGTATCAATCACCTTTCTAGGAAGCCTGTATCAGTGTTTGGTCACTGTCACAGTAAAGAGATTTTTCCTAAAGTCCAGTTTGAACCGCCCTTGTTCAGCTTTGTGCACATTCAACCATTGGTTACCAGCAAGAAGAGACTGTCACCATCCTCTCCACTTCCACTCCTCAGAAAATTGTAGAGAGCAATGAGGTTACTTCTTAGCCTTTTTTTTTTTTTTTCCAGACGAGATGACCCAAATATTCCCAGCTTCTCCTCATAGGACATGCCTTCCTGTCCTTTTACTGGCTTCGTTCCCCTCCTCTGGATGTTTTCAAGTACCTTAACATCCTTTTCATATTGTGGAGCCCAGAACTGCACACAATATTCAAAGTGATGCCCCACCAATGCTAAATATAGTAGGAGAATCAATTCTTTTGACCAGGTGGCTATGCTGTCTTCTAGGCACCCCAAAATGTGGTTTGCTCTTTTGGCTGCCAGGGCACACTGCTGACTCATGTTTATACTGCTGTCAACCCCAGATTCCTTTTTGAAGGTCTGCTCACTAGCCACTCATCTCCCAGTCTGTACCTGTGTCTGGAGTTACTCCATGACAGGTACAGAACCTGCCATTTTCCTTTGCTGAACTTCATGCCATTGATGATTGCCCAATGATCCAATCTATCCAGTTTCCTCTGCAAGGCCTCTCATCCCTCCAGGGAGCCAACAGCACCTCCCAGTTTAGTAGCAACAGCAAACTTGCTGAAGATGCATTCCACTCCTGCATCCAGATTACTGATAAAAAAATTAGGGCCAGAACTGGCCTAGAATTGAGTCCTAGGGCACAACACTAGTGACCATCTGACAGCTAGATGTAGCCCCATCCACAACCCTTTGAGCTCTACCATTGAGACAATCCTCACCCACCATAGCATGAAACTTTTTATCTCACAGTTGCACAATTGTGGTGTTTTTCACCTTGCTGGGTAGCTGAACTACACCACAACCACTCTCTCACTCCCCCTTCTTAGAAGGAGGGGATGAAGAAAGTATGCTGGAAAAAAAAAAAAAAAGAAAGAAAGAAAGAAAAAAAAAAAGGCCATGTGGAAGCACAGAGAGAGAAAAAAGAAATTACTCTCTACTTCCCATCAATAAGTGATGTTCAGACACGTACCGAGAAGCGTGTATGCATATAATGCAATATGCATAGCGGTTGTTTGGGAGGAAGGGGGTTTTCATAACAAGAGTCTCACCACCCCCTACTCCTCCCCTTCCACTTTCCCATGTTTTACTGCTGAGTGTGACATCATATGGTTTGGAATATCCCTTTGGTCAGTTTAGGTCAGATGCCCTGGTGATGTCCCCTCCCCATCACTTGCCCACCCCCAGCCTGCTGGCTCCAAGGAGGGGTGAGGAGGGGTTGGAGGGAGTCTTGATGCTGTGCCAGTATTGCTCAGCAATAGACAAAACACGGGTGTGATACCAATGCTGTTCTAGCTACAAGTGCAGAGCACAGCACTGTATGGGCTGCTGCACAGAAAGTTAACTCCATCCCAGCGAGACCCAGCACAACAATTAGTCCAGAATGATGACACGAGGTACAGGACCAAAGACCTTACTAAAATCTAGAAAGATGATACCCATTACTATCCCTTCACCCACCAAGTTGAAGACCTTACCATAGAGGAGATCAAATTACTAAGGCAAGGCTTTCCCTTGATGAAACCATGTTAATTATTTCTGATAATAGCTTTGTTCTTTAAATGCCTTTCTATATCCACCAAGACAATCTTCTCCATAAATTTTCCAGGGAAGAGGTTAGACTAACAGGTCTCTAGATCCCTGGGTCTTCTCTCATGCCCTTCTTCTATATAATATTAATTATTTTCTAGTTTGCAGGGACGTTCCCAGATGCCCACAACCTTTGGTAAATTGTTGAGAGTGGTCCAGCTATAATGTCCACTAATTCCTTCAGCACTCTGAGGTGAATCCCATCAGGCTCCATGAACTTATGAACACTGAACTGATAGAACTGTCCCCTTACAATTCCTGTTACCACAGATGACTGTGTACATTTATATTATTAAAGAAATGATGGTCAGTAAGTGAACAGGTACTGCATAATTAATGTTGATTGCTTGCTTGACTGCTTAGTGTCTAGATTGTTCTCAAATAACTATTTATTTGAGCAACATTAAAAGACCTGTCCCTTAGCAGTACAGACACAAGTCTTAGAGTGCCACTAGGCCTCAGGGATTAATCACAGTTTTTGTTGTTGGCAGTGCTGTTTAATTTATACTTTTTATAGTCTAGTAAGCCTATACTTCACACAAACATTTTTTTTACAGAATCATCTCTGTTGGAGATATATGTGACTTATCTGCAAAATAAGGTGAATTTTAGGGGAACCCAAATCAAGTAATGGATATAATATCAGACATATGGGTATATAGTTACTGCAAATGCATATGAGGCCCATATATCTCATACAGAAATTAAGAAAAGCATTTCAGAAACATGTCATACTGTTTCATTATATTCACTATTTAGTGCAACTAAATTCAATTAAATTGAAATATAATTAAATTGAAATTATGATGTACATAATTTTTAATGAAGAAAGTTATGAATGGTATTGTCTGTGTTACATTTCTGTTGCATTTCATTTGGAATTCACATAGGAATATAATTAAATAGATATTATTCACTTGCTTTAGCTTTATGTTAATTATATTTTATTGGAAACAAAAGAATAAGCAGGAAAATCACAATTAGGCTAGTATTTCATTTGTGGGTCTAATGACAGCTCCCTTAAGTAAAGTTTCTTTAGAGACAATACATTTTCATACTTGTATTTGTTGCTATGAAAAACAAAGAAGTGGTTAATATGTACAAGGACATCCTTGAGATCTTTGTTGATTTATAATACTTTCATGTCTTGATATGTGAAGATTATTTTTAGAGTAAATCGTTACTCTAAAACTGAGTACTCTGTTACTGAGTACTGAGTACTCGGTATACTAATTACTTTTACTCAGTATAATATCAAAATGTAACAAGAAACAATGTCAAAATAATCATTGGCATATCTTCAGCTTTATGAAAAATGGTTGCTGTTAGGAGTGCTTCACTTTTTACTGTGGGCATTTTTAAGCAAATACTTTTTTTTTAATCTTCCTCTGTGTATAAATTTAGTGATGCATAAAGGCAATGTTCCAGGCTTATGTATTGCATAAGACAATCCAACTATTCTTAATAATAATGATAGAACCCGGAAGAGTGTATTTACATAAGCGCACATAAGGAAAATATGTTTATCCATTTATCATCAGCACTAAATGAAGGTATAGCTCATGTAGGTCATTTTACAGTTATGAATCCAAATTAAATATATATCACAATGGAAATTATGTTAAAATAAACACTAAAAAAATACAGTGGTACACTGTACATTCATAGTGAATGTATTCCTTTAATGTGTTTATTCATTCAACATACTTGATAATCATATTTCACTTTTCCTCTGATTATCATTTATTGAACAGATTGTTCCTTTATGAAGTACTTTTATACTCCATTTTGTCTGAAATTAAATGTGTCTAATATATCATTTACCTTTTTATGACTTTTCTCTTTTTAATGACATTCCTACACTTATTATTTCATTTTCAAATATCTAAAATTACATTACTAAAATTTAAAAATATAATTGCTTTTAATTCCAATAATGTTGTAATGTTATATAAAACCTAAACTAAGATGCAGACTATAGATTTTTAATTTATGAACTCCACGAACATACTTACTGAGACCAAAATGTTATATTACACAAAAATACTATTCTAAAATTAAAAGGAATATATTACAAAAACAGCAAGTGCCAATCTTTTCAAACTTTCACCCAACCATTGAGCATTAAATAACCATATTTATAACCATGTATGTTTATATTTATATATATATATGAATATGCACATTTTTATGCAAAGATAGACATGTGTATAGAATACTCTTCCATAATGCAGTGCATTACATTAGAGAAAAGCTGACCAATAACTTCAGCAGTTGATGTATCAAGATGAAGACTAATATTCAACCTTTCTTCTGCTAGTAGAAGAAACAAACTGCTGAACAGATGGACTAAAGAACAGCTGTTTACCATGCACAAAATTACATTTTTGTAACTTTTTGAAAGTTTTTTCTTAAACTCCTGAGGTTCCTGGAGGAGCTGACAGCTCCTTACAAAAACAGGACTATGGATTTACGGTCACGTTTACTGTAGTCTCTACTTAGGCAGAAAAAGAAAAACAAAAGTTTCCTTTTTAGCTGATCAGCTAAGCAATCATAGATGATAATGCAGTGTATACAAGAAACAAAATCAAATCCAAACATACAAAACCAGCAACATACACCAGACAGTATTAAGAAAATATCACAGAAATGCCCCAGGAGCATTTATTATGAAAGCAAAAGAAAAATGAATGCAAGCGAGTAAACACTGAAAGTGTATGATCTGTGCTTTTAGAAGCACCTGATAGTACTGAATTAGAATAGCATTGCTAACACCTTCCATTATTAATCTGCATGAAGCTCACAAAAGGTTTCATATTCTTGTTCATAAATATGGAGTTTTAAAAATGTGTAACAGACACTTTTACACTGAACTATCTGTAGGAGAATGTTACTCTGGAGAGTTATATATGGGATGGATGTACTTATCCAAAAGGAAAGAATGATCCTCCTAGCTGCTAACATAGCTGTCAGAAACAGTTTCTTCTCATATACAGCAAACTCCTTTAATGACAAATATATCTGAAACCTGCTGCTGTCTCAAGCTTAAGATGAAGTTTCTGATGCAACACTAAACTTATTCAGTCAAAAACTTCCCTTTTCTTTTTCTTGGTATCCCAGCTTTTATCCTTATACTAAAGGACAGCAACTGTTTTCCTGAAGACTGAGAGGAAATAGTACTTTTTTTTTTTCTTTTTTCTTTTTATTTTTTTATTTTTTTTTCAAGGCATCTGTAAGTAATATTTAATGGAGCCATGAGGAATATAATTCTTACAACTGTTACTGTAAGAATTGGCATTTCTTAATGAACAGTAGAACAGTTTTATAAATAAAAGTGCTAAGTAGAATTCTTTCTGAAGTAGTACCATTACAAATAAAATCAGCAGGCTACTGGCAGGGTAATGAGGGTAATGTACCTGGGAGGTACCTGGGAAGGCTGGCTACCTGGGAGGGCCATGTAGGAAAATCTTATCCTTGAGATTTTTCTCCTTTTACATTTAATTATTTTTGGGTGCATTAACATGTATTCAAATTCTGACTGGACCTGCATGCTTTTTATTTCAAAAAAATTGTGAGGCAAAAAGCAGCAGAAATCAAATCAAAACAAAACAAAAAAACACTACAGATTGTATCTACAGATACATTGTTTTTATGTTATAATGGGTTCCTCTTTTGGCATCAAGATACTTATTCACTGAAAATACCAATATGATGCTGAAACTTAAAATTATGAGTCTTTTGTTGTCTTTTGCAGATCCTGTAGAAGAGAAGTTTGTTAAGGTTATTCTTTCATTTATTTCTTTTTCTTCTTCTTCTTTTTTTTTTTTTTTTCTTTTTTCTTTTTTTACTTTTAAGAAACTGCAAAATGCCAACAAATACATTTTAAATATTTTGCTCAGAAGCAAGACTTTTTAAGTAAAAAATTTAAAAAGGGAAAAAAATCTACAAACTGATTCAAATAGACCTAGAATAGTGATCATACTGCAAGCAGAAATACTGTTAAAATATTTACAGCATAGGCGTAGCCAGCAGGTCAAGAGAGGTGATTGTCCTCCTTCATTCAGCCCTCTTGACATCCCCTACTGCTTCCAGGTCTCGAGCAAAAGAGGGGTGGAGCCCTGTTAGACCTACAGAGCAGGTCCAGGGAGATGACCAGAAGGCTGGAACACGTCATTTATGAAGAAAGGCTGAGAGAGCTGGATTTGTTCAGCCTGAAGCAGGCTCTGGGTTGACCTCATTGAAGCTTTTCAACAGAAGGGCTTATAAAAAAGATGGAGAGCAACTTTTTGCTCAGGCAAATATTGCTAGTAAAAAGGGAATGGTTTTAAAATATATATATAAAAAATAAGATATAGATTAATGTTAGGAGGAAAATCTTTACTCAAAAGGTGCTGAGGAACAGGATGTCCAGAGAAACTGTAGAAACCCCTGGAGGTGTTCAAGAGCAGTTTGGATGGGTTCCTTGATCTAGTGGAAGCGGTCTCATGGAAAGACAGAAAGAAGACAGGGACTTTCCCATGGACGACAGGGAAAAAATTATTAACTATGTCACACTTCTGTTTCTAGTGGAGTTATGTAGTTAAATATAAAAATAAAAAAATGAAAATCATAAAAAAAAAAATATTATTTTAATCCCTCACTACTTTAATGGAACAAAGATAATATTGAAATACCAGTTTACAGAATTCATAGTTTAAAGGCTTGATCTAATAAAAGGTTTGCCAAAATAGGAAAGGATTTTTTTGTTGTTGTTACATTTTTAAAAAAAGGGATGGCTTCTAATGTGCATAGATAAACTGCTGCTAGAATTTGTATCTACAATACAAAGAAGCATGAGGTAACATTTTTATTTTATTTATTTTATTTTATTTTATTTTATTTTATTTTATTTTATTTTATTTTATTTTATTTTATTTATTTTATTTTATTTATTTTATTTTGTTTTATTTTATTTTATTTTATTTTATTTTATTTTATTTTATTTTATTTTTAGTGTTTGATTATGTAGTTTCTCAGAAAAATAAATATTGCACACAAAAAAAATACTAAGAGATACTTGAAATAAAATAAGTATCTCTCAAGGATAAACTGTTAGGCTACAGATATAATAATGTTTATTATAGAGATTTTGTCCTTCTCATGCTGTTCCACGTAGTTATATTAAAAGCACAAATATGTACTTTCTTTTGCTTTAGCAAACATTAATATATACTTTTTTTTTTTTTTTTTCCAAAGCTAAATTGTCAGTGTTTATGATGCATGTATAACCTGTGTTTTATAATGCTTGGATCTGTCCATCTGTTTGGGAAGCATCTGTTTGGGAAGTAGCAATTTTACCTTTTCCAATTTCTTCATAATTATGTCAGGAGCACAATAAATAAATAAATAAATAAATAAATCAAAATTTAGCCTCATTTCAGGTAGAGTTTAATGGCTGATTGATTTTTTGTTCATAATAAAAATAAGCTATTTTTTGTATCCAAGCACTGAGCTCCAGTTTCATAGCATTATAGAATCATAGAAAGGTTTGGGCTGGAAGGGACCTTAAAAGTCATCTAGTTCCAACACTCCTGCCATGGATAGCGATGCCACCCACTGGACCAGGTGGCTCAAAGTCCCATCCAACCTGAGCTTGAATAATTCCAGGGATGGGGCATCCACAAATGCTACGGGCAACCTTTTCTAGTGCTTCACCATCCTCTAAATAAAGAATTTCTTCCTAATATCTATTCTAAATCTACTATCTTTTAGTTTAAAGCTATTATTCCTTGTCTTATCACTCCACTCCCTGACAAAAGGTCCATCTCTAGCTTTCTTGTAGGCCTCTTTTTGGTGCTGGAAAACTGCTATAAGGTCTGCTATGTGATACTTCAGTAAAGTATCACGTAACTTTTTATATTTTCACACAGCTATGTGTAATACTAGAGACAGAAATAAGCATACAATGTGAATATGGACCTATGTATATATGTCTGTGTGTTCACTTTCTGCATATGGTATGTCTGTGTCTACACAATTTAAATAGGCATATATGTATATGTCTCTATCTAATCACCTATTCTTCATCATATCTATTCTTCATAGAAATTCCTAGTTTTCAATAGGAATTGATCACTAAATCAAAACCATTTTTATGAGGCCTCTGCATCTATTCTGTTTGGAATCTGCATCTATCTCTGTTCTGTTTGTTTTTCCTTTGTAATAGTTATTCTTGATCTCTTGGACTAAACATCAGTAGCATGCATACTGTTCAAAGGTATACATAAGATTTCTTTATTATATTCTGTATTATTTCTATTAGGAACTGGAAGACATTTGATGAGCACCAGAAACAGAATTTACAGTTAAGTTTCCTCTAAATAAATGTTTTCTGAAAAACAAAACAGAATGATAGATTAGATAGATAGATAGATAGATAGAAGTTCATTTTCATGAAAACTCATTAAAATATCTCTGAAAAGCAATGACTGACATGGCAATGATCAGGACAATGTCTTCAAAAATATATTTATTTTACAGACCACTGTTTGATGTAGGTGTGGTCTAAGGCAATTTAGCTAAGACTAGATTTTTAAGCAATCTTTACATTTTTGAGAAACAACTGGACATCAGTTCAAAACTGTCTTGAACTAATGATATTATGGTTCTTGACTTCACAATTACTTTAATGAACCTGTCCCTAAAAGCTGTCTTTTTTTTCCTTTTTTTTTTTTTTTTTTTTAAACAATTTAAACAACTAAAGAAGCAAAGGTAACTAAATTTAAGTCAGCTACATTTAGAAACTTTGCTGTTTTATAGTACTATAGGATGGCAAGAAGCACGTTTTAATTTACAAACAAAAACATACTTAAAGGACTCTTTACTCGGGTAGATAATGATAGGAAAAGGGGGAATGGTCTTAAGTTAAAAGAGGGTAGATTTAGACTAGACATTAGAAGAAAATTATTCACTGTAAGGGTAGTGATGCACTGGAACAGGTTGACCAGAGAAGTAGTCAATGCCACAAGCCTGTTCAAGGCCAGGTTGGATGGGGCCAGATCAAGTGGTGCGCATCCCTGCCTATGGCAGGGTGGCTGGAACTAGATGATCCTAGAGGTCCCTTCCAACCCAAGCCCTTCTATGATTCTATGAGTTTTTGGGATAAAAAAAAAAAAAAAAAAAAAAAAAAAAAAAAAAAAAGTAAGAAAAATGCTAGTGTGTTCAATGACATGCAAGGGTGTAAGACATCATGCATTAATGTAATAATTGCTTAATAGTTACGTAATGAAAGATGTTTTATTTAATCATTTTTCTTACTTTTAATGTTAATAAAAATTTTAAAGCTTGAAAATTATTAAACAGAAATATTTTAATTTTTTCTTCAGTAAAATTTTGATTGGAATGCTATAGAATATTTCATTTGTATTTTTAAAAATATTCCACAGTAGCTAAGGCTATGAAGATTCAATATTTAAATGTTCTGTCTTTGCTTGAGAATTTTAAATGGAGAAAAATGGTAATGTTTTGTCCTGCCCCCAATGAAGTGTTTATCTCAATAAATAATGATTTGATACTATACATATGCCAAGTACTGCTCTAATCTGAATTCACTTTCAGTTTCTAATTAGACATCTGTTAAAGTCCATAACAGGAAATCTAATAGAGTTGTGTTGTAATTTGTCAAAGTGATTAATGATTCACAGTGTTAAAATGTCTGTAAGAGGAGCTCTTATGTGAATCATTAAACAAGTTGAAATTAAGCTCTTTAGCTTTTATGAAGAATGTTTCAAACTTCTATTTTTATCAGCAATTACAACAGCAAAACACCCAAAAAAAGATCAAATGATAAAGCTTTCATTGCTATCATTCCCTGATTAGAATTCTCATGCTCAAAGTAACTGCCAAAACTAATGTAAAAGAAAGTATTTTCTCCTCTTTTTTTTTTTTTTCTCTCTTTTCTTCTCTAGCTTCTTTTCCTTCCAAGTTTTTTATGAAAATATGCTGAGAACTCTTAACTGTATACTGTCCAAGTTGATGGGAAAAATTATGAAATAACATTCCTTATTTTGGTATCACTTCACAAATTACACAAAAATTTCTCTTATGAGGAACTCATTTATTCTGAAGATTGCAAGTGCAGGATTTATATGATTTCCTTTAGTCATTTACAGTTCTTCAGAAAGTCAGCAGAACGTCAATATGTCAATCAAGCATAACAGCTGGCTTTTAAGCAAGATTATTTTTTATTGCCTTCAGGTTTGAAGTGTTTTTCAGTGTTTGGTAAATCTGTGTTTTATTTGGCTTCCATTTTGATTAAAAACAAAACAAAACAAAACAACAACAACAAAAAAAACATGCAACAAACAACATTTTTTTAAATACTGGCAGAACATTTTCTTTGCCAAGAAAATAAGAAGTATATGTTAGAAAAAAAATTAAATGTATTTATGTTAGAGAGGTTACCAAGGGGGTTGTGAGCTCTGTGACTAAATAATAATTTATTGTGAAAAAAAAAAAAATAGGCAATCTGTTTCCTCACTTTGCAGAGGAAGTCACTCATTCTGTCATGTGAAATTCCTTTCACACCTCTTAGAAGGCAGATGGTATACAAGATTTTCTCCTGCTGCTCTAGAAAAATGTATTTTTCCAACATTGCGTAGGCAGTGTACAGCAAATCTTTCTCTTACTCACCAAGGAGATGGATAGTACAAAGTATTAAAACTCTGCTCATAGTTCTTTTGCACCTTCACAGCATTTTTAACAGGCAGTGACCTTTAGAACTTGCAGCACTGTCATTTTTGATAATGGGAATCATTCCTTATTAGAAAAAGAACACAACAATTGTTTTCAATTGTGAAAGTACACAGTGAATCAGAGACAATGCAATGTACTAGGTCCAAATTCCATCTGGTTTGTTGGAACAAGTTCTGTGGTGTTCAGCACAAGATCAACAAGTTCCGTTTTATATTATCTGTGCTTTGGAAGGTGTCATTTTGAGAGTGGTTTATAAAAATGTATGGTCTTGTAAATGTTTGTATATGCTTTCTAGCATACTTGACTTAAAATAAAATAGAAACATGACATTTGGAGCCTAAAGAGAAATCTTTAATTGTGACAGGGGAGGAGGGAGACAGTCCTAAAAGTAAAAGTCTTGTGCTTATTAACACTGAGGATAATCCGAAATCCCCTATTTGCTTGCAAAATCACAATCACAGAAACAATTAGGTTCGAAAAGACCTTTGAGACCATCAAGTACAACCATCAACATGAGTTGCACTCATTCTTCTTGAGATGCCCAAGTATCCATAGGGTCTTAGCCACTTCCACTACAGCTAAATCAGTAACTTGTCATCTGGTACCTTCCCATAGACCCTGAAAACAAAAAAAAAAATAATGAAAGGAGTATTAGAAAATTTAATACTCAGAAAAATATTAATAAATATAATTGTGTGTGTTTTAGGAAAAAAAATGCTATATATTTTGTTAAAAGTCACTTCAAATAATAAAAACATTTGAACGCTTGTTAAAATACATGATAATTACAGTTTTGGAATGGATGTAGCAAAACATCTTGCTTGGTAGAGTATTTCAAACTGTAATTCATGAAAAAGAATAAGAGTTCAAACTTCAACTCTCTCTCCCTCTCTAGCTAACTGTAGGAATTGAAATGTAAATTCTTCTCTTCACAACAAATGCCTGAATTAAGTTTTATATATTTATATATATATTCTACTCAATTAGACAAATCGGGTATTTTTTAAACACTGTAAGAATTAGAAAGAAAACAAACAAACAAACAAAAACAAAAATAAAATAGAAAACCTTACAAGTCAAAACAAAATTATAGTGGGTAATTGCAACTGTTCACAGAAAAATTAAAAAAAAGAAAGACATTCCCATGCATTAAACAATATAAATAGAGTTCTGTAATCCAACAAGTAGAATTAAGGTGCTACCTAGCCCGCATATTTTAGCATTCTTTGTTATTTACAATGTTTTTCATTATAACTGGACTCTATCAGGAATGTTAAAGCTTTCTTTTACTTACTTTATGATATGTTATTCTTACGTAATGTATTACAAGTGGTTGTGTACTCATATGCTAGAGTTAAACATGTAACAGCTCCAAAGTACTTTAGGGACACCAAATAATATGAAATAAAAAAACAAGTTGCATGAATGTTGTGTTTGTTCACTGACAAATTGCATGTTAACTGTCACCATGTCACCTCACTGAAGATGTATACCTGAAAACGGAATGTAAAATTTAGTTAGATGTACTAGACTACCTGAGGCTGTTACTCCCTAAATAAATTCAGGTTGTGCTGTCACAAGTACTATGTGACATAGACTGCATCTGTGCTATGCTGAAATGGTGATTATAGACTGACAAAACTATAGGAAAAGGCCTAAAACTTAAGGATTGGTTTCTCACAGGTGTATTTACCACATTTATTTAGAAACAGGGCAAATTAGAGTTGAAACTATTAAGCATAGGCTACGTTGCAAGTTGCTAGCAACTTTATCTTTTTCTTTTAAAAAGACAGCAATGCTTGCTGCAGCTATGTCTAGACTGTCAAATTTTAATCTGAGCAACCAATAGTAACCAGCCACTACTGTATTTTCTGTGGAAATTATTTTATTAGCTTGTGGTAGTTTAAAAAACAATGGTAGGTCAGCTCTACCACTCTGCTCTATCACAACCCTACTCAGGAGAACAGGGGGAGAAAATACAATGAAAAAATGAAAAGCTTCTGGGTTGAGATAAGGAGCAGTTTATTTAAAGGAAAAAAAAAAAAAAAAAAAAAAGGCCACACAACAGCAAAAAGATGAAACAGTTATTCTCTGCTTCCTACTAGCAAACAATGCTCAGCTATGTCTTGGGAAGCTTGGCCTCAATATGCACACACCAGTTGCTCTGGAAGACAAACACTCTCACAACGAGAGACCCCCTTCTCTTTCCCCTTCTCCAGCTTTTCTTGCTAAGCATTATATCATACAATATGGAACATCCCTTGGGTCAGTTTTGGTCAGTTGTCCTGGTGACATCACCTCCCCACCACTTGCCCATTCCTGCAGCCTACTCACTGGAGGGTAGAGTGAGAATCAGAGAAGGTCTAGATGCTGTGCAGACACTATTCAGCAATAGTTAAAACATTGGAGTGTAATCTATACTATTTTAGTCACAAATACAAAACATTGCATCATAACGGGCTGCTTGAAGACAATTAATTCCATCCCTGTCACAAAGTACACTTTGTGATAAAAGAAATGGAGAAAGATGAGGTACTTAGTGCCTTCTTTGCCACAGCTTTTACTGGTAACATTTGCCTTCAGGTATCCCAGAACCCTGATACCAGAGGCAAAGTCTAAAGCAAGAAATATTCACCCTCAGTAGGGGAGGATCAAGTGAGGTGACAGTTATATAAACTGGATTTATACAGGTCTATGGGACCTTATGGTACTCATGCATGAGTACTGAAGGAGCTGGCCAATGTCATTGCGAGGACACTTTCAATAATCTTTGAGGACCAATTGGGGAAAGTTCCTAAAGAGTAAAAGAAAGTAAATATCATACGTTTCTTCAAGAAGGACAAGAAGGATTTGGGGAGTTACAAGCCAATCAGCTTCATCTTGATCCCTCAAAAGGTGATGGAATAACCAAACTGGAAGCCATTTTCAGACACATAAAGGACAAGAAGGTGATTGGAAGTAGCTAGAGCAAACTTGTGAAAGTGAAGTCACACTTAATCAGCCTGAGGGCCTTCTCTAACTGGCTCAGTGTGTGATGAGAGAGCAGTGAATTTTCTTTATCTCAGCTTCACTAAAGTTTTCTGCACTATCCCCCACAACATCCTCGTGAACAATTTGATCAAGTAGGTCCTGGATAAACAGATAGTAAGGTGGACTGAAAACTGGCTGAATTATAGTCTCAAAGGGCATTGATCAGCAGGATAAAGTCCAGCTGTGGGTTCCTCAGTACAAGGTGAGCATGGACATGCTGCAGCAAGTCCAGCAAAAGGCCACAAAGATAGTAATAAACAAACAAACAAACAAACAAACAAATAAATAAATGGAGCATGTATCTTTTCAGAGAAGCTAAGAGAGCTGGTACTGTTCAGCCTGGAGGAGACTCAGGAGGGACCTAATCAATGCATATAAATACCTAATGTGGAGGAGTAAAGAAGGCAGATACAAACTCTTCTCAGATGTATCCAGTAAGATGACAAGGGGCAATGGGCACAAATTAACCTACAGAAAATTCTGTTTAGATGTAAAAGAAAAAAAAAAATCACAATAATGTTGATCAAACACTGGAACAGTTTGCTTAGAGAGATGGTGGAGCCTTTATCCCTGGGGCCAGTCAAAACCCATCTAGAGATGGAGCTGAACAACCTGCTGAACAACTGAGTCTGAACAGGGCCGTTGGACTAGATGATCTCCAGAGCTCTCTTCCAGTCTCAGTGGTTCTGTGAAAAACTAGTTTACCACAGAGTCAGGCATACAGTGGAAGGCTACTGTTCAGCTTAAAAACCATCTTTCTTGGAAATAAATTATGATTTTCTTGAATCTGCTCTCCTGCTATACCTTCTTCAGACTTCTGCTTCTTCAGACTTGAACCATTCAGGCAGCTTTTAGCCCTCTGCCATCTATCTCAAGATGACCCATAATCCTCTAATGGGGATGTGTATAAAGGGTCCCATGAATAGCTACATATGAAAAGTAAATATACTATTTAAAAATAAAATAAATAAATAAATAAAAATATTTAAATAAAACAAGTACAGAAGTACAGGCCAGTATTTTAGGATACCTTTTCCCTGAAAGGCTTAGTCTAAAGGAAAAGGAAAACAAAACAAAGTAAAACAAAGCAAACAAACAAACAAAAACCCACAGACACAACAAGTGTAATTAACCTACAGATTCTAATAATAAAATTTAGTCAAGCTTAGGATATCTACCAAAGTAAGAGTCCACGTAAATTGTATACAGATGCCCAAACTTCTATAAGTTAGTATAGCTCAGATAAGTATGTGAATATATGAAGAGATGCGTTAGAAAAACTAATTTAATTGTGAGATTTCATATACCACACTTATGGGTGTTTTGTTTTTAAATAAGATTTATTTATTTTTTTGTCTCACCAACTTTTGTCTGTGATCTGAGCACATGAAAGTGAACAACCTTTTCTCAGATTCCTAGTCATGTCTAGGGCCTTTTAGTCATTATCACATTTTTATAGATGTTAACAACAGAGTCACATTATACAGCTAGATGAATAATAAGTAGGATGCTCAGTGGTCTTCAAAAATAACCTTTTTACAGAATTTATACACAAACATTCACAAATAAAAAGCATGAGGTGTGTTCATGGGAGTGTTACATGAAAGAAAAGAAGTGTCCTGTGATGCCTTATACTGTTGGAAGTGAAATAGCATTGGAAAATTTTGTGAAAAGTCTGAAACTAGCACTTTCACTACCCATATTGTCTTTTAGGGCACAAACTATGTACATAATCACTTTTTTATTTTCTTCTGAAGGAAACGTTCTATTTCACTAAAAATAAACCCAGAGGAACAAACTAGTACAAAGGGCCCAGGGAGCAGAACTCTAAGGTGAAATACAGAGTGACCATACTGACAGTAAAAAAATCTGTCATACAAAATCTGTTGTCAGTCATTTCACTTTCTTGTAATGAATCAAGTCTTTTGAAAAGAATAAATGACAGCAAACATAGCTTTTGCATTTCTGCATTTGCTATCAGAACACTGAACATACTGGAAAGCAAAGATATAATTACAAAGAAAAAGTATGTTGTGCAGATGTCATGGCAACAGCCAAAGGAAACTAGACAAAAGGCCCCTCAGGGCAATTTTTCACTTACACAAATGAGCAAACAAGGGAAAAGGAACAAGGCAGAAACAGTATGTGAATATGCATGATAGAAAACCTACTTGCTACCTCTTTAGGAGACATATAATTCTAATTAGTTCTTTTTCTTGTAAAACATTATTTTACTTTTACTTCGTGAGTAAGCAGTCTCAAACCAAATGTAACTGTAACTGTAACTGTAACTGTTACCTAAGCCTCAAGGCTGGCCCCCATTAAGCCTCCTCCAGCTATAAGAAGAAATACTCTTTTTAAGGAAAAGAGGGAATATGGAGGTACATATGTCCCACCACTGTCAAATGACCTACATTACAGCAGCTAAGTATGTGAGTGTAAACAGTGTGTCTGTGTGCACATGGGACATGCAAAGCTGTCTGAGAAGGTCTGTTCCCTAAGCAGTCATATTAAAGAGGAAGTTGACCATCAACAGGATTGAACAATAACCAGGAAATGACAGGCATGTCTGAAGAAGTCAGACTTAAATAAATAAATAAATAAATAATGAAGCATGGATATTTTTGACATGGGGAAAAATGGTGAAGAAGCAGCAACCATCACAAGGGATCTATCCCTGCAGACAGTGTCCCCAGGGAACCCTGACCACTGCCCATGCTGGGCAGTGCAGCCTCCACATGCAGTGCCAGGAGCTGCCTGCATCCATCTTTAGGCTGTGTATGCATGGGCTGGATGCAGGGTGTGCTGTGACACCTCCTGTTGTGCCTCCTCTCTGACAGATGTGCTGGGAGTGGCAGAGGGGCATGCAAAGTTGGGGAGGGGATGAAGGAAGCCCTTAGATCCGGGGCTAACGTGTGAGGTGCAAGGGATAGACCTTCATAGGATTAGCTCTACAAGAGGCTTTATATATTGGTAAGTGTTTATTAGCATTTTATAAGTACCTACAATAGTGATTTATCATTATTTTATGGATGTTGATTTTGAATGTGTAGTTCATGGATTGCCAGTTACTAACATGCTATTAATAAATCAATAAACTGCTTCGATCCTGATGTAGTTTAAACTACATAAATTGAGCAACTTTTCATTGCAACAGGATAATTATCCACAGTCTCAAAAATACATACATTTTAAAATGACTTCTGTTATAAAGATCAACTTGCTGGTGCCACTTTCAAACTGCATCAATAAAGTGTATGACTGTATGTTTTGCTTTTAAAGACTCTGCATGAAGGTTTATGGCACTATTGTCTTTAAATCCTTAACTCAGAATTCACTAAAGCACTTCATGTCATTTAATTTCTGTCAGGCTTTTTGGAGGTTGGCAATGTTCTAGAAATAATGAGTTCTCAGGCATAATCTTTACCCAGTTTAATACTGATTTAAAAATTCTGGTTTTAGCTTCCTAGCTTTCCACCCTTAATCTCAGAATACCGAAGAAGTCCACCTTCTTCCTGTTTGCTGTCCTCTCCTAAGCAAATGTAAACAGATGGATGTGATGTATTCTTCCTGGATATACTGTTCTTAGCACACTGTGCATTATAGCATATGATATACACCTCAAGTATAGTTGCAGGCTCAGAGGTTGCTTTCCACCTTGAATTATGTGAACTCTACAACACCTGAGAAAGGTTTGTAAAATCAGACCTAGAAGATGATTTTATTTATTTATTTACTTATTTATTAAGAACTGGGTTATCTGGAGTCAAACATGCACCCTTTATGACTGAACAAGATTTGGGACAATATTATGTGGCTCATGAGATACTGGGACTGCTATAAAATATACTTTTCCACACATATAATCTTTATATTCTAGTTTTGCATACTCTAGGAATATGGGGTTCATTTTACAGTATGATTATATAAATTAGAGTAAAATAGATTATTTAAAAACATACCATGATCTTCATTCAATGTGATTTTGCACTTAAATTGTGGTACCTATATTTTACCTGGAGTAATGACCATTAAGTATATCACACTTGCTATCCTAATACAACTTCTCCACTGTATTCCCCTGCTGTATCACTTTCTAATACATGGGGAAAAAATAGTGGGGCCTCATATCAAGAGACAAAAATATCCTTAAATTAAGGCTTCAGATTTGCCTTTCAGGACCAGTTGTGATTTCTTTTTCTGACCCAGAAGTGAATATGCCTAGACTGCCATTGTTTGTAGTTGGAATTCATATATTTAAAAACAGCAGGAAAAAAAAAATAAAAATAATTATTCTAACTTATTATAACTTAGATTAAGTTAGATTATCTAACTTAATGTGGGCAAATCATTCATCTTTATGGGTTGTGTTACCTCATTGCTTTCTTTAATTATACCCTAGAGATACCAGTAGGGTTTTTGTTTGTTTGTTTTATTTTGTTTGTTTTGTTTGTTTGTTTAATTGAAATGGAGTTTACACTAATAAGCTTCTGACTTTGTTTCTTCTGTTAAGTGTATGAAGTGAGATGCAATCTAGCCTAAGTATTTGTCCTGGTTTCAGTCGGGATAGAGTTAATTTTCTTCCTACTATCTAGTATGGCACTGTGCTTTGGGCTTAGAATGGGAATAATACTGATAACACACTGATGTTTTAGTTGTTGCAGAGGAATGCTTACTTTAAATCAAGAACTTTTCAGTTTTTGTGCTGCCCTGCCAGGCTGGGGGTCCCCAAGGATCTGAGAGGGGACACTGCTAGGACAGCTGACCCAAAACTGGCCAAAGGGATATTCCATCCCATATGATGTCCTGCTGAATATAACAGGCCAGGGTGACAGGAACTGCTGCTCAGTGATGGTCTGGGTGTTGGTCAGTGGTAGCTGAGCAATTGAATTTTGCATAACCGTTTCTCTCCCCCCACTATATGTAAGAGGGTGTGTGAGCAAACAGTTTTATGGTGCTTAGTAAATTTGTCCTCATGTAATATATATATATACTGTACAAACAGATCAATATATATACTGTACAAACAGATTTATTTTTTTTTCACATTAGGTGCTTTTATTTGATACTTTCAGTACAAATTATTTATATATTTAAGCAATAAATTTTCAGCAAGTTTGTTGTTAGAATTTGTTTTCAAAGGCACAATATTGTCCCTCTTCACATCATAGAAGACTGATAGCTTAAATAATCTACACTCTTCTTAGCCACTTAACATGGCTGTATATTGCTTTTAAATCCTGAAAGGTGGCAATCTGTGTCACTGAATTAGGATAATAATGAAGTATGTCACTTCAGGCTTTCATGTCATTACCTTCAAAAGATAGAGTCACACAATTAAGGGGAAGATTTCTAAGCCAACTAAGCTTCCTGCTATTTTTCAAAGAATGTCATTCATAAGAATAGCAATGATAATAATGATATATATATACGAGTTCCCAATGTGATAGTTATGTGAAAAATGAACATTAGGGGATTATAGATGGTTTTATATCATTAAAGATACAACAGTTTTTTTTCATTTCCAGAGTACCTAATTTGAGACACATGTAAAATGATAACAACAGTCCTCAAGCCCTTAGCTAATTTGACATCCTGATCTAGTGTATATTTTTATATCAGTACTGATCCAGAATAAGAAATTTACCTAATGCTGTGTTTGTTGTTGTTGTTGTTGTTGTTGTTGTTGTTTTTCTTTTTTAATCCTTTATGAATGCCATCCATAAAACGAGTATCAGATGTTAAAGTTAATGTTAAAGAACAACTGAGTCCATGCAGCAAGTAGATATATCTAAACTAAATCCAGTTTCATACTGAGTCAGAGACTTATAAAATGTTCCATACACTCAGACTTCATGATATGCAAAATTTCATCTTCAGGTAGTAGGGATGTAGTCAATCATTTGCTCAATTTCCCTTGAACTGCTGAGTCATGGGTTAGTTACTTGTAGCATCCCAGCATCCCTCAGGGTTCAATACTAGGGCTGATGCTGTTTAATGACTTTACTATAGCTCCAGGTGGTGTGACAGAATAGTTCCTTAGCAACCTCATAGATGATACCAAGCTGGGGAGAGCACTCAGTATGCTGGAGGAATAGGACCACTATTCAAAAGGACAAGAACAGGCTGTAGAAATATGTTAACAGGAACCTCATGACAGTTTTCAATGACAAAGGCAAATACCTAGACCTAGATCTGAATACCCCCCTGCAACAATATGGGCTGAGAGACCTGTGTCTGGAAAGCAGCTTTGTAGAAGGTGATTTTGGGTCTTGGATGGCAGGAAGTTGAACATGACCCAGCAACGTGCCCTTGTAGCAAAGAAGACTAACAATATCCTTGGGTTTTAAGAGACAAAGGGTAGCAAGTCAACAGTGGTCATCCTTCCTGGCACTCATGAGACTCTAGAGTTCTGTGTCCAATTGTAGTCTTTTCAATATGAGAAGACATATGCATACTAGATCAAGTCAAATGGAGGGTCATCAATATGGTCAGAGGGCGTAGCTCCATATTCATGGTGAAAGTGAAATACAAGGAGAGACTGAGAGAACTGAGTTTGTTCAGCCCACAAAAAGGAAGACTCCAGGGAGACCTTTCTGGTGTCTACAATGACTTAGTCTTTGGGGGACAGAGAAAAAGAGCCAGACTATTCTCAGAGATATAAAGTGGTAGAACATATGGTGAATGACCTGAGTTGGAACATGGGAGATTTTGACTCTATAAAGATGTGTTTTTCGGTGAAAGGGTAGTAAAATGCTGGTGCAGGTTTTCCAGAAAGGCTGTGGAATATCCATCCCTGTAGATATTCAGAACTCAACTGGACATTGGCCACACAGAAGCAATGAGAGATAAAACAGTTATTCTCTGCTTCCCGTCAATGAGCAATATTTAGTCACATCTTGGAAGCAGGGCCTCCATACATAGGGTAGTTGTTTGGGAAGACAGACATTTTCATAATGAGAACTCTCCCTTCTTCCCATTTCCCAGTTTTATTGCTGAGTGTGACATCATATGATGAATATTCCTTTAGCCAGTTTAGGTCAGTTGTCCTGGTGATATCCCCCCAACCTCTTGCCCACCCCCAGTTGTGTGTGTGTGTGTATTAGTGGGGGGAGGTTGGGGAGGGTCTTGATTCTTTGTCAGCACTCCTCAGCAATAGACACAATGCAAGAACTTTGATGAGATATCATTGCTGTTCTAACAACAAATTCAGAGTACAGCACTATATGGTCTGCTGTGGGGAAAGTTAACTCCATCCCAGACAGACTCAGTACAATAGTCTCTACTTCAAAAATCTTTCCATTAATAGTCTGGCTGGTGTCGAGTAAGTACTTAAAGTGTGGAGGGAAGAAATACAACAACAGAGAAAAGACAAGGTGGCCCAGAATTTGTAACATCATTTATAAAGTCTTTTATTAAATGCGCATCGTATTTCGCTTGGTATGTCCTCTGAATCTCACTTAGACATAACCAGAAGACATAGAAGACAAAATGAGTTTTAGCCAGGACTTGCTGTTGACATTTTGTATTTGTGTTTTGTTTTGCTTTCAGGAAAAAGCTAGCACTAAAGAAATATATTTCAAGGCCTTAGGACTTAATAAGAAACTTTCTTCATTGTCTCTAAATAATATATATACATGTATATATAGGATTCTTGTTGTCTTTAGCCAAGGGCTCTTCATTGTTTAATGGTTCAAATTTTCTTTCCTCAAACATTTTGAAATATTTTTTTTTTTCTCCTAACAGGAATATTGTTTGTATTTTATTTCCCATTTCTCTGGGGAACTTCTAAATGTCTCCAAAAATGACCTACATAAACCATGATCACTATGCATGAAAAATACAATCATGATGGTTTTGTAGCTCAAAATATTCTAGATATATTTGTCTGATGACTTCAAAAACTTGTTATGTACAGTACTCATACCAGCATACAGTATGTGAGAACATGTTGTCATTTAAACCCAGTAGGCAGCTGAATCCCATGATGTCACTTGCTTACTCCCTCAAGGGAGATAAGGGATAGAATTGGAAAAGTGAAAGTAAGAAAACTCATGGGTTCAATATGTAAAGCAAAAGCTGAACAAGTAAAGCAAGATTAGGAATTCATTCACTACTTCCCATTGTCAGGCAGATGTTGAACCATCTACAGGAAAGCAGGGCTTCATCACACATATGGTTACTTGGGAAGATAAATGCCATCACTCCCTCCTTCTTCTTTCTCCCAGCTTTTATTTCTGAGCCCCATCATATGAGCCCCATCTTTGGTTCAGTTTGGGACAGCTGTCTTGGCTGTGTCCCCTCCCAAATTCCTGTGCACCTCCAGCTTCCTCACTGTCAGCCAGCATGAGAAACAGAAAAATCCTTGGCTGTATGTAAGCAGTGCTCCAAAACTATTAAAACATTGTTTTCATTCATAAACATCACGGTTATTCCATCTGAGGCCATGCAGACTTGTCAGCTTCTCTGGACCCTGAGCAAGTTGACCCTCCACATCACCAAGAGGAGAAATCTTGATGGAGAGGATTCTGGGTACTGTGGAGATAATTTCTCATAAGAACAGATTTCAATGCCTTTTGAGACAGAGAGAAAATCAGACCCTTTTTATTCAGTGATAAATAGATGTAGGTATTTTATATCAGATGTAATCAGCCATATATTGCTCCTTTAATGAAGACCATCTCTTTTTCTTCGATATGAAAACCTAATCTGATCAGATTTGACACTACTTCAATTCTTGTACAAGAAGGAACAGTATTCATCAATCCCTATGCACAGTTTTAAATTAGTAATTATTTTTGTGACCTCAATCTTATCCATATTTTCAAGATTTCAGATTTCCAAGTTTATTCAGTCATACCTCACAAGGCAGCCACTTCATACTTCCTTTAAGAAAAATGCATAGCAATTTTTCTATTTTAAATCTCTACTGAACACTCAGATAGTTATTTCTTAGAACTGTCATACCTAGTTTTGTGTTAAAGGGGACTTACCAGAGTCTGACTTTTGCCTGTTTCAGAGCCCTGCTAAGATCTTTCACTGGAACAGTTTCACAAGTTTAAAAGTGTTTGCAGAACAACATTAGCCTGTTTCAGTGCGCTGCCAAGGACTATCACTGGGACAGTTTTCACTAAGATGAATGTATTTAATAAGGTGACAGATGCAACAGATTTGGAATTACTGTTGATAAATACACTTACTGCAATAGCGTTAATATATGATAACAGTGCTAACAAAATGATATCCTGGGTATTCCTCACCAAAGGGTGAAGGCACAGAACTTATCAAGGTGTTCCTATCTTGATGGATGAGAAGGAACACAACCTATCAACACCCTATTCTAGCCCTATTCTAGATTTCCAATTTCTTCTTTTTACTTCTCCAGCACATTTTTCCCTCACTCAAGCTCTTTTTTTTTTTTTTTTTTCTATACTATTTCTTTTTTCCTACTAACGCCTAACAGTCTTTCATATCCTATACTTGAATATGTTAAAAACCACAGGTCTTATCACAGATAACCCTTGTAACTACACTGGTGATTTCCCCACAAAATAATAAATTATATTTCATTTCTAAAATCTATTTCCTATCTTTCCACTGTCTGTGCAAGAACTTCTTTTCTCATACAATAGCTGCTTAGTTTCCTCTACAGTCTCTGCTAACTGCCAGTGTGAAGAGTTTTTGGGATACATAGTTCTTGTACACTATCTAGAACATATCACTTTACAAAACATCTAATCAATTTTGCTTGATAGAACATAAAGGCAGCAAAGGATCAGCTAATGTACAACTTCTTGTTACAAACCTATCAGTTTGGCTTGACTATTATTTTTTTTAATTTTTTTACTTTTTGATTTTTTTAATTTTTAATGTAAAGAAATAATAATCTTTTGAATAAAATAACATAACATAAAATAAAATAAAATAAAATAAAATAAAATAAAATAAAATAAAATAAAATAAAATAAAATAAAATAAAATAAAATAAATAGTATTTCTCTCTTTCAAACAATACGTGATCATGTAATTGCTGAAGAAATGAGCTGACAGGAGCCTCATGAGGTTGATAAAAAGAAAGTGCAAAGTCTTGTACCTAGAGAGCACTAGTACATTGTAGAGACCATAATTCTTCCAAACCTTTTTTCAAAGAAGTTTGCCCAGAAAGGACTTGTGGGTCCTGGTGGACACCAAATTAAACATGATCCAATAATGTTTCCTTACCTCTAAAAAGACTAGTGGTAACCTGGGCTGCATTAAGCAAGTATTGCCAGCAAGCCAAGGCAGGTGATCCTTCCCTTCTGTTTAGCACTGGTGAGGCCACACCTGGAGTTCTGTGTCCAGTTCTGGGCTCCCCGGTATTAGGGAGTACAGGAGAAGGTCCAACAAAGAGACACATTAAGGGACTCAATTAAGTTCTTTAATTAAGGAACTGGAGCATCTATCCTATGAGGAATGTCTGACGGAGATGGCACTGTTTAGCCCAGAAAAGAGGAGGCTCAGGGGGGATATCATCAATACCTACTAAACACCTGAAAGGGAGGGTGCAGCGAGGATAGAGCCATTCTCTTTTCGGTGGTGCCCAGTGCCAGGACAAGAAACTGAAACACAAACTGGTCACAAACTGAAACACAAGAGGTTCCGTATGAACATCAGGACATTCTTCTTTACTATGCAAGCAACTGAGCACTGACACAAGTTGCCCAGAGAGGTTGTGGAGTTTCCATGAAGGGAGCTTCATGGAAATCTTCAGAAACCATCTGGGTATGGTCTTGGTCAATCAGCTATAGGTACCCCCCAACTTTGAGCAGTTGGACCAGATGTTCTCCTCCAAAAGCCCCTTCCCATCTCAACAGTTCTGTGATTCTGTAATTAATGATGCTTTTAACAGACATCTAAACATAAGACAAGACAGAGACAATTACATTTGTCAGGTAAAATTAATTCTGGAATTTTATGGCCCTTGAGTTCATAATCTGAAATTATAATTTTTTTACTATAGTCTTTTAATATTATTTTCTCATGTTATGTCCAAAACAAAACAAACAAAAATACAAAAACAAACAAACAAACAATAAAACAAAGATGTTATCATCCTGCATTTTTAGACATCTGAATTTACAATACAGATTTGTACTACTGCTTAAGCTAATAGTCTAAGTAACAAAAACTCTAGGCTGCTGTTTTGTATGGAACAGATAAAAAGAGATGTGGGTAACATACTGTAAAAAATGCTAAATTTAGCTCCAGATTCTGGAAGATAATGATGTTGAATAATTGTACACTATGTACTGCCAGTCTAGGTGTTCCAAGCATCTCCAACAACATTCTCCAGCACCTTGCCCCCAGACTTTTATTCTCTCTCTATAGCCAGGTTTTGCTTTAATTTCTTCTGTTTTGCTGATACTGAAATTGTGAACCCTGATTCTTGAATCTCACCCTCCCAGGTCTCCGTGCCAACCTGCTTTTTCTTGTCCCTTATTGGTGTACGCTACAGGCAAATCAAGCTGCTTTCCCATTCCCATTTTCTGCATGTGAGTGCAGAGGCCATGGAAAAGACAGGAGTTAATTGCACCCTCCTACTCACAGGTCCTGAACTTTTCTGGAACTATATTTCTCTTATCGGTATTTAAAATCTATAATCAAACTATTGCTCTGCAGATTGTTTGCAGAGCAATAGTTTGTTTTGCCATTGGAAAACAATACCAGTTCTTAAAACTCCATTTGAGCTGAACACTGCTAGATTAAACTTTCCAGAAAAAAATCTGCATGAGGCAGATGATGAAATGTAAATGTTCATTGGTTGGCAAATAAAAAGAGATTGTTTTCTTGACGAAGGCTGCGAAATCTCAGTTCTGAGTAGCTATCCTAGAGCTCTTCTATAGTGTGTATAACGTACACATAAATATACAGAATTTCTTACAAGAAGGAAAATTGTGGCACTATTTTTTATTCTTTCAAAATATTATTGCTGTTGGCTATAAATATTACTTTGTCAAGAGCTAGTGGGAGCTGAGTACTGAATAAAATTTAAACAGACTATTAAAATATTCAGTAATAGAATTATTTAATAAAACCACATTATCTCACTGTTGGTATTTCTGCTGTTACTTGCTTGTTTTCATAGAAAATTAAAGATCATAGACTCTGCCTAGGGTGTTATCAAATGTTAAAAGATAGTGATTATGAATACAATTTGCTCAATTGAACTAAACATTATCTATTGTTTAGAAATAAGTCAGGCATTATAAGTGAGAAATTATTATTAGTAGTAGTAGTAATAAAAAGAACACTGCTTTTAATTTTCTTAATCACTTTAACTTTGCATTGAAAATACTCAAATAAATTAGAATAACATTTAATATTTCACACCTAAAAGCAGCTGCTTTCATGTTTCTGTCATACGTTTCACTCCCAAAAGGGAGAAGAATATTTTCTTCTACTTGATTTGATCATTAAATCCAGTTCAAATAGTAAAAGTAATAACCAAATGAGCATGAATAATATATAGATATATAATTATATATATTAATAATATATAGATATATTATTATATAGATATTATAGATATATATAGATAGATAGATAGATATAATATATAATATAAACTCTGTTTATATTCTACAGCTTTTTCAGAAGTTATAGTTCCTGCTAACTTCAGTGACTGTCAAGGATAGTTCTGTAATTATTTCAACACTAAGTAAAGTGTTTTAACACTTTATTAAAGCTTTGAAGTTAAAATCCTTAACTCAGGTATAAAAGTCCCGTGGAATATCTGTACATCCCAGAGGTTAAGTGTGTGTTGTGCAGCCATGGAACAGGGCTGTGGCCTTTCATTATCAATCCTGGAATTCCTCCATCTGGAAGCACAAAGTCATCAATTATTCCTGGAACAGCAAAAATACCGTATTCCCAGGAATATGAGGAATAGTTTTCTGGGAATTATATTTATCTGTTAGTTTTATAAAGACAAGAAAGTTAGATCTATTTTTCTTTATATTATCTATATATAGATATATAGACATATAAATGCCACATCCTTTCTCTTGTGTCTTTTGTTTGTTTGTTTATTTTGTTCATTTATTTGTTTGTTGGTGGTGATGGTGATTTTTTGTTTGTTTGTTTTTAGCTGAGAGAAATTTTTCTAATCTTTTAGATCATGACTGAAAAGCTGAGAATGCAATTAGCAGCTTAATCAAGTCATTCATAATCATAAAAAAATGTAGAGAAAAATATTTGTCGACAAATGGCAGTAGAGCATTTAACACAAAGCTGGATTACAAAAAGACAGGGAGGATTGTTTGGTGTGGGGTTTATTTTGATTGACATTAAAAAATGATATTAGAGCCCTAAAGCCCACTCAAACTACTGCAAATGCAAACACCTATGGACAAAATAAGACAATCAAAACATTGCATCAGATCAGAACAAGTATAAATGGTACTAATCATCCATTTACTCATTTTTAAAAGCTTGATTGATTAATTAATTTAATAGTTCAAGATATTACGTACACTATAAATTTATAGATAAAAACTAAACTTTCTACTATTCTCAATTAATTACCAGTATATGCTACTAATTTTGCAATTGCACTAGATCTTCTGCATTACCTGAATTGGTGCCTACCTTTTTAACAAGTAACTCAGTAGAATAGCAGACAGAAATTGTCATTTTCTTCCTTTTATGTTTTGGTGACTCAATCTCTAATAAAACAAAAGAAACACCATCTCTAGGTCAAACTTTAAAATGTGGGTATTGGTAATGCAAAGAGACAATCAGTATCATTAATAGCTTTTAAGTCAAGCTAGTCACTGAACTTACAGCACTCCTGGTTTTGTTTTTAAAATGAAACTCTGGAGCTCTTGGCTCTTTGTCAAATTAATGCTATGATAATACATCAACACTTCTAGTCAAATGAACATGCACATTATCACATAATTAATAACATTATGGAAGCCCTTTGAGTTTACTTTATTTTTCCTTATGTTAATAATTACAAGTTTGCTCCCATGCATCTTAGTTTTTCTTCAGACTATTTTCTTGTTTGTTTGTCTTAAGGTATTTAATAATAGTCATTAATTTTATTTTCCTTTGGAACCTCAGTGACAAAACTAATTAACAGAAAATCAGAAACTCTGAAGGAGACATTCTTGACAATCAAAATCCTCAGAAAGATCATTTGTTTTAAATGTATGGTTCACATTCTCATTCACATTCTAATCCAATAGCTAATGTCGTGGTTCCGCTCGAGTGGGCAGCCGAGCTCCACCACAGCCGCTCTCTCACTCCCCCTCCTCAAAGAGGAATGGGGAGAAAATATGTGAAAAGGGCTCAAGGATTGAGATAAGGACGAGAAAATCACGCAATAATTATTGTAACGGGCAAAACAGACTCGGCATAAGGAGATAGTAAGATTTATTGCCTACAACTAACAGGCGAGAGAAGTGAGAAAACAAAGGAGAAAAAAAAAAAACAAAAGCACCTTCCCCCCATCCACCCTCTTCCACCTCCTCCCCCTGAGAGGCGCAGGGGAACGGGGGAATGGGGGTTATGGTCAGTCTACAGCACTTCTTCTCTGCCGCTCCTTCTCGGTCACTCTCGTCCCCTGTGCTGTGGGGTCCCACCCATGGGATACAGTCCTTGATCTGGCGTGGGCTTCCCACAGGCAGCAGCTCTTTCAGAACTGCTCCAGATATGGGTCTGTACCACGGGGTCCATCCCTCAGGAGAAAACTGCTCCAACCTGGCTCCCCTATGGGCAGCAGCTCCTGCCGGGTCACCTGCTCCTGCATGGTCTCTTCTCCACGGGCTACAGGTCCGGCCCGGAATCTGCTCCGGCAGGGGTCTTCCACAGGCAGCAGCCTCCGTCAGTGCAGGGCCACCTGCTCCACCGTGGTCTCCTCCACGGGCTGCAGCATGGAACCCTGCTCCACCGTGGTACTCCATGGGCTGAAGGGGGACATCCTGCTTCACCATGGTCCTCACCACAGGCCGCAGGGGACTTCTGCTCCGGCGCCTGGAGCACCTCTCCCCCTCCCTCTACACTGACCTTGGCACCTGCAAGGCTGTTCTCTCACTCCCTTGACTCTCCTGGCTGCTGTCTGGCGCAGCGTTTTTTCCCTGTCTTAAATATGCTCTCACAGAGGCGCAAAACAACATCGCTTATTGGCTCGGATCTGGAAAACAATGGGGCACTTCCCAAACACGGGGCAGCTTCTAGATCTTTCTCACAGAAACCACCCCTATGGCTCCCTGCTACCAAAACCTTGCCACGTAAACCCACTACAGCTAATAGGGACTGTATCAAGCTGTTCCACTTAGAAAATCCTTCCTCAGCAGACGTGATCTGAGAAATACATGTACAATATTAACATTTGTCTCTATCACTTTTTGCTGCTGGTTCATACCTCTGCTGTTCCCTCGTGATCTCAGTAACTTTAAACTTTAAGTTAAGTAACTTTTAAGTTGAGGATCCTTAAGAATCCTATCACACATGTTTTTACCACATTCTGTAGCTGAAAAAAATAATAATAAATAAATAAATAAAAAGAGCTTCATCAAAGCATGTGTGTTAAAGACCTTATTCAATGGTGACAGCAACAGCATTTCATTCTCTTAGCAAATGTCCTTGTTTTTTTTTTTTTGTTTTTTTTTTTTTTTTCCAGATACCTTAAGTGAAGGGTGGCAATGATAATCATCTACTGTTTAACGCAAGAAACAACAGCAAAGCTGAAAAGCCAATGGTCTAATATATGTAATGGCTATTGCTTGTATATTATTCCTAGGCATAAGAAAGATGTGAAAATATCAAAATAATAAAGTAAAAGTGAAATAAAAAATAATAAAGTAAGAAGTGAATTACTCCAGATTTCTCTGTACGAGATCTATGAGACAGGAGAGCGCAGACTTCTATTCTCTACAACAGCAGTCAGCTGCCATGGTCACAAGACTAAATTGTTTTTCTTCTGCTCCTTTTATTCAAGTTCTGATATCTACAACTGTCCTACCATAACTGATTGAAAACATAGCTGATCCTTTGAAGAAACCTGCCTACACATGTTTACTCAACTTGTATGGGAAAAAATGCTAAGATTAAAATAATATAGCTAAAGACTGAATCATAAGGTTGTTGTACACAGGACTTGAAGTAAGATGAAATCTGAGCATCTTTTGATTTTGCAGCCTTAACATTTTTAATATCTGTTTATAGTGTAATTTAAATTAAGCAAACATTTCTTTCATTAATAGAATATACTAATATTCTCTCGTGTTTTATGAGAAGAGGAAACTTCCCATAAGTTGTTGCTGTTGTTGTCATTATTATTATATTGTTAATGCAGGGAAATGTTTTACGTTCAGAGCTTAAGACACCTTGCAAAGTCTGAATTTTAATCTTTGCATGTCAGTAAAGAATTACACTTTTAAAAATACCCATTTGAAACTGATCAAATGAAGCCCTAAATTTGTGTTTTACTTTGCAAATTTGCAAATCAAAACAATATACTATTGATTCAGTGTAACATTATAAAGCGCTAGATATGTGTGTGTATGTGTGGGGGGAGAGTCTCATTTCTCATATTTTTATTATTCAATTTATCATTATGTCAATAATTTCTCATGTGCATGTGTATGTGTGCTTGTGTGTGTGTGTGTGCAATTTTTGGACTATGAAAAGAGCATGAGTCTTTGAATCTCTATTGTTACCCACTGAAGTGGGGATGGGACCAAGACAAGGCCAGCCTAGGTTGTGAGACCATGGATGTGGTTTAGGATCGTGCTCAATGAGAGGAAACAGCGTCAGACACACTCATGGAAATACATGGCCCTGCGACAGGGGATGAGCTGAGGCTAGGCGGGGATATCAGCGTGTGGGTCAGCCCAGTTCAGCAGGGCCCAATGTTGGGCAGGGCAGGGCTGTGTAGCAAAGGTGGAGATCAGCACTGTGGCAGTGTTGCTGTGGCAGGGACTGGCAGGCCTGGGCTGAACTGAAATGGGGTCTTGAGTCCACAGGCATTTTCATCTTAAAAACAAACAAACAAAACAAAACAAAACAAAACAAAACAAAAACAAAAACAAAAAAAAAAAAAGGAAAAGTAGGAAATGAAAATGCAGTTACTGCTCTGTATTGAACAGATCCTTTCTTTGCTGCCTTGGTGTCTTAGCATGGGGGTGTTAGCCAAGCTGCTGCCTCCTCCTGTAATTGAAATTGATCTCACCATTGGGCTACTGCTGAACTTGAACACTCCTGCTTTTATTTTCTAGTAGAACAAGCAGGCACGCCCAATGCAGCTTCTCCCTGGGTAAAGTTTTTCTCTATTTTTGTTTCTCTCTAGGCTTGCAGCCATCTTCTTTCTTGGTTTGTATGGCTTCTTTCTGTTTATCGATTTTTCACAACTACATGTTTTACTGCTCTCTAGAGTCAGGCCAGAAGGACTTTCATGCTGAGGCAGGAGAATGAGGTGCTTCCTCTTTATCCTTGTTAACATTTTTCAATTTACATGACCATTCTTTTACTTAATTTGTATGTATTTTCTTTACAGGTTGTTTCTACTAATTGTTTTATTGTAACATTGATAGACTGCAACAATCAGATATCATGATTCCATAACACAGAAATCCCTAGATTAATGGCTTTTATTTTAATATACAGACTGTATACTGTATACATGGACAGGGTCCAAGACTATTAGTTAATAGCAAAGATGATAACTTTGAATTTTACTCTCTAGTAACTCTATCTGTTCTCAGTCAATATACACTCCCATTATAAATAAATAAATAAATAAAATAATGCGAAACAAAACAAAAAATATAGATGTCTGCTTCTACTGAAGAAATATAATGTTAACAATGATTAAAATAGAAGTGTCTAACATCAAACACTTCCGTAATTCAGAGAATATTTTAAAAAGAAGTTCCTAAAATTAGAAAAAATGAAGTATAATGAGTAATATGGAAAATTGTGATGGAAAACTGAAAGGGAAGGGAGAAAGGGGGGGTGGGCGGAGAGGAGAAGGTTAAGGTAGATATCTTTTGGCTTAATATGACTTCCTTAGCTAAAATAAAATCCTAATTCAGGAGGGAAACTTTGTATAATAAATGCCAGAACAGTCTTAAGGAAACTGAGCAAGAGTTCTCAATGTGCTGAGAGGTGTGTCCTAACTCTGTGAGCACGAAATGGAATCTGAATATTCAAACTTTGGTGAAATGACATACCTGCATTATGTGATAAAGCTTTACATTCCAGTATTGGGTTTATGTGGCAACGTTTTGGCAGCAGGGGGCTGCAGGGGTGTCCTGCAAGGAGCTGCAAGGAGCCCGACAGCTGCTCCATGTCAGATCAGAGCCAGCTCCAAAAGGGATCGCTGCTGAGCCAATAAGTGATGTTTGTGCCTCTGTGAAAGTATATTTAAGAAAGGGGAAAAAAAAAAACAAACAAAAAAAACAACATCTGCTGTGCAACAGCAGCTGGGAGAGAGAGCAGTGAGAACCAGCCTTGCAGACACGAAGGTCAGTGCAGAAGGAGGGTAGGAGGTGCTCCAGGTGCCAGAACACAAGTTCCCCTGTGGCCTGTGGAGAGGCCCCAGGTGGAGTAGACTGTCCCTTTGCAGCCCATTGGTCCCATGGAGAAACAGAATTCCACATTGCAGCCCATGGAGGACCCCACAGTGGAGCAGGTGGATGTTGTCTGAAGGAGGCTGCAGGATCAGGGAGTGAGAGAGCAATTGTAGTGTAGTTCAACTGCCCAGCTGAGTAAAACCACCATAATTCTATATCAAATGTTGTCTTCTATTTATTGTACACCACACCATAAATACATAAGAGAACTTGTATTCACTTTTGTGTTTTCAGAATATTTTTGACATTTGCAATTTATCTCATTTGCCTGGCAGAAAGTACATGTCTTTTGTTAATTTTACTCAGTTTAAGATTTCATAGGTGATATTACTCTGTTTCTGTACAGTCTATCATACTTCATCTAAATGTCCTTTACTCAATGTGAGAAAAAAATCTTGAACATTTACTATAGACATTAAAATGGACTATTCACTCAGCAGACACATCATACCAAATAATCTGTAAATTAATCTGTAAAGTCTTTTTGAATAGCAAGCACACCAAACCCAACCAACTAACAAAGGCCTGCCCTCTATCTGCCCACCCCCAAAAAACAAAACCAAAACCCAAACTAACAAACAAAAAAAAAGCCCTCTAGCTTTTGGTATATGAAAACCTGGGAAAGTACAAAGTTTTAGAGCAGTGAAGCCAGTATGAAGGAAATATTTTTCCTAACAGAAAATACTGTCAAGTTTACTATATTTGGAAAGGACAGCGAAGGAGAATTTAGTTTTACGGACATGGTCTGTGCCGTATCAGCTCAGTCTGCAGTGCCAAAGAGACATCCTGTTTACTTTAATAATAGACACAGTCACAGGGATCGTTAATTAAATTTATGTTCTTCATTATTTCAAGAGAGTTGCAGTCAATGACTGCCCAAGTGGTGATCAGTGACAAGTGGTGTCCCTCAGGGTCTGTATTGGAACCAATACTGTTAACCATCTTTACTAACAACATAGACAGTGGGATTCAGGGTGCCCTCAGCAAGTCTGTGGATGAAACCAAGCTGAGTGGTGAAGTTGGCACTGTAGAAGATAGGGCTGCCATCCAGAAAGACATGAACATTCTTGAGAGGTGGGCCCATGTGAAGCTCATAAAGTTCAGCAAGGTCAAGTGCAAGGTCCCGCACCTGTGTCTGGGAAATCTCCAGTATTATTACAGACTGGGAGATTAATGGGTGGAGACCAGTTATGCAGAGAAGGAGTTAGAGATACTGGTAGACAAGAAACTGGATGTGGGTCTATAGCGTGTGTCTGCAGCCCAGAAAGCCAATTAATCCTGAGCTGCATTAAAAGAAGTATGTCCAGCAGGTCAAGGGAGGTAATTCACCCCCTCTACTCAGCCTTTTTGAGACCCCACCTGGAGTATTGTGTTCAGTTCTGGGGACCCCAGCATAAGAAATACATGCACCTGTTAGAGTACAGAGAAGGGCCACAAAAATGATTAGAGGGCTGGAGCACCTTTCCTATGAAGAAAAGCTGAGAGAGTTGGGTTGTTTAGACTAGAGAAAAGAAGGCTCCAGAGAGCCTTTATAGTGGTCTTCCAGTACTTGAAGGGGACCTACAAGAAAGATGGAGAGAGACATTTTACAAGGCCATGTAGTGACAGTTTTAAACTAAAAGAGGGCAGGTTTACGTTAACTTCTTTACTATGAGGGTGGTGAGGCACTGGAGCAGGTTGCCCAAAGTAGAATTGTTCAATACCAGGTTGAATGGGGATTTGGACAACCTAATCTTGTGAGAGTTGCTCCCCATGGCAGGGTGCTTGGACTAGATGATCCAGATATCTTCCAAACTCAATCGTTCTATAGGATGAATAGAATAGAATAGAATAGAATAGAATAGAATAGAATAGAATAGAATAGAATAGAATAGAATAGAATAGAATAGAATAGAATAGAATAGTTCAGTTTGAAGGGAACTTCAAAGACCATCTAGTCCTGACCTCTTCAGTACTAACCAAAAGTTAAAGCATATTAATGAGGGCATTGTTCAAATCCCTCAACATTCACAGGCACTAAGGATCAACCACATCTCTAGGAAACCTGTTTCTCTGCTTGACCACCTTCACACTAAAGATATTTTTAAGTCCAGTCTGAATCTCTCCTGGCACAATTTTGTGTCATTGGTTACCAGCACCTCTGTCCTGCTTCCTCTCCTAAGGAAGCTGTAAAGGACAATGGGGTCAATTTTTAGCTTTTTCTTCTCCAGACTAGACAATCCAAGTGTCCCCAACCTCTCCTCATAAGGCATGCTTTCCAGTCCTTTTATTAGCTTTGTTGCCCTTCTCTGGATGAATTCAAGTACCTCAACATGTTGTTTATATTATGGAGCCTGGAACTGCTCACAGTACTGAAGGTAAGGCTGCACCAGTGCTGAGTATAGAATCACCTCTTTTGACTGGCTGGCTATGCTGTCTTCTATGTACCCCAAAATTCAGTTTGCCATAGTAAGCACACTTCTGAATCATGTTGAACCTACTGCTGACCAGCATCCCCAAATTCTTTTCTGCAGAGCTGCTCTCTAGACACTTGTCTCCCAGTCTGTACCTGTGTCCATCATTACTCTGTCCCAGTTGCAAGACCGAGCATTTATCTTTACTGAACTTCACGTTGTTGCTAAACTCCCAATGCTCCATTTTATCTAGGTCCCTCTGCAAGGCCTTTCTCAAGAGAGTCAACACCACCTTCCAGTTTAGTGTTATTTGCAAACTTGCTGAGGATACATTCCACTCCTGTATCCAGAGATGGATTAAAATTTTAAACAGGACTTGCCCTAGGTGGAGCCCTGGGGAATGTCACTGATGACTGTTCACCAGCCAGATGTAGCTCCATTTCCTACAACCTTTTGAGCTGTAATGTGGACTCAGTTCATTACCCAGCATAGCATGAACCTGTTTATATCACAGTTGGACAATTTGTCCAGAAGGATGCCATGAGGGATGGTATAAAAGGCTTTACTAAAATCCAGAAAGATTACATCTGCTGCCTTCCTTTCATCCACCAAGCAGGTGACTTTGTCATAGAAAGAGATCAATTTACTAATGATTTTATGATTCTATAATTATGTTCTCATGCAAAATGTTCAGGATTGAATTCATACTCATGAACTGCTTCAGGATGAGAAAGACTCTCACAGGTGGTGCTCAGTGAAGTAGCAACTTCAAAATTCGGAGAGCATGTGCTCTGAGACTATTAGGAGGAACACTGAAGAATTTTCTTCAGTGAAGGGGTGCTGTGTCAAGTCACAGCTAGTTGACATGGTAAATGTTTGGATCATAGTAGCTAATTCCTTTGTTACCCTCCTATATGAATGTGGATGAATAAGTATGAATCCAAGCAGGTCATTTGGTGATTTGCTTTTGAAGACTTACAAAGTGCCACTTAACCACTTGTTTTCTATGATAAACAAACAAAAAAAAATCTTTCAAACTCTTCCCTACCCCAAAAGTTATGTAGATCATATTGCCCAGGCCTCTCAGTATTTTTCTTGCTCCTCTGTAGACCGTGTCCCATTTTTTCCCCCTTATCTCTTCTGTAAGTGGCAATCATTATTGCACAGATTGTTCCCTCAGGGTCCTCAACAATATCATGTGCAATGGAGCAACTGCTTTTTATTAGCACTTATTGTATTACATCCCCAAATACCATTCAATGCTTTTGTTGTTGTTGTTGTTGTTGTTGTTTTCATGCACCATTATCTAATATTTGTCATTTATCAGTCTAATCCCCAAGTCCTTTTTGCATGAGCTGTTCCTAAGGCAATTATTCCACGAGTAAATTAGCATTTAATTTATCCTCTTTCGGTCTCATGCTTGCATTATTGTAGTTTGCGACTTGTCTTTTGGATGGTCCTTTTCCAACTTGGCAGCCTTGAAAAAGTGTGAGTCTGGCATAATTCAATTCAAAAAATTCAAGTACAGTATAGAGAAAGCTCCAGTAGAGCTCCCTTTGAGATGCTTTTACAGCTAGCTAAGAACTTTTGAAGGTACCTCAGAATCTACTCACCCTTTATAGTGTTGATTGCACTTCTTCCTTTTAAATTTCCTGTATATGAAATCTTCATTTAGAAAAGATCACACATATAAAGTCATTGTACATGTACAAACAGGACTATAAGCAAAACTGATACATCCTTCAGCTTCTAACTTCTTCTTCATGAAACAAAATTAGGAAATACCTTTGGTGAACTAATTCATGAGATAAGTAAAATTAAAGTGTTTATAAACATAATTCTCAAGTATATGGTTTTACAAATCTGAGCTGTTGTGTTGGGTCTGTCTGGGATGGAGTCACCTTTCACTGCAGCAGCCCACACAGTGCTGCTGGAACAGCTCTGGAACAGCACTGATATCACTCCAGTGTTGTGTCTATTGTTGCATAGTGCTGGCATAGTATCAGGACTCCTTCCAAGCCCCCAAGAGCCAGCAGGCTGGGGGTGGGCAAGTGATGGGGAGGGGACATCACCAGGGCAGCTGACCTAAACCAATCAAAGGGATATTCTATAACACCTGATGTCACACACAGCAATAAAAAGAGGGGCTCTCGTAGGGGAGGGGACTTTTCCTTCTGAACAACCACTATGTGTTTTGAGGCCCTGCTTCCCAGGACGTGGCCGAACATCACTCATTGATGGGAAGTAGAGAATATTTTTTTTTTTACTTCTCTCTGTGCTTCCGCGTGGACTTGTTGTTTCTTTTGTTTCTTTTTGTCCCCATTCCCTTTCCCTTTAATTAAACCTTTCTCATCTCAAACCTTGAGTTCTCTGTGTTGTATTTTCTCCCCCTTCCTCTTTGAGGAGAGGGGGAGTGAGAGAGCGGTTGTGGTGGAGCTTGGCTGCCCACCTGAGTAAAACCACCACAGCTGTGAGGTGATGCTCATGAAAGCTTAGTTTTACAGCAAGTATTTAATGAATCTTTTCTGGTTATCTGATTATTTATTGTATATTCAACCTTTATTTAGGAATTAGCCAAACTAAATCTTTAGAACTACAAGTTTTTTCACTTACTTAAAGCATATATACATGTATACACACATACATATATACATTTCTTTCTCCTCAAAACAATAAGTATTCAGTATTTAGATAAGTGTTTGGGGAAAAAGAAATCATAGAATCATTAAGGTTGGAAAAGACCTTCAGGATCATCTGGTCCAACAATACCCCTACCACCAATATTACCCACTAAACCATATCCCTAAGTACTACATCCAACCTTTCCTTAAACACCCACAGGGACGGTGACTCCACCACTTACCTGGGCAACCCGTTCCAATGCCTGACCACTATTTCTGAAAAGAAATATCTCCTAATTTCCAACCTAAACCTCCCCTGGTGCAACTTGAGGACATTCCCTCTAGTCCTATCACTAGTTACCTGTGAGAAGAGGTCCCATGCTCCCCACAGCTTCCTTTCAGGTAGTTGTTATGTTTGACTTCTTAAGGATATAATATAAATCCATACCCCTGACAGAGTTTAAAGAGCTGCAGATCCTATGAATGGTAGTATCTTTTTTCCTTAGTTTGTAGAAAAAGTGATTGTCAAAAATGTAATATGAGAGAGGAGGAGACCTCATTGCAGCCTTTCAATACTTAAAGAGGATGTAGAAGGATTCTTTAATCTGGTAGATAATTATAAGACAATGAAGAATGGTCTTAAACTAAAAGAGGATAGATTTAGACTAGAAATTAGGATGAAATTGTTCATTGTAAGTGTAGTGAAACATTGGAACAGGTTGCCAAGTTGTGGATGCTTCATCCCTGGAGGTGTTCAAGGCCAGGCTGGATGGAGCCTCAGCCAACCTGATCTAGTGGTTGCATCCCTGCCTATGGCAGGGGGGTTGGAGCTAGATATTTTTAAGGTCCCTTCAAACCCAAGCCATTCTATGATTCCAGAAAACACTCCCCATATTCTTCCTTGAGCTTCATGAGCAGTGAAAACTAGAAATCCTTCTAGTTTTTGCAAATAAATTAATATTTGGTCCTGAAACTTCATGCTTTCTGAAACTTACATGAAAAATATGGGCTGAAAATTAACTAGTTTTACATTAGGTGTGGAGCATTAATATCTCATTGAAAATAATACTTAAAGGTCTTATTGAAGACCAAATTTTAAAATAAGAGAGATAACAACAATTCTAATGTTTAAGAACCAACTGTTGCAAAAATCACATTTCTCTAAATAATACACTGGGTTTAAGAACACTAGTGTAACATGAATTTTGTTTTTCCCAGAATATACATATAAGTATACATATTTCACAAAATATACATATAAATGTATATGTATATGCATATGTATATGTATATGCATATGTATATGCATATGTATATGCATATGTATATGCATATGTATATGTAATGTATAAGTATGGCTTTGTTTTCAGAGTCTAATATTCTCTGACCATCTTCTTTTAGATATTCCACACAGAGAGCTTTTAATATTTCAAAACCAAATGCATTTACTTGAAGATATTTGATGTTTCGTATGATACTGACTTAGCAGACTGATACAGAAAATGTACCAAAGAGAGCTTTTAATGTTTTAACACCAAATGTATTTACTTGAAGATATTTGATGTTTCATATGATACTAACTTAGCAGACTGATACAGAAATGTACCAAAGCACAACATAATCACTACATAGCAATTATAACATGAAGTTCTATCACAGTAAAAACATGTTTCGCATTACCAATCTACATGTATATGCTCACCATCATGACACTAAGTATTCCTAACCAGTGGGAAAGCATACATAGATTCATGCCTACTCAAGACTGCTGCTTTCCTCATAATTTATTTTATTATTCTGTCTTTATATTCTGTGTTGGGCTAAGCCATGTATACATTTTTCCCATGGTGGTCTGGCTAGATTGTGAAGACTTTCACACCTTTTTTTTTTTTTTTTTTTTTTTTTTTTTCAGGGAAGGCCATTTACAGGACTATCATTTCCACTCATATGATAGAAACATCATCCATTTATCTAAAACAGTAATCTTCTGGTCACCCTCTTGTCCTCTTTGTGTTGAGATAGATTTAGTTTTCTTTACAATAGCTGTAATCCTCAGGAGGGTAAGGCGATGGGGAGGTGCTGATCTCTGCTGTCCAGTAATAGAACCTGAGGGAATGGCATGAACCAGTGTGAGGGGAGATTCATACAGGTTATTAGGAAAAGGTACTTCACTAGAAGAATGATTGGGCACTTGAACTGGCTCCCCAGGGAAGTGCTCACAGAACTGTCTGAGTTCAAGAAGCATTTGGACAACACACTCAAACATACACATTCAAACATAAAGTTAGAATTTTGGGTGGTCCTCTGTGAAGCTAGGAGTTGGACTTGATGATCTTCGTACAATCATAGAGTCACAGAATTATAGAATCATAGAATGTTGTGGGTTGGAAGAGACCTTAAAGGTCATCTATGATGCCATGGGCAGGGATGCTACCCACTATATCAGGTTGCCAAGGGCCTTGTCAACCTGGTCTTGAACACCTCCAGGGATGGGGCATCCACAGCTCCTCTGGGCAATCTGTTCATGTGCCTCATCACCTTCTGAGGGTTATGAAGGCCTAGAATTTTTCAAGGCTAGGTTGGATGAGTCTTTGAGCAACCTGGTCTAGTGGAAGGTGTCCCTGCCCATGGCAGAGGGGGATGGAATTAGATGATACTTAAAAGTCCCTTCCCACCTAAACCATTATATGATTCTATGCTTTTTTACTGTACTGTAGTAGTACGCTCTAGGTTATCAATAAGACATAAGTAAGACACAAAGAAACTAGTCCCCTGAAAAGTGATGATAAATCTTGCTGTAGGTGAAAGAAATGAGATAGGAGGGCAAGCAGAAAGTGAAGACTTAGGAACAGAAATAGTATCATAAATAATTATGTATCAACTATTTTAAAGTACCATAAAGATTTGTAAAACCATAGTACCTTCATTAAATTTCCTCTTCCTCTTCCTCTTCCTCTTCCATCTATTTTTTTATTTCTAGGAATACAGTACTCTGTAGGATATTCTGAAAGGCTAGTTCTGTCAGGGTCCCTACTTCAGTAATTTCAAGTATTTATATTCATTTTTATAGACCCAAGCAAACGTAGACCAATAAGAAAGATAAGACCTCTGTTAACTGATCAAAAAACATACATAACATGAAGATGTGTCTACTAAGCCAAAATTTTGTAAACCTAATTCCAACTTTTATAAGATACCTACTTACACCAGATAGAATGTGTCCCGACTGATGTTATGCTTGTTTATTATGACTTCAGGAACATAAAAAAATTCTGTTAAAATTCCTGTCTCTAAGAGAATAGATTGAAACGTACAATTACTCATATAATTTGTTCTATTACTTTAAAGTTTAATTACAGTAGAAATAAAGGATGGTGGTACTTTAGTGGCTTTATTCATTCACTGCATTTTTAAAAGATATTTATAATAGGATATTTTAGTGCTAAATTATATATTTTCTTGGTAGTCAAGAAAAATTAAGAGATAATGAAAAGCTAAATGGTATTCTCATTGGCTAAGGAACAGTTTTATAAGATACTGTTAGGGCTGTCTTATACTAATGCTTACTAACACAAAGAGTTATTTGGACAACTAGATATTAAAAGCTTATAAATATGAGTATATTCTCTGAATGCTGTCAGGGTTCATCCATATAACTTTATCTGCTTAAAAGCATGGTGTCTAGTCTAAAATATGCACTGTCTGTTTGTCTTTTTATACACATAAATCTTTTATTAGACCAAAAATACTGTTTGAAATAAGAGATAAGCTTTTAGATAATTGAAAAAAAAAAATAAAATAAAAGATTGAAAAAAAAAAAAAAAAAAAAAAAAAAGATTGACAGTTGTAGAGAATTCATGATAGAAATCTGAAAGCAGTTGAATTGTCCTATAGGACTGTTCCAAGATCAGTTTTGAAAAAGTTGAGTCTTTAACTCTGAGGAGAAATTTCCATGGAGATGATCTGTTGACTTTTCTGTTACTTTTGTGCAGCTGAAGACATAAAACATATTCTACTGTCTGGTTCAGGAAACCTCTGTCAGTATTATGGCTCCGTCAGAAGATCCTGGTTTTATGTGTAAACTTGATATAGTATTATTTATGTTACAGTGCCACAGAGTACATTGTAATTTCTTAACACAGCATTCAGACAGTTTTACTAATAATGGTGAATTAAATCCATGATTTCAGTAAGTATATTGATATAAATGTCATATCTTTATGAATTGTCATGGCTTTATGGTTTTTTATTGAAATAATACCCATGCAGCTTGCTTGGGAAAATTGCTAAAAGACACAGATATTCCTTCTGTTTTGGTTGTTAACCAACTTTTGTTTATTGCTTTAACAAATGTATCTGCCATCCTCATTTTTATTTTCTACTTTGGGTTAATCAAGAGGACTGCTTTTCACTAGCTGCAGTAATAAGTTAGCCAATAATGTTTTATCTCTTAGCTTCTATCTTCTCCAATGTCTATTTTACTTTCTATGTCAGGGCAAGCTAGCCCTGCTACAGTTAGACAGTCAAACTGATGCATAATGACATTTATTCACAAAGTGCATGGATTGAAGAAAAATTTTGTATTAATCATAGAATTTTTATGCAGGAGAAAATTAAAATAAATAGGTTGCAACTGTCCTTTTTGCTTCAACTATATTGGTTAGTAACCTAACCAATCACTAAGAATTATTTATTACATATTTTGGTATGTATTCCATGCAACATAGTGTTAAACATAGTCTAAAGCCACAAGTGTTTCAGTAAATCTTCAGCCTATTCAAACTAACTATGGAATGAAATATTATTTAGTTTGGATAAAGAGAAAAATATTTTATACATAGTCTCCATCCGTTCAATTATATGAAAACTCTGTGCCTCACATGCTGCACATTTTACACATATTTCCTCAGAGCAGTTATTTTCTTGCTTTGGTTGTTAGGATAAACTTTGATTCTAGAAAAGAACTGGGTGCATTAAGCTTTTGTTTTATATAATTTTATTTTTTATTATATACATGAAATATTTATGAATTGACACCCCTCTTTTTTTTTTTTTTTTTTTTTTTTTTTTTTTTTTTTTTTTTCCCCACAGAGTCTACTCCATTGTGTTGTGTGAAGGTATCTAGGTTTTTGTAGCTGGGGTGCTGCAGGACTGGCATCTGTGAGAAGAGACCAAGGGTAGCACCATGCTAGACACAATTGGTTCCATCTGGCTCTGAGAGTCCCAACACAGGGGACTAAGCTGCTAAGCCCTGCAGCCAAGATGGTGGTGCTTCAGAGTAAACTTGTTTAGGAAGGGGTAGAAAGTGATAGACAGGCAGAACAGGGGGAATGAAATAAAATAAATGAGAAATGGCAGAGGGAGCACCAAGGTCAGAGGAGGAACTACTACTGCTGGAGCAGTTATTCTCCTGTTAATCCATGGAGAAGCCCATGCTGGAGCAAATGCATATTTCATGAAGGAATTGCAAACTCTGGAGAGAAATAGAAGCAGAGTTTTTTTCTGAATGGAACTGCAGCCCATGAAAGAGCTCATGCTGGAGGAGTGCAGTGGGTAATGCCTTTTTTTTTTTTTTTTTTTTTTTTTAATTAATAATTTCTGACTAAAGTTCCATTACCATAGAGTAAGCAAGCATGCTAGCCTGTATTTGTGCTGCTTCCTTCCCTCTCTTTTACCTTCTCCTACACTTTCACCCTCTTTTCTTTCCATGTAATTAAAGATTAACCTCTATCAGTTTATTCAGGATAAATATAATGTATGAGAGAGCCAAAGGTAGCTTCTCTACCTTGGGTTAGCTCAGAATAATAGATTTAATTATTGGAAGGTTGTCTAACCATGGGGAGAGGTCATTTATATTTCATACTTTAATTTACATTATAGTTTGGAATAGAATCAGATTAAGAAATCTTGCTAACTTTTGCAGAATGTAGTTTTCATTTACTGAAGAGTTTTAGTAAATCCCAGCTAGTGTATAGCTAATCTGCAGGCAACGAAATACCTTTTTCAGTATGGTTGGAATGCAGAGTTAACAAAAGTTCTTTCAGTATTTATAAAGGGAAAGAGAGAAGGATGGAGACAGCAAGCCTACAGTCTCCCCAAAGTTAATTTTCCATCCAGAAATGCAACATAGACTATGATCTTAAACTTTTAAGATCCTAAAGATTGGTGAGATTATACCGTGAGGTATAATAAAATAAAATAAAATAAAATAAAATAATAAAATAAAATAAAATAAAATAAAATAAAATAAAACAAAATAAAACAAAACAAAACAATATAGTATCCAGGATGGAAAAAAAAAAAGAAAGAGCATAATGCAAAATAATATCCAGACATTTATAAAGCTAACATTTAAGCTGAATGTAACAAAAAATAAAATTAAATACCTGCCCTAAATAATTACTTGTTGGAGGAACGATCTCCTAAGATGAAAACATCAATACCTAGTTCTGTTCAAATTACATTAACAAGTAATAGCAAATGAATCATTTTCTACCAAATGTTTACCAAATAAATCATAAATACCTGAAAGCTTATTATTGCTGAAAAAAAAAAAAAAAAAAAAAAAAAAAGTATTAATTATTTATATCATAATAAAGTTTATGATAATTCCCCATGGTAATGGTTATTAATATCCCCAAAAGGATAAGAATAAGAAACAATACCCAAGGAAACTCTTTACCTTGCATATAGATAGTCTTACATACAGATAAAGTATAGTAAGCTATATCAGGTGGAAGAAAAAAATATTATTTATTGACTATAATTTCCAGAGTACTTATTTTTACTATTTTTGGCATATAATTCAATTTTAAAGGTTTGAAAAATATGAAGAGGTAAAATGTGAGTCTGCTTTCTGAAAAACAATAATTACTTTTAAATATTTTTCTCAAGTTTTTTATAAATAATGTAACTGTCCTCAATTGTAATGAAGACAGATTGAAACACTGAAAGATTATGACTGTATCTTATGATTATCTTAACTGTTTCAGTTATAATATTAATTATCATGCAGTAATTAATACTGCATGATAAATATGATATGATTATATGATTAAATACAAATTTTCATCTTGATAATTGTCCTTCAGGGAGTTGTAGGACATTGTTAAATTATGCCTTAGCCTCCTCTTTGCCAGACGGAAGAAGCCCAGCCCTCTCAATCTCTGTCTGTATTAATATCCTCTAGATATATTGGTGTCCTTCTACCAGACCATCTCCACTTTCTCTACATTCCTTTCAATCAGGAGACACAAAATTGGACACAGTATTCCAGGTGTAGCTCTACATTATGTTGATAATATTTATGTTAAGTAGCATAGTAGGGCAAGATTTGCTTTATTAGAAATAGCACACTGTTCAGTTTGGTGCCCACTGTGTCCATTCCAGCAGGACTGCTGTTCAGACAGGTGGTGCTTCACAAATTCTCCTGCTGACATGGGGCATTACTTTCTCTAGTGTAGATCATTGCAGTTCTGCTCACTGAACTTCATGAAATTTCTATTGGCGTAATGCTCCAGTGTATCACATCATCTCTTGGGTGAGGATCTATCATTTGGCACATCAAGGCCTTTTATTTCCTTACATTTCTTATTGACATATGATTTGCTGAGTAGTCATTCTATATCATGCTGATGAAGATGAGGTAGACTGCTAGCTTCTGCGTGTCTATGGGTAGCTAAACCATTGATTATTATCAGTTAATGATCCAAACTCAAGGTCTTCATGTAAGATTTTTAATCTTAGGGTTGATTCAAGTCCAAGCCCTTTGTATAGAGAAATCATAAATTCCTAATATGAGATAAATTACTTTGTATTTTAGCAAGATGCATGAAAAATGTCCCTGGCCTACAGCCTGCTGTTCATTTATTGTGGTGGTTTTACTCAGCTGGGCAGCTGAACCCCACCACAACTGCTTTCCCTCAAAGGGAAAGAGGGAAAAAATATGATAGTAAAGGCTCAAGGGTTAAGATAAGTACAGGGAGATCACCCAACAATTATTGTCATGTGCAAAACAGACTCAGAATCACAGAATCACAGAATCACAGAATCGTCTAGGTTGGAAGAGACCCTCAAGATCCTTTAAGACAGCATAAAAAGATTAAAATAATTTAATGTCTGTTACTAATAAGCTAAAGAGGGGAGAAAATAAAAATGATCTAAAAACACCTTCCCTTCCATCCACCCTCTTCTACATCCTTTCCCCGAGTGGTGCAGGGGAACAGGAACAGGAAATGGGGGCTGTGGTCAGTCCCTAATGCTTCATCTCTACCACATCTTCAAGGTCACTCTCTGTCCCTGCTCCACGTGGGGTCCCTCCCACAGGATGCTGCCCTTCCTGAACTGATCCTGCATGGAGTTCCCACAGGCAGCAGCTCTTCAAGAATTGCTCCAAATATAGGTCCTTACCACAGGGTCCATCCTTCAGCAAACTGCTCCAACACGGACCCCCCATGGGTGGCAGCTTCCCCCTCTCCCCCCTCCCCTGATCCCCTGCTCCTGTGTGGGCTCCTCTCAATGGGCTCCAGCTCCAGATCTAGCGTTAACCAGAAGTCTGGAAGATAATCAGAAGATGTGGCTCTAAATTGTGTGTCTACAGACAAAGTCACTGATTTTAAGATTCAGTCTAATCTTATGTTCTTTATTATCATCATCCTTCATCATTGCCACAATGTTTATGCTGTTTATTTAATTATTTATTATCCAATTATGGTCTATGGAAAGAGTAGCTGCTGCTTATATCCACGACAACCAACAATAATGCAATAAATGCTATTTATTTTCTCCAGGCATGCCTGCAAAATGGGAATTCTTCTCTTATGGCTCCTTGCTCATCTATCCATTTAAAGCCATGAAGCTACAAGAGAGAAAAGTAACTAGTAGAGATAGGTATAAGCATTTCTCATACATTTCACATATTAATGTCTCATTGGAATTTAAGACTCATTTTCTTCACAGCACTTGGAAATATATTTTAGGAACTGATGAAAGCAGAAGGGAACAGGAGATTCTTTGGGAATTTAAACTTCAGTAATAAGTGAGCACTACAATAAACTCTTTAGATAAATAGACTCATTGACTAATAATTCTTACAGTGCTCAAATAATATAGGTAATGTCTAGTATTTGACATATATGCCAAGTACTGCTCAGGAAGATATTAATGAGTACAAAACAAAACAAAATTTCTTTATTTCTTGGAGATAAATTTCTCCTTAAACTCGCTTTACATGTACTGGGTTGGGCGGAATGGAGTTAACTTTCTCTCTATAGCAGAGCATATAGTGTTGTGTTTAAAAATAGGCCAAAATAATAAACAGTGCAAATTGTACCTTACAAATTTGGTGGCCTTTTACAGTGGGGTTACAGTATTGGTGGACAGGGGAAGAGAAACTGGCATCATCCACCTCGACTTGTGCAAAGCATTTGACATTGTCACCCATGATATTCTAGTCTCTAAATTGGAGAGACATGGTTTTGATGGATGGACCACTTGTTGGTCAAGGAACTGTCTTGTTGCATTCAAAGAGTTGTGGTCAACAGCTTGATGGAGACCAGTGACAAGTGGTGTCCCTCAGGGATCTGTATTGGGACAGGTTTTAAAATCTATTTAATGTCTTTGTTGGTGACATGGGCAATGGGATTGAGTGCATCCTCATCAAGTTCTCAGGTTATACCAAGCTGAATGGCATAATCGAGACACTGGAGGGAAGGGATGTCATCCAGAGGGACACTGACAGGCTTAAAAAGTGGGCCCACATGAATATGAGCCAATAATGTTCATTTGCATCACAGAAAGTCAAATGTATCCTGGGCTGCATCAGAAGTATAGCTACCAGGTCAAGGGAGGTGATTATCTCTTTCTATTCTGCTCCCATGGGTCCTCGCCTAGAGTACTGCATTCAGCTCTGTGACCCACAGCATAAGAAAGACATGGATCTGTTAGAGTGTCCAGAGGAGGGCCATGAGCATCATCAGAGGGTTGAAATGTCTCTTCTGTTAAAAGAGACAGAGAGAGTTAGAGTTGATTAGCTTAGAGAAGGCTCCAGAGAGACCTTATAGTGTCCTTCCAGTACCTAACTGGAGATGACTGAAAAGCTGGGGAAGGACTCAGGTCCGGAGAAGGGCCTCTAAGATGATCAGACGGCTGGAGCACCTCTCCTTATGAAGAAACTGGGCTTGTTTAGACTGGAGAAGAAAAGGCTCCAGGGAGACCTCATTGCAGCCTTCCAGTACTTGAAGATAGCGTACAAACAGGAGGGGGAATGCCTGTTCACATGTGTCAATAGTGATATGGCAAGAGGGAATGGTTTTAAACTAAGACAGGGGAGATTTAGCTTACATATTAAGAGGAAGTTTTTCACTCAGAGGGTGGTGAGGCACTGGAACAGGTTGCTCAGAACTGTGGATGCCCCATCCCTGGAGGCATTCAAGGCCAGGCTGGATGCGGCTCTGGGCAGCCTGCTCTACTGGTTGGAAACCCTGTCCAGAGCAAGAGGGATGAAACTAGATGATCTTTAAGGTCCTTAAGTCCTTAAGTGTAGTGATAGGACAAGGAATAATAGTTTTAAACTAAGAAAGAGTAGATTTCAATTTAGATATAAGGAAGAATTTTGTTACTCGGGAGTGGTGAGGCAGGTTGCCCAGAGAAGTTGTGGATGTGCCATCCCTGGAAGTTTTCAAGGCCAGGATGGATGGGGCTTTGAGCAACCTGGTCTAGTCAAAGGTGTCCCTGCCCATGGCAGGTGGGTTGAGGTTAGATGATCTTTATAGATCCCTTACAACCCAAATGATTCTATGATTCTGTGATTACTTTTAAAGGGCCATCGTGCATCCCATTTTCCTTCAGTTGTACAATGTCGTCATGTTGAAGGATTACCATTCTGAAGTCCTTATGCTGAAACCAGAAACTGTTGCCTTAGAGAACTAGCAAACAATTGTCAAAGTCTTTAAAAGTCATGAGCAGTATCCTTCTGTTCTTCCAACTGATAAGGTGTTATTTATGTATTTATTCATTTGATTTGAAATTACACATTTGGATTTGGGTGAATGGAATTATTTAAGTTTTATTCAGCACACTAAGATGCAACAGGGACAAATTTACAATCTTTCAAACTTCAGAAGTTAGTGGAAATCTTTCAAATGTGTTTGTGAACAGTTTAAGTAGAAACATTTGAAAATTTATTGGCAATATACTTTATCTTAGAATTGTTATTTCCTAGAAAGTATATGCATGCAATAAGCAATGGAGATATCACAGAAAATGAATTAATGTAAATACAGTATATAAAAAATTACTGTTAAAGCTGTCTTGGTATATACTCCTAATGTGTAGACTGTGGAAAAATATGCACAAGTAACGTGTGAAAAAAGTTTGCATTTTTATTAAAAGTTTTCCTTGACAGTAAACTGTATATGACTGTGGGTGGGTGAGAGAGTGAAAGAGGGCTACATAGTGATATAAATTCATGAAGAATTAACTTAGCAAATTGCATCTCTGAGAAATGAACAACGAAACAGCAATTTTAATGAATACACATTTTATAGATACTACTAAGACATATTTTAACAGCCAATTTAGAAATTCTTTTCTACTTATTTTTTATTGCTTCAATACAAGGACTGCAAACATTTTTTGTTTGCATGTTTATTTTGTTTTTTGATGGTACTGGTGAGGGAACATGGTTCAGACACTTGTATTTGGCTTAATGAGAGTATCTTTTTAGATCTCTGTGGCTTTATGCAGATTATTTTCTAGAGGGACCTTGATCCAGAGGGGCTTGACAGACTCAAGAGGTGGGCCTGTGTGAACCTCCTGAGGTTCAACAAGGCCAGTTGCAAGATCCTATGCCAGGGCCAGGGCAATCCCAAGCACAAATACAGGCTGGGTGGAGAATGGATTGAGAGCATCCCTGAGGAGAAGGACCTGGGGGTGTTGGTTGATGAAAAGCTCAACATGAGCCAGCAATGTGTGCTTGAAGCCCAGAAAGCCAACCATATCCTGGGTTGCATCAAAAGAAGCATGGACAGCAGGTCAAGAGAGGTGATTCTCCCCTTCTACTCTGCTCCTGTGAAACCCCACCTGGAGTTCATCTCTGTGACCCACAGCTCAAGAGAGACATGCACAAATTAGAACAAGTCCAGAGAAAGGCCACAAAAAACTGGAGCACTCAAGGGGCTGGAACACCTTTACACCAAAGACAGGGGTTGTTCAGCCTGGAGAAGAGGACACCTTATAGCTGACTTTGAGTACCTAAAGGGGGCCTACAGTAAAGCTAGGGAGGTACTTTTTGTCGGGGTACATAATGATAGGTCAAGGGGTAATAGTTTTAAACTAAGAGAGAGTGGATTTAGATTGGATCTAAGGAAGTAATTATTTACTCGGAGGGTGGGGTGGTGAGGCACTGGAATAGGCTGTACAGAGAAGTTATGGATGCCCCCACCCTGGAACTGTTCAAGGTTCAGTTGGATGGTTCTTTGAGCCATCTTTGAGCATCTTTGAGTCTTTGGTCTGGTGGAAGGTGCCCTTGCACATGTCAGGGTGAGTTGGAATTAGATGATCTTTTCCAACCCAAACAATTCTATGATTCTATGTTTTTCTTTTTTTGTTTGTTTGTTTGTTTGTTTGTTTGTTTGTTTTCCTTTTATCTCTCAGTATCAATATGGATATTCAAATAAATTTATTAAATGCACAGTCATTTCCTCAATTAAACTTAATGCACAGAAGAGTATCAATAATCAAATCAGGAAGAAAAATAATTTCTAATGTAGTGTTTTTATGAAGACTTAATTTTCCAGAAATGTAAGTGACCAAATAACATAGAATAGAATATAGAATGAATCTATACTACTATCTTCAAAACAAATATATTTTGCAGCTTTGTTCTACAAAGCATTCTAACTGCCAATATATTTAGTTACTAATGCTATCAAGCTGTTATCTATTCCTAGTCATTATTGCATAACATGAAATAGTTAAAATACATTTTGAAATTGTTTTAATATGCTCAATTTTTCTAATTTTTCTTGTTCAAAATTTTCATTTTAAAAATATAGGTAACTTTCTATGAAACTGTTCAACCAAAATGTTACCAATTATTCAAATAAGCAAAACACCTCACAGTTTGGGCTACAATTTTTATTATTGAGCATACATTTTTCATAAAGAGTATCAATATCTACTTCTACATAATAATCACAAAGGTTGTTATGCACATATAAGAATACATGGGCTTTTCATATGATTAACCAGTGTATGACTTTCTGGAAACATTAAGTATAGGTTTAAAAATAAAGCAGAATAAAGATACAGGAAAGAGCAATAAATATTTTAGAAAATATGAAAAAAAAAATGTTTGTATTTTTTAATTCATAGAAAAAAAAATAAAAGGATGAGTTGATATGCATAAAGTGAATATCTTAGTTATTCTCCAAGTCCAGGCAAAGAAATAACTTAGTTATTATACAACAAATAAAATTTACAGTAGAAGTAAGCAAAAGTTATTATTATTATACTGAAACAAATTATGTAGGAAAATTATGTGACCCCAAGAATCCTTCAGTGATCCTACACATACCTATGAAAACATAATCCTGTCATATTTTTATTGTTCAATTTCCTTTATTGTAAATTATAACATTTCCTTTATTGTAAAATGTTTCCTTTATTGTAACTTATAGTAAATTATTTATTGTAAATTATATGTGGATTTAGACTACAGTGATCTTGAGAAAATGCTAGCAGTATGGACACTTTATAGAGATAATATAGTCATACTCTATTTACTCATCCATACCAGTCTCATGAACTTTAAACAACACTTTTGTCAGTAATTTTTGTTTGTGCCAAAATGGTCATGTAGTAGTATTTCTTGTATATTTATGTAAATTATTACAATACTAAAAGTGATGAATCATACTCACTGTTATCTAACACCCACATCTCCTTTTCAATGAGTTGCTATTAAAGTAGTTGAAACGGAAATCAGGCATTCACAACTATGTTGTCCATTATGACTTTATTGTAAAGACTATTTTATTTTGTCTTTTTCTTTTAACTAGAAACTATATGAAATTTATGTAACATGGTATTAATAATGCAGTATATATTCCCTCTTGTTGGATGCCTAAGGGAGATTTATTTTTTATTTTTTTGGAAAGGCAAGAAGTGAACCCAACTACGCTCACTTGCCACTAAATGACAAGTTAAAATACATACCAGTGTTTTAATTTAAAGCTCTGAAGCAACTTGCTCCAGATCCAAATATGAAATAAAAAATTTATATGTAAAACAATTTCAAGGTCTAAAAGCTTGGTTTTCTTTTCCTTGACTGAGATAATGAGGGAGGAAGAGTCCTCATAAAATGAAATGGGTTCACTGACAACTTTTTCTGAGATACTTGGTATGATAACAATATACATGTACATTTCAAGCAGTGAAGTTAAAACAAACAAACATAAGCCATCAATAAGTCAGTAATTTCTGAGGTTATTGGTGTTATCTTTCTTTAAATTAATAAAATATCATATATTCATATACTTCTTCTATATTACTTTTTGATTTGTTTTTTGTTTGTTTGTTTGTTTGTTTGCTTAAAGTTATAATGAGAAAAATTAATGAGTAAAAATAATATAGCCACTCAGTTGTACAAAGGGAACTCCAGCAGACCTCATTATGTTTGCAGCATTACACTGCCTGCACTGAACACGATCAAAGACACACATGAATGCTATTCTGCTTTTATTATACTCATAAAGAGCAATCTGGACTCTTAAAAAGTGTAGCTGGCAGCTGTGTAAAAAACATAACAGCTTGTTTGTAGTGGTTCCTTCATAGCTATCTGCTATCTAACAAAACAGTGTTTTCCAGAATATAGCTAGCAGCTATTAATGTTACAACTGTATTATTTGTCACTTTGCAATGAATATTTTCATTGGATCATAAAGAGTGGAATAGTCCTCTTCTGCCTACTGCTCAAAATTAAAAGCAATAAAATAAAAAATAAAAAATAAAATGAAATAAAATAAAATAAAATGTTAAAATGTTCAGTGTATTCTAAAGATTAGAATTGCCTGAATAATAGAGAGATTTATTTAAATTCAATTGAGACATTTTTGCACATTTTATTTTTCATTTTCTGAATAATTCTATGTATATGTTCTATTCTCACAAATATTTGGGGAACGAAATTAAAATCATTATTTTTTTTTTTTCATGTGGACAGCTACATTATTTCTTCATTTGTTACTCATCACTCATTTGCTTATTCTCCATTTTTAACAGTTTCAGCTATGCAATCACAAAAAAAAGATTATGTGTCACCTAGGTGAGCAGTCTGCATTAAAATGAAAAATGGCAATAGGGAATAAACACAGAAGTCTAAGAACACTCACAGATTGCATTTTTTTTTTTTCATTTTTCCATGGGAACTATTCACAACTAAATAATACATTTGTAGAAACCTGTACTGGTTCAAAAATAATCTGTTATTATAAAAATGACTTACTTTGTCAAATAGCTTATTCACAAAATACAAAATAGCTTGACAGGTTCTTGCTGTATTAAGCCTTCAATCATGAAAAAGCTTGAAAGGTTAACTCTTGGGATTTATCCTATTTTTACTATAAAAATCCTTTGGATTTCAAATAGTTTACATTGGAAAAGGAAAAAAAAAAAAAAAGCGCAAAACCAAACTTCCATCTACTATTTTTAATTTCTTTAAAGTCTCAAAATAATACACCTCAAAATAATACACCTCAAAAAAACAAAACAAAACAAAACAAAAAACAAACAAACAAACAAACATCATAGAAGCTTAGCTTTGTAATGCAGTTCAAAACACTACTTTTTTTTTTTTTTTTTTTTTTTTTTTTTTTTTTTTGTAATGGATGACTATCTATGACCTAAGAGAATTACAGCCCAGATCAGTATGTGCAGTAAGCATAGTAAGTTTGAAACTTTCAGCTAGCAAAAAGTGAAATGCAGATGTATTCCACGATGAAGTATCTTACAGTTCATGACTGCAATCAGGTATATCAGTACAATATTACTGGATTTTAAAATGCAAATTCAATAAACTCTACGTAGTGTTCACATTGCAAAAGTCATCAAATGCATAAAATGAAGCACATTGAACATACGTACACAATATAATATGTACAATTTGTTACACAAAGCATTGAAGTAGTCTTTGCTCAGACAGGTTCTGAGCACCATCAGGTAATACTAGGGTATTACCATCCTTCAAAATTCACAAGTGACAAATCATCACTAGCTTTAGCACTCCAATTTATGGAACAGTTTTTTTGTGAAGCTAAAACAAAATATTCAAATCCTGCAGCTGTTCTGAAAGGTTACTTTTACCTTCTGAAACATAACTAGAGTATAACAAGACAGGTTGCTGATGCTTTTTAGGTCTTGTCTACCCTACAGTACCCCTGGTGTTGAAAAGGTGTTAGCACAAATACCCTGACTGATCTCCCCAGTCAACAGCATTGTCTAAAGGAGTTTATAGGTGCATTACTACCCTAAAACATGCAAAGTGAATTAACCTACATGTAAGCTTTTTATTTTTTATTTTCTCTTTTTTACTTTAAAAAAAAAAAAAAAAAAAAACACAAAAAACTTTTTTTTTTAGAGTCTTTCCCAATAATATTATACAATCAGAGTCGTATGTTGATTGGAAGGGATCTCTGAAAGTCATCTGGTCCAAGCTCCCACACAAAGTAGGACTTCTGCTACTAGATTATCAACAGTAAGGATCAAATGCTTGTACTGGTGCCTAACAAGACTTTTTGTTAAGTGTAAAATTTTGTAAATTTTCAGTTTGTCACTTATGAGATTTCTCTTGGTCCAGTCCTCAGGTTTATCAGGGTCTTGATACAATAAAGCTTTAGTCATTCAATTTATTCTCAGCAGACTTGCTGAGAATCTGTTTTTTCTCTGCATCCATGTCAATAATGATTTTGAAGAACAGAGGTCTTGAAATCAACCCATGAGCTACTAGTGGCTGCCAGCTTGTTATTGAATTATTAATTATTACCCTTTAACCTCAGAAGTCTAGCAAACTTTCAGCTGATGACAATTTGTTCTTCCAGGAACACTTCTTCAGCTTCATGACACTACACTGGGAGTAGTGTAGTGTCATGTTTAAAAACCTTTAATAAAGTCAGGGTGTATTACATCTACTGCTCTCAAATCACCTGCAAAAGCAGTCAGATAATTATCAAAAGCATAAAGCTTTGTTGAGCATGATTTTGCTTTGGTAAATTAATTCTGGTTGCTCCTGATGACCTGATGACAATCTTCTTTACATTTCTAAAAATATATTCCAAGAGGATGTACTCCATGTTCTTTTCCAGGACCTGACAAGAGCTTTCATGGCTTTTAACATCTTGAGATCTCCTTCTTGCTTTTCTGAAAGGCAAAGACTTTATATGTCTTCTTTATTTTTATTTTTTAGTCTACAAAGGTCTACCTTTATGTCCATGTTTTTTTTTTTTTATGTAAGATGTGGTGAGGGAGAGGGATGCAGTTATGAAAATTGGTGGAGAATAGAGGGGATAACTGTTCCTACACAACAGATAGTTTAGTCTGTTAGAAGAGAGAAAAAGATATCATGATGACTATGAAAGCTGTTATTACGATTTAGTCATATATGTCAACAAGTATATTGCAGTACAAGATTTACAAAGTGAAAATGGAGAAGTGATTTGGATGGCTGGATACATGTTTGTGTGTACATCATGAGTTGGAAAAAAAGAATAATCCTAACCATATGTAATTAATGATGGGAATCCAAAGCTGAAGAAACTGCATATTGAGATTAAGAGGAATTTGAAATATCAGTTTATCTGTGTAGAAAGTGGTAAAATTGAGTGAGAAATTAAAGGAAATTTAAAGTAATAAATACATAAATAAATTTGATAGTCTATTCTAAAAGAAATATTTATATATATAAATATCTACAATGTCAACCAAGAGAGGTGGGAAATAATTTGATAATGAAAGAATGAATTAATTAATTGACAAGCACATTAATATAATAATACAATAACTAGCAAAAACAGTCTGGCAGACATCAACAAACTGGAAGATTTAAAAGGTCTGCTATTGGATGAATGGATGTAGTTAGGTTGTGTGGAGATGGTGGCTGAAGAGAACAAAAGGTTGTGGACAAAAGGGCCAGCAGAGCATTTTACCTTTCTTTATACGAATATATCTATGGGTAGTCATCACATAAAATAATCTGTGAAATACTTAATCTATTTAAATAGGCCATTCAGTTCAAATATTTATGCCAATCTCATGAGCTAGTGGCAGATAAGAAAGGACAAGGTCATATTTCTTTCTTCTTATTTTAGAAAAGTAGAGGACTTTTTAACAGAAGGATGTTGGTTAAGAAGAATTAACAGACTTAATAGCATACTGCCTGTATTTGGAGTAGTTTATTTGTACAGTAATTGTACAGGTAATTAACTAAACCAGATTCTACTGTGATGTTATATATCTTGTAATTTACAGAAGTTCACATTCATAGTTTCAACTTTCCCAAAATTTAAGCTAACCTTGCTTTAGAAAACATCCTTAAAGGAGCAACCCAATGGAAGGACAGAAAGTAACATCGGCTAATAATCCTCCCACTCACAATCACAATTCATTCATTACATTGAACTATGACATATATTCAGAAGTAAGAAAATCTGTGCAGAAAGTTTTGCATTACTTCAGGAATTTGTGACTAATGATCCAGTGTTCCCATTCTGTACATACACTCTAGATGTCTCTATTGCTATAAAACTCTGCAATTACATTTCTTCTTAAGTTACTGTAAAATTCTTAGAATAGGGCTAGAAAAAGGAGTATCACCAAATGAATTTTTGATTTATTGCTGAGAAAAATCCATCTGAATACATACCCTACTTTCTATGACTGTTTTAAAATAGAAAAGTTGAAGAGCTAGTTTGATTGGATAAACAAAACAGTTTATAGTCTCTGAGTAGATGAAAACAGTAAGTATCACAAATTTGAAAATGTTATCCTGTTTCTGAATTATTTATTTGTTTTAGGCTAGATTTTTTATTCTTTCAAATCAGGGAATGATCCCAAAACAATTTTACCAAATGAACAGACTTCTCATTTCCTTCAGTGGGTTTTGTATCATGTCTTCAGTGCAAAATTTCACTGTCCAAAGAAATGCACATCTAAAATTTATGATTTTGTAGATTCAGTGCATTATATGGTATTTAGATAGGGTACTTGAATGTATTTCTTGGAATTACAGTGTACATTAGGTGTACATCTGACTACCATGGGGACCTCAAGTATCGTTAAATTGAAGTTATTAACTCAAAAAAAAAAAAAAAAAAAAAAAAAGTTTTACTGTTAAATGTTGTAATCTGTCATTCCTAAAGTAGGTTAGGAGTCATGTCTGTTTCGTTCCTCCTGACAAGGTTACGAATGCAGGAACAATCTAAAGGTTACTCAGAAAAATGTTTTCTGCTAAAATGCAGCATATGATTTAACATTTTGATGTTGCTGTTTTTGTGATCTGATAGCTCTAAAAATACAGAAATAGTGTTAGGTGGCAAATATATATATATATATTATTTTATGATATTTAGAGAATTTTATAGAAAATGAAATGACATGCTTATTTTAAAATTGTACTTTAGATATAGAATGGAGTCACCCAGAGAACCACAAATTCATAATTTTATTTTCATTTTCTTACATTTCCTTAATTCAGATTTCTCTTAGAATGCAGTTAAAAACAAAGAAAAACACACAAACCCAGTATGACAGTAATTTTTATATAGAAAAAAATACCAGTATTTTCTGGTCTATATACTTCAAAATGAGACACACTGTGACTTAGTGATTCCACTGGTTTTAACAGAGGCCTCCATTGCACCAAAAATATCTACATTCAGTCAAGTCAGCCTTACTGAAAGAAGCTGAGACAGATACTGCATAAAAGCAAGTCACTGTGAAACACTTCATGATTCTGGTAGCACATGCAGACTACCACAAAAATAGAAGCATAACATTTCATGAGGTAAAATCTAGAATTTATTTCCTTCATGGCACTGGTATAGTGGATAGATAGTGATTTCTGTTCTAAGGTTCCTTTTTTATAGCAGACATCCCACTCAAATTAACTTTGGACCTGGCCCCTTCTGGTTCAATTTAAACCAGCTCATAGACCCAGAGGAACTGAATGCTGATTTCTGAATAGTCGCTAGCTGGAAGCCTGACTTCCATGCATAGCAGTTCAGCTTTCTTCATAGTGTTGGAATATCCATGGATGTTTTCCTATCAAGGAACTATTGTCTTCACTTATTATTTTCTAACCTAGGTGGCCTTGTTGTTCATGTTTGCCCCAGGCTAACTTGTTTGATTTTCTCTACTAAATTGTAGTGGGTTTACGTGGCAAGGTTTTGGTAGCAGGGTGCCATAGGGGTGGTTTCTGTGAGAAGTATCTAGAAGCTGCCCCATGTTTGGGAAGGGCCACACTGCTGACCAGAGTCGAGCCAATAAGCGATGTTGTTTTGTGCCTCTGTGAGAGCATATTTAAGACAGGGAAAAAAAACCTCTGCGCCACACAGCAGCTGGGAGAGTGAGAGGAGTGAGGAACAGCCTTGCAGGTGCCAAGGTCAATGAAGAAGGAGGGGGAGAGGTGCTCCAGGCGCCGGAGCAGAAGTCCCCTGCGGCCTGTGGTGAGGATAGTAAAGCAGGATGTCCCCCTTCAGCCCATGAAGTACCACGGTGGAGCAGGGTCCCACGCTGCAGCCCGTGGAGGAGACCATGGTGGAGCAGGTGGCCCTGCACCGGCGGAGGCTGTGGCCTGTGGAAGACCCCTGCCAGAGCAGATTCCGGGCCAGACCTGTAGCCCGTGGAGAGGAGACCACGCAGGAGCAGGTGACCTGGCAGGAGCTGCTGCCCATGGGGGAGCCAGGTTGGAGCAGTTTTCTCCTGAGGGATGGACCCTATGGTACAGACCCATATCTGGAGCAGTTCTGAAAGAGCAGCTGCCTGTGGGAAGCCCACACCAGACCAGTTCATCAAGGACTGTATCCCATGTGTGGGACCCCACAGCACAGGGGATGAGAGTGACCAAGAAGGAGTGGCGGAGAAGAAGTGCTGTAGACTGACCATAACGCCCATTCCCCCATTGCCCTGTGCTGCTCGGGGAGAGGAGGTGGAAGAGGGTGGATGGGGGGGTTAGGTGCTTTTGGTTTCTTTCCTTTGTTTCTCACTTCTCTAGCTTGTTAGTAATAAGCAAGAAATCTTACTATCTCCCTATGCCAAGTCTGTTTTTCCCATTACAATAATTACTGCGTGATCCTCCTTGTACTTATCTCAACCTTTGTTGAGATATTGTATTTTTACATATATTTTTTTTTTACATATATTGTATTTTTACATATATTTTTATTTTTGAGATATTATATTTATCTTTATTGAGATTGTATTTTCTCCCCATTCCTCTTTGAGGAGGGGGAGTGAGAGAGCGGCTGTGATGGAGCTCGGCTGCCCACTCGAGCGGAACCATGACATAACTAAAGCCATGTGGCTGTTCATATCTGGTCAATTATCACTTCCTGATCTCCCAGTCCAAATGTGTTATACAGATGTAAAGTGTTAACCGTTTATCTATGTTTCCTTTTTCAGTCCCACAGAGAAAGAGGTCAGTTGTAGTGCAGAGCTCTTGGCAAGCCTCCTCCATAACAATTATTTTTCTTTTATTTTTTGTTTTCCCAATTTGTTTACTGGAATCATCTACTGAGTTAGAGCTGCTCAGATGAAGTCAAGGTTTCACTTACCTCAGCAGTGATTCTGTTTGGGTAGGTTTCAACCTGTGAAACGGTGTATAAACAGGCTATGAAACACATATGTAATTGTGAAACTATTATGTTTAACTAATTTTCATAGGTACGACTAGATATGACATTTACTATTTGAACAAATTTAAACCGTATCACATCAACCTGTTTCCCTGAACATGCTTTCTACCATAAAGCTGTATACTATGATTAAAATATGGTAAAGGATGTATAATCTCTGAGGGATTTGGAGTTAATAGTGTCATCAGGCAAGAACAAAACTGTGGACAAAATCAGGACCAGGCAGTTACATATTACAGAAACACTAATAGGCAAAGTGTTTTGTTTTGTTTTCTTTTTTTTTTTTCTTTTCTTTTTTTCTTTTTTTCTTTTTTTACTAATTATCTCAATTTCAATAAAAACGCAGAGTAAATAGTACTGTGTAATACTACTGTAAATAGATCAGACAAACCTGTAATAGAGCATGTCTTCCAACTTCTGACAAACATAAATTACTAAAGGACCTTCAAAAAGTAATTGTCACAAAAAGTACAGGTGTTGCATAAGATTGATGGGTATATTTAATTGTCTAATCTCATGCAAGTAGTTAATCTGAACTTTTCATTGGCCAAATATCAATTTTTCTTCCTTCTCCTTTTGTATAGAGAAAAAAGAAAATCCTTTAAAAATATTTAATGAGTGTTTCTTTTGAAATGGATAATTAACAAAGGCCTTTAACACATTCACCCATTGATGTCTAAGAAAATCTCATTGCCTGTTTGTTGTTGTTTTTTTTTTTTTTTTTTCTTTATAATATTAAGTGACATCATAAAATATGTCAGTTTAATAATATTTTTTAGTCATTCCTCTGCTGTGTTTCTCAGTCTGTATATTATGATAGTTTTTACATTTTATTTTAATACAAAGTCCACTGCAGGCGTTCCAATGAATTGACAGCTAGGTCAGCATAGATGATTATATGATGATTTAATTCTGAAATGCAGTATATTGTTACTGAGAGTAATTTAAGATCTATAATTAGATTATCAGATGATCAAGCAGGTATTTTTATTACTATTTTGTAAGATTCTGAAATTTATATGACTATTTCCCTATCCACAGGGAAAAAAAAAAAGTAAGGTTACAATAAAATCAATAATACACTATAGGTTTCTAAATTTTTCTTAGAATGTAATATCTAAGTGCACTTCAGTAGGTATCAACTAAAAATTTTGACATTTTCTACGTAGTCTTGAAGAAATTGTATAATCTAATGGTTTGTGGTTTCTCATGAATTGCTACTGATGGTAACAGGCAAGTAAATGCTATAACATAACAATGTAGATCACATAGACTGTACCTACTTTCTGGGAAAAACCTGAAAACTTGTGAAGATATATGTCATTAAGTGATGTAAGTCACAGATAAGTCATTAAGTGTTGCAGCTCCTGTTTATCTGTTTTTTTTTTGTTTGTTTTGTTTTGTTTTTATCCGTGAGAAACATCACAGAATCACAGAACGTTTTTGGTTACGTGAACTTTATATGTGCCTTGTTTCTTTAAATTCATATTTCCCAGATCCCAGAATTGCACAGAAATCAGGATCCAACATTATACAGAGCAAAATACATCACATCCCAGAACAGGATTAAATTGACTAAATATGAGTAGGTAGTACTAGCTGAAACACCTTAAGATATGCCATCTTCCCTCTGGCTATTTTGCAGGAAGACATGGCTTTCTGATTGGTTCAGTGTCCTCTTTGTTAGGCTCATGTTCTGAATGCCCTAAGGCATCTCAGATAGTTCTACATTTCTTTGTATGGACAGAAAAATAAAGCCCAAGAAAGCTGTCATTTAAAAGTTAGGCTTTCAGGTGCCTAAATATTTCACTAAATATATTTTCATCTGAGTAAATATAATAAAATGATAGGAAATAAAATATGACTGTAAACCAGCCATATATATATATATATATATACAAATCATTAAATTTTATAAAATAGAATACATATTAAGATTGATTAAATGTTTATCATTTTTCAGTAGTACTTTATACTGAAATATCTCATGTGGTATTTTTTATGGTTTTCTCTTATATTGTTTTCCAGAGCATCTTAAAAATCAGAAAAGAAATATATTTTAAAAGATCATTGATCATACATTCTCATCACTCCAGGTAAAACTGCTTTTTCATTGAGGTGTTTTGTTATGGTTTCTTTTATTTATTTATTTATTTATTTTCAGACTCTGTTATATCCAATGTCTGCTGTCTTTGGTTCATAGGTTTTACACAGTCCACTGCTCTGTGTTGCTCATTGTAAAATAAGTACCAAGCAAAGATATAAACTTCAAATACAAGTCAAAAAAAATTAAAAAAAAAATAAAGCATCTCCACTCAGCTCTGATGAGGCCACATCTGGAGTGCTGGTCCACATGTAGGTGTTGGCTTCCCAGGGAGAGACATAGGCAGAAGGTCTAGCAAAAGGTCACAAAGATGTTCATGTGAGCATTTGTCATATGAGAAGAGGCTAAGAAATCTGTGACTGTTCAGCCTGGAAAGGAAATTTGACCTTACCTATGTATATAAATACCTAATAGGGGACAGAAAAGAAGAGGGAGCCAAACTCTTCTCAGTGAGTTTGAACTCTTCCCATTGACAAGACAAGAGACAATGGCTACAAACTTAAATACATGAAATTATATCTAAATTGAAGAAAACTTTATAATGTGAGGGCAACTGAGCACAGGAACAGGTTTCCTGGAAAGGTTGTAGATTCTCCATCCCAGAAAGAGTCAAAACAAAAAAGGACATGACCTAGAGCAACTAGTTGACCCTCCTCTGAGCAGAGGATTTGGATGAGAATATACACAGAGATGCCTTTCTGTCTCAGTTTTTCTGCAATCCTGTGAAAAAGAAACTGTAGTACAGTTTTCACAGCAAAGAATGAAATGAAAATGGCTAATGCTTGTGGCTAAAACCTCTCCAGTTTTTACATGTATTCACATATATGTATAACATGATTATTGTGTAGAACAGTATTCATGCTTTTCTCATTCTTTTAATATGTTTTGAACAGAAAATTAATATCATATACATATATTAAAGATGATTAGAAAGTGACTAGTACAGTTCACAAGTGCACTGAATTTTCCAAACGTTCTGCTTCGGTCTTCATTTTGTACTTTATTTAAATAAATAAACAAATAAAATAATAATAATAAAGTGATCAAACAAAAACAAGCAAAAAAAAAACACCTTTGTGTTTACTCATATTTGAGACATAACAACACAGAAAAATGTACATATATGTGAAATCATAAATGATTAAAAAGTAGTTAGTGAAAATTAATGTAAAGGAAGAATATCAGATAAATGAAAATTCTGTCTAACTGTGACCTTAGATACTCTAGCCTCAGAAGATGCCTAGATAAAATATATTATCAGGAAAGAACAAAACCTTTAACTAAAAATGTTTTTATTAAACATAATGTCACTGGTAAAAGTTATCAAGTGGTATCTAGAGCAAATTGTTTTCTCACCCTCAGTTTTGAAAGCTTTATGATGTATAAATTTCAGTAAAAACATCATTTGGGAGCTTAATAAGACTGTTCACAAGTTACTGCTAGTGTCAGAAGATGTCTATAAAATCTTAGCAATATTTCTAACGGTAGCTGTGTATCACTCCTGACAAAGTTCTAAGTGGGCTGTAGATACATATTACCAGAAGGAAACTTCATCCAGCAGTGCAATATGTTTCTAATTTAGTTTGAAAAAGTGTCTCTAAAGGTGATTTAGACAGATCATAAAACAAATTTTGTCTACAGTTCATTATAATGAAATAAAAATGCTAATAGACTTTTAAACTGACAACATATTAAAATTAATTCAATAACATGATGATAGTGATTAAGATTACAGGTAGATTTATAGACCAGCTTATACATAAAATGAGGTTTTCTAATGAATGAGCATTAAAGTGAAATCTGAAAAAATCAAACTGTAGACAAAAAAGATCCACAGCAGTAACACACTTAGTTTTCTAAGAGATTTAAGATGAAACATAAAGAGGTAATATACTTTTTCTAGCATTTATGTTAATTGAAAAAGGAAAAAAATAAGTACTAAAACTACTTAGAAAGCACTTAGAGTTTTAGTCAATAACTTTGAAACTGTGCTTGAACATAGACTGTACATTCAGCAATGATTACAAACCTACTCTCTTCTCCCAGAATTTATGTTCTGTTCCTCTTTCGTTCTTTTGTTCTGTTCCTCTTTCGTTCTTTCGTTCTTTCGTTCTTTTGTTCTTTTGTTCTTTTGTTCTTTTGTTCTTTTGTTCTTTTGTTCTTTTGTTCTTTCGTTCTCTCTCTCTCTCTCTCTCTCTCTCTCTCTCTTTCTCTTCCTTCCTTCCTTCCTTCCTTCCTTCCTTCCTTCCTTCCTTCCTTCCTTCCTTCCTTCCTTCCTTCCTTCCTTCCTTCCTTCCTCTTTGATGGCCTAATTCATGAAATATTCTGCTTATGTTATACATGTAAAAGGTCTTATGAAGCTATACACAATTTCTGCTAAAAAAATGCCAGAAACTGGCAGTTTTATCTGCAGTGTTTTCAAATCACAGGAAGCAAAAAATCCTTCACTTTTCTAGCTTTATAGTGAGGAAATAAAGTGTCAATCATCTGTTTAAGATGAATAATCTTTACCCTGGTTAATTATTATGAGAAGTATAAATGACTGATTTAATTATACAACTTTGGAAAATAGGATAATTCCTTCCAGTCTATACTGATAATGCTAATATTGAAAATATGTCAAGATATTTTAGCGTGGGATTGGCCTCATGTGTTTACTGCAATGCACATCTGTGAGAGAAAGAGAGACTATCATTATAATTAAATATATGAGAAACCAAGAGGAGATACCCTATGGGGCAAAAATTGTATTGGACCTGTATGGCCAAATGCAACAGGAAACATTGTATGAGATGTTATATCGTACAGATTGTTAGTGTCAGCCCATCTTTTCAGCACTGCAGAGAAATATGAAATATGCTGCCATCAAGGATTAGGAGCCTGAGACTGGGATGGTTTTATTTGTTTATTTATTTATTTATCTATTTTTCCTGGGAAAATAAATAAATAAATAAATAAATAAATAAAAAAGATCTGGGAAAGGGGGTTAGCTTGAAGAGCTTGTTCTTGATGGTCCAGCTGGTCTGCAGTGTGGGTTAGCTGTATCTTCAGAGCACAATGGCAGTTTTCAGTCACCACCTCTACCTTTCTTTTTGGTGGAAGCAGCAGTGGCCTATGGACTATGCAGAAGTCTGCCACATACAAATGTTTAGTGTTATGTCTCATCATACATTGACCAATCCCATGGAAAATGATGGCATCTGTAGATGACAGCTGTCTCTGTGATACCATGTGAGAATTGAATATCTCTCCCTTCAAATTTAACCTGGACAAACCAGGCGATAATATACCCATTGTAGAATAGAAGTGACTTTTTGTTTGTTTAATTTTCTCGTTACATAATTTTATTTGAATGTTTTTTTTGAAATAAAATTATCCATTAAGTTATATTCCTAACCAATTCTCCATTTGTCTATATGTTGCAAATATTTTTCTAAATTCAGTATTAAATCTGGGTTGCGACATACTGGTGCAAAGCTAGAAGCAGTAAAAATGTTACATAAAATATTTAAGGCAGAATCTAGTTGAATAATGCCCCAAATCTTACTGTTTGTGTCTGACAGGATAATCTTACTTTTCACAAATGTAAGTGGGAATCAGAAGTGGGTATAAACAATAACAAAATATCAAAAGTAGATAGAAGATAAAAGTCTTTGAAATACAGATATTGTATCTAGAAATTCCAAATACTATGTTGGTGAAACACAGTTATTGGAACCACAATAAAATATAAATAAATAAATAAATAAATAAATAAGTAAAAAGATTAACTTATATTGGAAAACCCATCATTACCATTTTGCAAAAGATATGCTGACAAGGGTGGAAAGAAAACAGATCTAAAGTAAATTGATTTTTTTGGACCCCATACACCTGGAAAGTACCACATGCACTTGGAAAATGCCAACAGCTGCTTTGATGCAGGGGATTTTCTAGCTCCCTAATTCTAAAAGTGACAAAATGCCAGTGATCCTTATAATCCTTAAAATATACTGCAGATATTTTTGGCAGAGCTCCTAGTTTTGAAGGAGTAGTTTTCTATGAGTGGTGAATAATTTTTGTGTTTTATGGTCAGTTAGATTCTTAAGACCAGAAAATAGAGAGCAGATATTTTGAAATAGATTTCCAATAAGGGGAAAAAAATAGTCTTACAAAATCTAAGGAAGGATTTCCCTTGTTTAGCCTAAGAGTAGGGTCAGTATTAAGGAAAAGATGTTTCCAAACTAGTTAATGCGATTTGAAAAATAAATAGATAATTAAAAATATATATATATTCCACCACAGAGTAAAGACCATGTTAACTACAGATTTTTTCCAATGACAGGTCAGTCTGCACTGTGGATTCACAGTCTTGAAATGTATCCTCAGAGCTCAAATGCAGCCTCCCTGGGCTACAGCTGCCAAAGTGGATGAACAGAGTTGCATCCAAAATCAGATATGAGAACACTTTTGGAAAATATAAACTGTGAAAATATGAAAGTTCAGACATTTTTAAATATTGGTTTTAAGGAATTTTCTTTCATGTTGGAAAGAAGAAATGTGAGGAAATGTAGAGCTTAGGGATATGGTTTAGTGGAGGACTGTTAGTGTTAGGTCAGAGGTTGGACTTGATGATCTTGAGGTCTCTTCCAACCTAGACAATTCTGTGATTCTGTGATTCTGTGAAAGCAAATTGTTTATCTGAAAGGTATTTAAAACAACAAAAAATAGGAAAATGTTCCCTATTTCTCTACTTTATTCTCTGCATTAGGAAAGTTACTCTGACAAAAAAAAAAAACACAACTGTGATTATTATATATAGTAAGATGAAACAAATCTAATCATTAGAAGTTATTAATATTAATTGTAGTAGTTTTGTCAATAAATACATAAAATTGAATAAGTTATCTACTTGATTTGAAAATGACAGATTTTAAAAACTACATGGAATTTCTAGAGCAGCACCTTGCTTTTAGAAATACTGGTGCCATTTATAGTGCTTGATTGCTTTGAGTTTCAGGATGAGGAATACAACATTTGTAAGCGCCTTTTCAGAATTCAGTGAAAATGGGTTCAGATAATGACTTTACCTATCTGCTCTTTCTATAGAACATGAAAGATCTGTTCTAGTAAGGACACCGGAGTCCCGCGAAAGCCCAGAAAAGAACTCCCTAGAGCTATCAGCCAAGCAACAAGTAACTACAGCGAGTGTCTTAGCCTAGATGTCACTCTCCAACCTATTGCGTTCTGTGTAGGTGCATCTGTAAGTATTGGTGGTACCACAGGCAACCAAGAAAGCAGTACCAAACTTGTTCTTTTAAAGAAGAACATGCACAAGTCGTTTGGTAAGCAAGAAGTTTCTCTATATATAGCAATAAATGAGTAGTTACCAAAATTAATTTCCTTTCCTTTCCTTTCCTTTCCTTTCCTTTCCTTTCCTTTCCTTTCCTTTCCTTTCCTTTCCTTTCCTTTCCTTTCCTTTCCTTTCCTTTCCTTTCCTTTCCTTTCCTTTCCTTTCCTTTCCTTTCCTTTCCTTTCCTTTCCTTTCCTTTCCTTTCCTTTCCTTTCCTTTCCTTTCCTTTCCTTTCCTTTCCTTTCCTTTCCTTTCCTTTCCTTTCCTTTCCTTTCCTTTCCTTTCCTTTCCTTTCCTTTCCTTTCCTTTCTTTTTTTTTTTTTTTTTGAGAGGGAGTTTATCCTCCTTCTGCAGAAAGACTGACTCTTCTATAATCAATGGATGAACAATATATATATGCCACATATTTACTGAAAAGTAATAGTAAAAGAGGTAAAAGAGGAATAAAACAAAACTAAGGTGAAAATGGTTATTTTCTACATTTGCTCTCTTTCTATGTATGCTGTTTATATAAAATATATAAACAGATATACGATATACATGTATATACACATATGATAAATACAGATACTGCTTTCATGTCCATTTATTTCATTTCAATATTTTAATCATTTTACAGTGTTGTATGACCCATTTTTCATGGTCCAATCAGCTTCCTTCAAATTAGTCATGTTATTCAAATTCTTTCTCCTCCCAGTGGAAGGACTGAAGACTAGCATCTTTGCTAACAGAACTCCACTTGAATATGATTTTTTCACCTCATATCACTTTAAGTTTTCTGGTGAGTTGACCCTACATGCACCTACCAGCTACTTGCTTACTCCCTGTCCCCAATGGGATGGGGGACAGAACTGGAAGTACAAAAGCAAGAAAAACTCATGGGTTGAATTAAAGACAGTTTAGTGAGTGAAGGAAAGGGAGTCAGGGTGCAAATGTAACGCAGAGACAATCACTTACTACATACTTTGTCAAGTCCGACCTGCATCCAGCAGTGGCTACTTTGGAAAGGTAGGTTTTATTGTTAAGCATCACATTATGTGGCATGGAATATCCCTTTAGTCAGTTTAGGTCAGCTGTTCTGGCTATGCCTGCTCCAAGACTTTTGCCTACTCAAAGTCTTCTTGCTACAGGAGCGAGAAAGATGAAGTTTTATGCTGTTCAAGCAGTGTTCAGACTGCTTGGTGTTCTAACATTGGTGTTCTAACTTAAAACATTCTGCTATTAGCACTGTCTTGGTCACAAATCTAAAACATATCACAAACTGGGCTGCTATGAAGAAGATTAACCTCATCCCAGTGAGACTCAGTAGTCTGGGTTTAGAGAGTCTCTAAACTTTTTGGAAGAATTGTATGTTACAGTTGCTATAAATGTCTTTCTGGCATGCCTTCTTGGTATTTTCTGATAAAAGCTGCATTTTACTAAAATTTGATTCTACTGAAAGAATGGCCTCTCTTGGTATCCAATATCTACTTTGTTCCAATATTTTTGATGGAATTCTTTATGCTCCCCAAATCTTCTGCTTTTTTATATTTCTTTATTGTGTTACTTTACTTCCCCTTTGACTCTTGATTCCTCCTCAAGAGAAAGCTGGGGTTATTGAAAATTACTACTCACACCTTTGAAAATGATTATAGTATGGGATTATACCTATACACAGAAGCAATAACATTCTCTGTTGTACATCCTACTTCATATATGACATAGCAACCCTTATGATGTGATGCAGCTTGCACTATGTGTGTGAACCAAGATTGATGAACTTTGCTTTGTAATTGCACAGAGAAATGTAGTAATTACCCAAGAATACTAGCTGGGAAAAAAAAAAAAAAAAAAAAAAAAAAAAGTCTTACTCCCAAAAGATAGACCTTAACAAATATTAACTCACATGCTGTATGTGCATCTTTCCACCTTTCATCTCATTCTATGACTTCAGTATTTTTGCACCTGCATCACTGAGCAGCAAAAGAGCAACTGGAGAAGATTCCCGTCTTTTGTATAGACACATCCTCAATGAATTAGGAAACTCTCAGATAAATTGGAAGCTATTCTTGTAACTTGTGAGGAAGAAGCTGAAATTAATTTGTACACATCTTAGGTGAATGCTTCAATTCTTAGACATTATTGTTGCACTATTAAGAATGTGAAACACATAAAGTTACACAGTTCCTCTCATTACTTGAATAACGGCAGCCTAAAAGAGTACTGTAGTTCTCTGCATAAAAGTGAATTTAATCTAAATCCATCTGAGTCAAATGTGTTCTGAATTCAAGAACACATTTGACTCACAGGTTGTTCTCAAGATTTTTCAGTACTTAGTGGTAGTTATCAGAAATGCACTATCTGGGAACTTTATCATGTTCTAATCTTGAATGAACAGAGCTTCCACAAATTAATGTATCATTCCACAGAACTGAGGACAGGCCCTGTACTATGAAAGACTTTCAAATGTGTCATACAAATTAGACAAGGACAAATAAGTCTTAAATATGCCTCTGAAACATAAGAAAAGCTATATTTTCCCAAATATGCAGTGTATTAAAGTGTATTCTCACTGTTTTGATTATGAGAAACAAATATCTTCACAGTCATGTGTGACAGCTTGTAGCAACTTCTGTGCTCTTTTCAGAAATTGAAAGGTTTGATATATATATATATATTTTTGTTGGTTGCTGTTTGTTTTTGTTTGTTTGTTTGTTTTAGTCATGTTAACAGGAGGGTCAATATTTGTCCTTTTAATACCAAGAGACCTGCCCTTAAAATCTTTATATAGTTCTTATCTCAGCTTGGGTTCCGGGCACTGATGGCCTATAGAAACCACTCAGTTAGTGCCTTTCACACTTTTCAGTAGAAATTATTTTCTTGGGTAAGAAGAGTAAGTTGGTTTAATATTTTTATGCCTAAATCCTGGTCTATAACCACACAGCTGTAATACACTCTTGCTGTTGCAAGGAACAAGCCATAGGCTTTTATTGAATTTGCAAGGTCTTGGGACTGAGGCTTATAGGGCTTATTCAGTCTTATTTTTTCTTCATTTGCCTGCATTTTCATTTATTTGTTTTAGCTGTGACTAAAATTTCTCTAACTGACCAGGCATCTAAGGTTAGTTTGTTTTACTTTTGTTTCTCTTTGCGTGGTACAACTATGGTTTCATATAGATAAGAGTAACTAGCAGTTGTTCTATGCAGAGTGAGATATTTATGATTTGCACAATGATGCAATGTAGAGGAAGCTAGACCTTGCCTAACAGCAGTCCTTGAGAAGTGGAGGCACAGGGATAGGGGTACATGTGACAGAACATGGGCTTGGCACTAGAAATGCCATGGTTTGTAAACAACTCACCCATGATCAGCTAAAGATTAGGAGTGTAGGAGCTGGACAATCAGGTTTAAGAAGAAAAGAACAAATAAATAGTCATGAAAAAAACACAGTCATGAAAAACAGATGCCAAAGGACTGCAGATGCCAACAACTTGATGTAACACCCATCCCAACACCAAAATGAAATTACCAACTCCTGAGACTCAGGGAAGATGTGAAAGGGTGAGCATAATCTAAAGAAAAGAGAGAGAAATGAAGCATGTTTACAACAGTTCTAACTGCCTTATTGTCCTTTTTTTTTTTTTTTTTTTTTTTTTTTTTTTAAGAATTAGATCTAGAAATAGTTATTCTTGAATTATACTATTACACTAAGAATCACTTTCTTAGCTCACTTTCTTTATATATCTAATCTTTCCTTCCTATTTGTCCATAAAGAATGTTTGAGGATAACATTTTTTACTTCTCCAGGTTTCCTTAAGAAACAAACATAAATAGTAAATTATTTGTTTCTTTGTTTTACTTTTTTTTTTTTTTCCCAGCTTCTTACACTCAGCAAACACACCTTGTACGATCAGCTATTTCAAGACATTTTCCATAGAAATACCTTTTTCCTAGGATTACTTTCTGAAAGACTACTAAAGGCCCTTGAAAGAGAGAGCACAAATGTATTTCTCTTCATCTATTTTCTTCTGATTAATAGAAAAATATATTGATTCAAAACTCTCTATTTTGATAATAGACACAATTCCCCAGCAACCATACATTGCTCCATTTTTGACTTTTGAACCTGGAGTCAGTGTTAAAGAGCCAGAACAAACTTTATTAATACTTCAAGTTACCATGAAAACAAGTTTCCAAGTATAGTTTATTTAGGCATTATCAGTAACAGATCCCTGTTGTGTCTGCACAAGTAAGTACAAACCATAAAGCAGTGGTAAGAGTATGCATGATTGTAGGAGACAGATTCTGTATCCTTTTTCTTTGCTCTTGCAAATTATCATCTTGCATCCTTTCAAAATGATTCAAGTTATTTCTTCATCTTCCTCCATCCTTTGTCCCTATTAAGCAGGATCTTTGTTCTCACCCAGTCCGATCTTCTTTGCTCTCAGTGACCTCATTCTGCTGCATACTTCTGCAACACTAATTTCACAGTCCAGGCTTCAAAGGAACATCTGCTGTAGTGCCTTTAGAGAAACCTTTCCTTCTCTGTTTGGAAATAGATGGAAATCAATGTTATATTGCATTAATTCACAGTCATAGCAGGCACAAAAATTGTAGTCAACTACTGGATCTCCTTCCAGGCAATCAAAGCACTGAAGAGCCAAAAGCTTTCACTGTGGTCAGGAACTGATGAAAGCCTGAAGCCAGTTTTTGAGAACTGCATTTTGAATCACACAAGCTCACAAGCTGCCAGTTTGACTGCTATGTCTATACTTAAATATTTACCTGACTGTACTTTGAAATTGACAACATCGAGTTTAATGGTAGTTCTTGATTATTTCAGAACACCTGAAGAGATTTTCAATATTTTGCTTTTTTAAATTTTGTTTGTGTGTGTGTTTGTGTGTGTGTGTGGTTTGCTTGTTTGTTTATTTCCCTAAGGAAAAAGGGTTTGTCTGAATTATTAGACATTCTGAATAAAAATGTAATTTAAAGTATAAACACAGCAGGAGAAAGCTGTCTTTGTTGTTCTTCTTGCAGTGTGAAATTTTCATTTTGCTGCTAGACGTTGTTCTTAACTTATGGCAAAGTGAAGGGGAAGAATATTGCAGTAATTTATTATGTCAAAGAAAAAGTCCACTGTTATGCAAGATATCCTATTTTTTTGTTGCTTTATAGTTCTGTTGTTATTTAAACTTTCAAGAACTGCATTAGGTTTTGCTAAATTCACTTCTCTCAGCTAAGACATTCCCACATGTTGTTCAGAGTGGACTGTTACTAAAGTGATTAATTTGTTAAATACATGCACAAAAATTCAAAAGCTGCTCTCACTTAACTTTAAACAATACTAGAAAGAGAAGGCTCTGTGCTTATATAGTTTTGGCTTTAGCAATAATCTAAATCTCTATATTTATCCTGCTCCTGTTTTGTTATGAGCTGAGTTTTTAGCTTGTGCAGAAGAGCACAGAGTAATTTGATACTTCTAAATACACTCTTCTTATGAGTAGATCATGTGTAAACTAAAAACATTTTAACACATTTCAGCATGTTCTAGAAGACGCACAAATTATCTGCTGATAATAGAAGAATTAGGGCTCATTTTCTCTTTCAAATCCTCTCACATTTTCAGGATTTATATAAGATGCCACCTTTCCTTAATTGTTTATAAGGTAAGTATTTTTAATGAATCTTTTAAAAAATCTTCACTAAAAACATACTTTGTATTTTTGGTATTTTTGGTATTTTATTATACATAAAAACACTTTGTATTTCTGGTATTTTACAGGACTCAAATATTGCATGTAGTCTCTTTTCAGTCCATCACTGATCTAACCAAACACTAATAAAACTTATAAAACTTCTTCAAACCAGCCACTTATAAAACTTCTCTCCTCTTCTTTGGAAAGTTTAGCTACTGAAGATTCATATTCTCTCTGATGTTAAGGACAGCTTTTATTCAGAAGATGAGCTGTCCATTTCTTTAGCGTTCTTAGTGGTTTGCATTCTAACTTTTATCCTTGTTGAACAAAGCTTTGTGTTTTGCTATGTCTGAACACATTAAGAAGACATATTTGGAGATATATATAATATAATATTATATAATATTAATATATTTTATATTAGTATATACTTATATATTATATAATATTAATATTATATAATACTAATATAATATTTGGAGACATATATGCATAATGATATGTATTATATACATGTATAGTATGTAGTAATATGTATAATGTATTTAATTTCATTTATAGAGACCAATTCTTGAATGGCAAAAAGAAATCAAAGTACAAACTTTTTTTTTTTTTTTTTCTCCAGAAAAGAACAAAAGCAACAACAACAACAAAAAACCCTCTTCCTTAAATATAGAATTCAAGATATTTCATTCTACACACACAGGGTTGACAGTAATCAGAATAATGGCACAGATCATGAATTCATTGGATAAATAAGAAGTATACAAATTATCACAACCATTACAATGAACATGACTATAACAAACTTGCCCAGATGACATTTAGAACATGTTTCCAGAAGAGATAACAATGTTTGAAAATTCAGCAAAATGTAACTATTGTAATAGTAGCCTGGTTACTGAACAAGACAAGATTTATTCACACAAGACTTGTGTGAGTAGGATTTATGCATGTTAAGTTCAAATACAAAAATCTATTTTTCCTTGTGCCTACCTTATTTCACTCTTTTGCAGCCTATATTCAAGTTCAATAAAACAGGAAGTTCAAACTCTGTTTCCTCCTTCCTTTTCTTCCTTTTCTTCCTTTTTTCTAACTTCATGCTCAAGTATGCCACAGATTTGTCAATATATAAAATAGAACACAAAATTCACAGTAAAGATTTCTTTTATTCTCCTTTTCTACCCAGCTTCCCTACTGATGAATATATTATCTTCACAGAAAACACCTTACTTCTGTGTAATTATTTCAGGAAATTATTATCAAAGTAAGAGATTAAATATGGCTTGCTATTTAACTAGTAATGTATTTCAAATAGGGCCTGCAGATATCTTTATTGAGCATAGTACTAGTCATCATTTTATTATTTATTTAGCTGACTGATTAAAAATTGTGCTTATGAAATCTATGCATGACCCTGAAATTGGGGAGGTTATAAACACTTAAAAAAAAATGTCATCAGAATTTTATTAAAGTTTTGGACAACTAGTCCCAAATCAATAAGATTACATTCAATAAAGTACTTCAGAGGACAAATCCAATACTCAGGTACAGAACTGGTTACATAGTGGTGTTGCTGAGAAAAATATGGAGGTCATAGAGAACCAAAATAGTTTTGAACAAAAAGGTAAATCTCATTCTGAGATGGCTTAATAGGATTGCTGCATGTCAGGCAAAAATAGTAATAGTGAATAGTTATCGTAAAAGAAAAATATTTTTGTACAACCTGATGTTGGTGACACTGCAGTAAGTGTGTTCTATAAAACTGTAAAAATAGCTTTTAAAATTCATGATAGATCAGTCCTTTCCTCTCCTTTCCTTCTCAATTTCCTTAATAGTGAAGACATTCAGGAAGGAAAAATGATGTCTTGTTATGTCAACTTTCAGGCACCAACTCTTAAGGAAGATATTAGAGGTCTGAAGAAAAGCAACAACAACAAAAAATTGATTAGGAGCTGAAGAAAAAATACATGAAAGATCTATAAATTCTCTATCAATATAGGAAATGTTACAAGGAGACTGATGACAACTGTTCTTGGTGGTCATTTGGGATAGATATGAAACAATCAAAAACATTTACAGTAGTATAGGATTATGTTATTAAAATATTATGTGGGTTGGGATGGAACAAATAAGAATATTTGGTGAAGGGTCAGGAACACAAGTCTTATGAGGAGTGACTAAGAGAACTGGGATTTAGTTTGGGGAAGAGAAGGCTCAGAGGAGACCTTATAGTTATCTGAAATAAATTTGTGGGGAGCTGGGGGAGAGAGAGGTGGTGGGGCAGCCTCTTCTCGCAGTTGACTAGCAATAGGACAAGTGGGAATGGCCTCAAGTTGCACCAGGGGAGGTTCAGGTTGGAAATTAGGAGACATTTCTTCTCAGAAAGAGTAGTTAGGCATTAGAATGGGTTGCCCAGGGAGGTGGTAGTCCCTGGGGGTGTTTAAGGAAAAGTTGAACATGGTACTTAGGAATACAGTTTAGTGGGTGATATTGGTAGTATGGTGATGGTTGGACCAGATGATCTTGGAGGTCTTTTTCAACCTTAATGATTCTATGAGTCTATGATTCTACAATTTTTTACAGCATAGATTATGAAATATTGGAACAAGCAATCCTAAAAATTCTTGAGATTTTCCTCTTTGTAGATGTTTAAAAGAACATTAAATAAACAAAACTCAAGTGTACTTATACTTCCTCAATGAAAAATGGGCTAGGTGTTTGCTTAAAATATGTCCAAGATTCATATGTTTATGGTGTGATTATGATGGATTATATAATCTGTAGATTTGTATGGTTTGTACCTTTTGCTTATGCAAATACATCTGAATTATATTATCTGTTTAGTGCACAATGTTCTGTTGTAACTTATGAAGATAGAAGTTCCCTTCCACTCCCAATTAGGAAAAAGATATATATATAATTTATCTTATTGATGAAATATTAAATTTTATTATGGAACTCAAATTTTGCTATAGACCCGCATTTCTTAAGTTTTTCTTTTCCTAATATGTCTCATTTTTGCTATAGATCCTAATATTGACCTAGGATTTTGGATTTAAGACTGATTTTTTTTTTTTTGAGAACACTGAAAGATTTTAGCTTTTCAGGTCCAAGTGAAAATTAATATTTACTGAAATTATAATTTATTAATAAATTACATAATTCATAATAATTTATATAATTTATATATTTTAATAATAATTTACTTAAATTATCAAATATCCATAATTGAATATTGCAAAATATCCATAAGATTTATGTGAAATAGCTGTACCTTTTTATTTAATCTACTATGACTTTTCCCACTAAGATTCCTTTTCCCACTCAGATTGTCTTTAGAGTTAATAAAAGAAGATGAGCTTTTCTAGGGCATGATTCATCTCTTCCCAAATTAGATTTGTACATGTGGTCATCCAAATTGTTTCTTAAAATGTCCTAAACCTTTCTATTTGCCATGAAAATATTTTAAAGATTTAGAAAATTACATTAGAGATGTCTGAAATTGTGTTAGTTTAATTGTATCTCTAGCCACCTTAGTCCTTCAGCATAGCTAAAAAACATTCTAAAAGGAAAACACAGAAAAGAAATGTAATAAATCTGGAGTTCTAATAACCTTTATTAAAGGACTTTGTTGTTCTCCCTTGGGAACAAGATCTGAACTTAAACTGTGTTATCACAACTGTTTTTATATAAAATGGAAACCCAATCATCCACTCATTGCACTTAAAATTTATTTTAGATTGTTCCTTCGTAAAGTATAATTGCTCATGTTTAAACAAACAAACAATAAAAAGTTTATAGTTCACAATAACTGAGAAAAAAAAGTAATATTCTAACTTTAGGCTGTACATAGTACAATGAATTTCATAAACATATTTCCAGGAAATTGGCTAAAAATGGAATCAGCTAGAAATAGGCAATAACAGACAAACAAACAAAAATCCATCCTCTATTCTTCAATTCTCTTTATTTATTTTTTTCCTTTATTCATTTTATTTTATTTTCTAATTGTACTGGGTCTGGCTGGAATGTTAACTTTCCCAGCAGCAGCCCATACAGCGCCGTACTCTGTACTTGTAGCTGGAACAGCAGTGTTATCACACCACTGTTGTGTCTACTGCTGAGCAGCAGTGGCACAGCATTGGGCCTTTCTCTAACCCTCCTAGGGGGTGGGCAAAAAGTGAGGAGAGAAACATCACTAGGGCAGCTGACCTAAACCAATCAAAGGGATATTCCATACCATGTGATGTCACACTCAGCAATAAAAGGTGGAAACAGGAAGAAGAGGGGAGGGGTTGGGCTCTCGTTGAGAAGACGTCGGTCCTCCTCTCGAACCCCGGCTGCGTGCGTTGAGGCCTTGCTTCAAGGACGTGGTCAATCATCGCTCATTTGTGGGAAGTAGAGAGTAATTTCTTTCCTCTGCACTTCCATATAGCCTTCATTTATTTTGTTTGTTTGTTTTCCTCCCTTCTTTTTATTTTTCCCTTTTTCCCTCCCTTTTCCCCTTTCCCTTTTTATTTCCCCTTACTTAAATTGTTTAGTTCATGGTAGTCTTTATTTAATTGTTATTATTATTTCCCTTTAATTAAATTATCCTTAACTCAACCCGTGAGTTGTTCTTTGCTTTACTTCTCGCCCTCCTCATCTAAAGGAGGGAGAGTGAGAGAGTGGTTGTGGGGTTTAGCTGCCCAGCACGGTAAAACCACCACACTAATAGGGAGTATATTACAATTGCATATTGTTGTTACCTGAATGATATAACAGTGTATTTTGTTGGTATGAATGTAAATGCATAGGTGCCCTGGACACATCTTGTTAGTCTTCTCCCTATCTAAAGAAACCTCCCTAACCTTCTTTGTCACTGGTTGTGTATACTTTAACACTAAATATACAGCAAAGTCATGAGCAGAAGAACATTTCCTAAAACAAACAAACAAACCCCACATAGATCTAAAAAGATGTAAAGACCCTGAAATCTAATGAAGCAGAAAAAAATAAATAAAAAATAAAAAATAAATAAAAAATAAATAAAAAATGAAAAATAGTGTTTTATTCACCTACCGACTCTGAAAAAAAAAAAACATTTCTTTGTACTTTAATAGGGAACTGCTTTCATCAACCACATTAAAGAGTCAGCATATTATTAAGTTGTAAACATAAAACAAAGCCTAGTGAAAATGTGGGCTCTGCTGAATGATGCATAGGACAAAGGACCTGAAAAAGTATTCCATGTCCCCTTCATCTTTGTTCTAGGTGAGAATCCCAGGCTGTTGAGACTTGAGTGAAAATCTGGAGCAAGATTCACATTCAGTAGGAAACATTTAAACAGATTGGATACACAGAATTTCAGGGGACCGGATGGAGTGTGCCCATGAGGGCTGAGGAAACTGCCCAATGCCACTGCAAACCATTCTTGATTATCTTTGGAAAGTCATGACAAATGGGAGGAGTTCCTAAAGAAGGAGTTCCTAAAGAAGGAGTTCCTAAAGTTCCCTCCTAGACCTGTTGCTAGAAAACAGAGAGGGTCTGGTGGGAGATGTGGTGATTGGTGGCCACCTTGGTCATAGCGACCATGAAGTGGTTGAGTTCAAAATTTACGGTGACAGAAGGAAAAGTGCCACCAAAACCTCATCCCTAGATATGGGGAAAGCGGACTTTAGGCTGCTCAGGGAACTAGTCAGCAAGGTCCCCTGGGAAACTGCTCTTGAAGGCCTCGATGTCCACCAGTGCTGGTCATTCTTTAAGCAATGCCTCCTAGAAGCACAAGATCAGGCAATTCCTAAATATCGCAAGTCAGGCAGGTGGGGCAGGAGGCCGGCGTGGCTGACCAGGAACATTCTAATGGAGATTAGGCGGAAACAGAGAGTGTTTCTCTACTGGAAGGAGGGCCAGGTGTCATGGAAAGAATACAGGGATGCTGTTCGTGTTTGAAGGGAGAAAGTTCGTGTGGCCAAAGCACACCTAGAGTTGAAGCTGGCTGTGTCTGTGAGAGAAAATAAAAAGGTTTTTTTTAGATATGTGAATGGAAAAAGGAGAACTAAAGAATACATAGGGCCGCTCCTTGATAGGGAAGGTCTCCTCACAGACAATGACATAGGCAAAGCAGAGACGCTTAACGCCTTCTTTGCCTCTGTCTTCAATGCCGATGATGGGCTTCGGGACCCAGGGTGCCCTGAGCTGGAGGACTGGGACGGTGGGGATGACAAACTCCCAACCGATCCTGAACGTGTGCGGGATTTGCTACTCCACCTGGATCCCTACAAGTCCATGGGTCCGGATGGGATTCATCCCCGGGTGCTGAAAGAGCTGGCGGACGTCATCGCGGAACCTCTCTCAATTATTTTTCAACGATCCTGGGAATTTGGAGAGGTCCCGGTAGACTGGAAGCTGGCAAATGTGCCGATTTTCAAGAAGGGTCAGAAAGAAGACCCTAGCAATTACAGGCCTGTCAGTCTCACGTCAGTGCCTGGTAAAATCATGGAGAAGATGGTTCTCGAACTTATTGAGGCGCACCTGGGGGACAAAGCAGTCATTGGTCCCAGCCAGCATGGGTTTGTGAAGGGTAGGTCCTGCCTAACTAACCTGATTTCCTTTTATGATAAGATCACCCATATGGTGGACCAAGGGAAACCAGCTGATGTGATTTTTTTGGACTTCAGCAAGGCTTTTAACACGGTTTCCCATAGGATCCTACTGGACAAAATGTCCACCATACAGCTAAATAAAAACATCATACGATGGGTGAGCAATTGGCTAACGGGCAGGGCCCAAAGAGTTATGGTAAACGGGGCTGCGTCAGGCTGGCGGGTGGTCACCAGTGGGGTCCCTCAAGTCTCCATTTTAGGGCCGGTACTTTTCAATATTTTTATAAACGATCTGGGTGTAGGAATGGAAGGTATTTTGAGCAAGTTTGCTGATGACACCAAACTTGGAGGAGTTGTGGACTCGAATGAGGGTGGAAAGGCCTTGCAGAGGGATCTGGATAGGTTGGAGAGCTGGGCGATCACCAACCGCATGAAGTTCAATAAGAGCAAGTGCCGGGTCCTGCACCTGGGACGGGGAAACCCTGGCTGCACATACAGACTGGGCGATGAGACGCTGGAGAGCAGCCTAGAAGAGAGGGATCTGGGGGTCGTGGTAGACAGCAAGTTGAATATGAGCCAGCAATGTGCCCTGGCAGCCAGGAGGGCCAACCGTGTCCTGGGGTGCATCAAGCACGGCATCGCTAGTAGGTCAAGGGAGGTGATTGTCCCGCTCTACTCTGCGCTGGTGCGGCCTCACCTCGAGTACTGTGTGCAGTTCTGGGCACCACAGTATAAAAAGGACATGAAACTGTTGGAGAGTGTCCAGAGGAGGGCTACGAAGATGGTGAAAGGCCTGGAGGGGAAGATGTACGAAGAACGGCTGAGGTCACTGGGCCTGTTCAGCCTGGAGAAGAGGAGGCTGAGGAGAGACCTCATCACAGTCTACAACTTCCTCGTAAGGGGGTGTCGAGAGGCAGGAGACCTTTTCTCCATTAACACCAGTGACAGGACCCACGGGAACGGGGTTAAGCTGAGGCAGGGGAAATTTAGGCTTGACGTCAGGAGGGGGTTCTTCACAGAGAGGGTGGTTGCACACTGGAACAGGCTCCCCAGGGAAGTGGTCACTGCACCGAGCCTGTCTGAATTTAAGAAGAGATTGGACTGTGCACTTAGTCACATGGTCTGAACTTTTGGGTAGACCTGTGCGGTGTCAAGAGTTGGACTTGATGATCCTTAAGGGTCCCTTCCAACTCAGGATATTCTATGATTCTATGATGATTAATGGAAGAAAAGAAAAATTACTCCTTTGTTCAGAAAAAGTAAGAAAGAAGATTCAGAGAACACTGGGAAAGTCGGTCTCACCTTGATTCTTGGGAGGGTGATGGAGTAAATAGTTCTGGAAACCATTTCCAAACACACGAAGAGCAAGAAGGTGATCACAGAATTGTAGGGGTTGGAAGGGACTCCAGGAGATCACAGAATCACAGAATCACAGAATTTCTAGGTTGGAAGAGACCTCAAGATCATCGAGTCCAACCTCTGACCTAACGCTAGCAGTCTCCACTAAACCATATCCCTAAGCTCTACATCTAAATGTTTTTTGAAGACTTCCAGGGATGGTGACTCCACCACTTCCCTGGGCAGCCTGTTCCAATGCCTCACAACCCTTTCAGTAAAGAAGTTCTTCCTAACATCTAACCTAAAACTCCCCTGGCTCAACTTAAGCCCATTCCCCCTCGTCCTGTCACCAGGCACGTGGGAGAACAGGCCAACCCCCACCTCGTTACAGCCTCCCTTGAGGTACCTATTAAGAGCGATAAGGTTGCCCCTGAGATCATCAGGTCTAACCTCCTTGCCAAAGCAGATTCCCTAGAGCAGGTTGCACAGGTAGGCATCCAGACGGGCCTTGAATATCTCCAGAGAAGAGGTGATGGAGACCATTCAGTATGGATTTATGAAGGGCAAGTTATGCTTAACCAACCTGATGGCTTATATGATTGAGTGACTGGCTCAGTCCATGAGGGGATAGAAATGGATGTTTTTTATCTCAGCTTCAGTACAGCTTTCAGCAGTGTCCCATGTTAAACAACTTTAATTGTACTATGTACTCTGTAGTATGTACATTGTACTTGTACATTCATAGGTAAACTGATGAAGCACAGGATACATAAATGAACAATGAGATAGAATGAAAGGTAGCCGAACTGCATCCTCAGTGATCAGCAGCACCAAAGTCAAGACCAGTTACTAATTCGTGTACTAAAGGGTTTGACACTGGATCCAATACTGTTCAACATCTTTACTGATGAGCTGGATGATGGGTCAGTGTGATCCTTCAGCAAGGTAATGGAAAATGCAAAACTGTCAGGAGTGGTAGATATGCCTGATAGGTGTGGTACCATTGAAAGAAACCTTGACAGGCTGGAGAGATCTACCAACAGGAATCTCACAAATTGCAACAAATGAAAATGTGAATTCCTCCTCCTGGGAGGAATAATACTGTGCACCAGAAAAGGCTGGAAAGTAGGCTGGATGTATGGGTTCTGCTGGACAGAAAGTTGAATATAAACCAGCCTTGCAGCAAAGAAGTCTGACAGTCTTCTGGAATCCATTACAATCCATTAATGTTGACATCAGGTGGACGGAGGTCATCCTTCCTTTGTACTCAGCACTAGTGAGGAATATGAGTACCTGGAGTGCTGTGTCCAGTTCTGGGCTTCCTAATACAAGACAAACATGGACATTAGGGAGCTCGTCCAGCAAAGAGTCACAAAAACGATAGATGGATTGGAGTATGTCTCATATGAGGAGAGACTGAGAAAGCCAAAGTTAGCTCAGAGAAAAGAAGACTCAGGATAGAATCTAGTCAATGTTAAAAATACCATGCAACAAGTCTGAAGATTGATCCATTAATATGCATCACATTAGAATATTTATTGATGCTACCTGCATTTTGATTCTCAGGCAGTTTTATACTATATATCCCTTATTCCCCACAATTACATTTTTTTTAATGTTACTATTCCTTATTCCCTTGTACACAGAAATCACTAGTAGGAGATAGTGCTAAAAGTGCATTACTAAAATTACTTATATATTTAGTACATTATTTGCTTAGCATTGTTAAAGATGGACCCGATGAATGTTACCCCTCTTCATTTTCTCCTGCCTAAACTGAAAATTATGGGAAGTGGAAATTTTTACCTGTTTCTAAGTCCTTGAAGCATGGACACACAAATGGGATAGAGTGAGATTACATAGAGCAATAGCAAAGAAAGGATGTAGTAGGAAGCTGGGACAGATTGCAGAGATAAGGCACAGTGTTTGTGTTATTTAAGTATACTAACCATATGTATTTTACACTGGGTAAAATTTTACCTTTTCTCTCTAACCCCACTGGTTTCTCCCTGCTTCCCCTTCCCCTACACATTCCCTCTTCAATTTGAACAGTTGCACCAAAAACCTCCAACATCCTGGACCCTCAGGTTTGCATTCTAACAATGTCCATGTGTGTCTGCAGTTTCTTCATTGCTCATCAATTACTGTGACTGAAGGGGCTTGTCTCTTGTTTTTGTCTCCATCGTATCTTTCTGTCAGGTTTGTGTCTATGGATGTTTAGCTTATAGTTTCCACCTTTCCATAGCATGAGAGAATCATAGATTGGCTTGGGTTGGAATGGACCTTAAAGATCATCTAGTTACAACCCCCCTGCCATAGACATGGATGCCACCCACTAGATCAGGTTGCCCAGGACTTTGTCCAACCTGGTCTTGAACACCTCCAGGGATGAGACATCCACAATTTCTCTGGGCAACCTGTTCCAGTGCCTACCCACCCTCTGAGTGAAGGATGTCTGTCGTGGTTTAACCCGGCCGGCAGTTAAACACAGCCACGCAGCCGTTCGCTCCCCCTCCCCCTCCCTCTTTGGGACAGGGGAGAGAAATGGAAAGTGAAGCCCGTGAGTTGAGATAAAGACAGTTTAATAAGACAGGAAAATAATAATAACAATAATAATAATAATAATAACAATAATAATAGTACAATGATGATAATAGTACTACTACTAATAATGTGTACAAACAAGTGATGCACAATGCAATTGCTCACCACCCGCTGACCGATGCCCAGCCTAACCCCGAGCAGTCCGGCCCCCTTCCCCCGGCTAACCACCCCTATATATTGTTTAGCATGACGTCAGATGGTATGGAATACCCCTTTGGCTAGTTCGGGTCACCTGTCCTGGGTCTGTCCCCTCCCAGCTCTTACTGCACCCACAGCCTGCCTGTTGGCAGGACAGAGCAAAAGGCTGAGATGTCCTTGGCTTGGTGTAAGCACTGCTCTGCAACAATTAAAACATTGGGGTGTTATCAGCACTCTTCTCATCCCAAGCCAAAACACAGCATTCCACCAGCTACTAGGAAGAAAATTCTGTTCTAACTGAAACCAGGACAATGTCCTCCTTACTTCTAATCTAAATCACCCTTCTTTTAGTTTAAAATCATTCCCCCTTGTCCTATCATTATCTGCCTGAAAAACAATTCCTCTCCAACTTTTTTATAAGCTGCCTTTAAGCATTGAAAGGCTACAATAAGGTCAGCTTCTCTACTTCTCTACTTCAGGCTGAACAGCCCCAATGCTCTCAGCCTTTCTTCATAGGAGAGGTGATCCAGCCCTCTGATCATCTTCATAGACCTTCCTTGGACCTATTCTTCTTGTGCTGAGGGCTCAACCTTCTGGGCTGCAAGCACGCACTGCTGGCTCATGTTAAGCTTTTCATCTACCAGATCCCCCAAGTCCTTCTCCACAGGGCTGTTCTCAATGAGTTACTCTCCTAATCTGTATACATGTCTGGGATTGCCCTGATCCAAGCATAACACCTTGCACTTAGACTTGTTGAACCTCATTAAGTTCACGTGGACCCACTTCTCAAGCTTGTCCAAGTCCCCCACTGATATCCCAAAAAGATATTAAACTGTACCAGTCCCAAGACAGACCCCTTAAGGATACCACTTATCACCAGCCTCACCTGGACCTGAACCATTAACCACTACTCTCTGGGTGCAGCCTTCAAGTCAATTCCTCATCCACTAAATGGTTCACCTTCAAATTTATATGTCTCCAACTTAGCGATCAGGACGTTGCCTGGGACTGTGTCAAAGGCCTTGAAGAAGTTCAGGTAGATGACATCAGTCGGTCTTCCGTTGTCAAGTGATGCAGTCACTCCATCACAGAAGGCCAACACATTGGTCAGGCATGATTTGCTCTTGGTGAAACTGTGGTGGCTATCTTGGATCACCTCTTTGTTTTTCATGTGCCTTGACATTGCTTCCAGGAGGATCTGTTCTATGATCCTTCCAGGCACAGAGATGAGGCTCACAGGTCTGTAGTTCTCCATGTCCTCCTTTCCATCCTTTTTAAAAATAGGAGCAGTGTTTCCCTTTTTCCAGCCACCAGGGACTTCACCTGAAACACTTCACTTGCCAGGACTTGTCAAATATGATGGAAAGAGGCTTGGCAACTACAACAGCCATTTCCATTTGAGAAGTTCCTCAGTCAAACATCTGTGACATAAATGTTCATACATTCTGCATACCCTTGTCTATTAGTGTGATTGACTAGTTTTTTTTTTTTTTTTTTTTTTTTTTTTTTTCTGTTACTGCCTCTCTCATCATTTATTGGTAAAGTTTGTGTCTCTGTATATTCTTATGGCTTCCTCCTTTTCTTATGCACTGAACTGGTTCTTGACCATCATTTCTGCCTTGTCTCCATTTTATGAGGTCTATCTTCAGAACAAGACATACTCTTAAAGCACTGTCTATTTCTGCATTCATTCCCAAAGGAAAGATCATATGCAAACATTTAGAGGGACTGTAGCATTTATGAGACAAGTCCCTGTTGTGTGACAAAGACTGAATACACTTTTCTTCATTATACTCTTAGGCTATAGAGCCTTCATAGTAATGGAGTTTTTCTAGTGCCCTCCACTAGTCTGAGCAAATGTCAGGAGGAGTATTGTGCAAAATCTCTTCACATTTATTCTCTACTGAAAGATTGATTTCTGGAACAGAGTAAGAGAAGAAGCAGATCCTGGATGTATAAAACAAGGTACAGGCTATAAGTAATATATTTTTTTACACAAAGCTACTGTGTTACTTGATTAAACATACTTGTGGAAGGAAAAATACAACAATAGCGAAAGCAAATATAACAGCATTTCACTATAAAAGGGAAAAGAAGTTAAGAGGATACTAAAAAGGATCAGCTGAACAGGTGAAATAATACTGTGGGAGAGTATGTCAGAAATACTATGGAACAATGTATTTGTTAAAAACTTTAATAACTGAGGAAACAAAGATAATGAAGTGACAACATTTCTTAAAAGTTTATAAAGAACACCTGAGGCACTACAGATTGGTAAGTTTCACTTGTGTGAATCTGTAGAAACTACAATACATAATGAGGTAAATAATGATATAGATAAAATTATTATCCCGGGAAAGACTGATACAGATTCTTAAGGAATTATTCCCCTCTGTAAAGGCTATTAAAGATTTTTGGAGAAGTCAAGAAATGGATGTGTATGTTGTTAAATATTTTTATTTTTATGTCCTCAGCAAATCTTGTTATCAGAATTGTTTAAAGAATTTAATCACTGTCAGCTAAGTGCACCTTTTCATGGACTAATAATATATTAAAATATCAAAGAACAACATCAGTTCATCAGCTTTCCTAATAAAAGTTAATGGAAAAGTGCTGTAATAGCCTGTCTTGAGTTTTTCAGTGTATTATAAGTTGGCTGAAGATAAAAATAATTTAGAAGAGTCAAAACTGAGCCGACTGTGAAGAGCTGTAGCATATTTTCATGAAAATCTAAGTAGCTTATCTTACCAAAATTTAAACAGATCTGCAGTTACCACTCAGGCAGAATTAACCTCCTGCAAGAGTGTGGGCTGTGTAGGGCTAGAAAACAGATTTTCAAAAAAGGATCTGGGTGTATAGGTGTACAAGTTGAACATCAGCCAGTTATGCTCCCTTGTGGGAGATGCCAACAGCATACCGATTAGGAAGGGTGTTGCAACAGGTTGAGGCAGGTGGTCCTTAATCCAACACTGGTGAGATTGCAGCTGGAGTGCTGCGTCCGGTCCAGGACAAGTATGAAATGAGTGATCAATTCCAGTAGAGAGTCAATTAGGTGGTTAGGCAGCCAGGGCATGTATCATATAAGAAACTGAGACAGTTGGGTTTGTTCAGCTTTGAGAGAGATTTCAATGGAATATATCTTGCTGTCTACAATTGTTTACTGGATGGATATAAAGAAGATGAGGCCAGACTTCTCTGAGAGCTGCACTACAGAAGGACAAGAGGAAATAAGTGGTAGTTGGAATGTCTCAATATAATAAAAGTTTGCTTGTTTGTTTGTTTCACTATTAGGGGAATCAAACACAAAGAGGTATCTGAAAGAGTTGGTGGAATCTCCATCCTTGGAGACAGTCTGGACTTAATTAGACAAGGCAACATACTTGAGCTGGATCTGATTTCAACTGAAGGTTTTACTGGGTGGACTCTACAGTCTCCTTCCAACATTGATTCAATGATTCTATGATTCTTTGAAAGAATTACTGGTGTGTGGCCTCAGTATTAAACATAAATGTATTCTATTGTTAACCTTTCATTTTAGTTCAATCTCACTGCTGGAGTGAATGAAACACATTTCCTTTTTCTTCCTTTCTTTCATAAGTTTTTCTTTCGAGATGCGACAGAATGGGACAAAGTCTTTATTTTCTTTTCATCTACTTCTTAAGAATCTGAGTACCTCCAAAGTATATCCCAATAAACTGTTTGACTCAGTTACAGAGCAGAAGTCTTCCCCAGCTAATATATCTTATGTTATTATAGCAGGGAATAAAATCAGAAGATTTTGTTTCTGAGAAACAAAATAAAGCTCGTGCTTCTATAACAAGGAATAGTTAGAATGTTTTCTCTATAACCAGTTGGTTATAGAGAAAGGTTTAAGCTAGGATAGAGGTAATTTTCCTTCTACTAGCTGGTAGGATGCTATGTTGTTGATTAGGATGAGAATAATGTTGATAACACACTGATATTATTGCAGTTGTTGAAGAGCAGTGCTTACTCTCTAAAAGCCAAGGACTTTTCAGCTTCTCGCTCTGTCCTGCCAGTGGGCAGGCTAGGGGTACAACAGAAGCTGGGAGGGGACAGACCCAGGACAGCTGACCCAAACTTGCCAAAGGGGTATTCCATACCATCTGGCGTCATACCAAACACATAGGGGTGGCTGGCTGAGGTGGGGTGCCGTCTGCTCGGGGATAGGCTGGGCATTGGTCAGTGGGTGGTGAGCAATTGCATTGTGCATCACTTATTTCGTACATATTAGTAGTAGCAGTACTATTATCATTATTATTTTTTTTTCCTGTCTTAATAAACTGTCTCTGTCTCAGCCCACAGGTTTAATTTTCCTGATTCTGTCCCCTATCCCAGAGAGGGAGGGGGGAGGGGGAGAGAACGGCTGTGTGGTGCTTAGCTGCTGGTCAGGTTAAACCACAACATCAGTTCTCTGTAAAACCTTAAACCCTCTTTATTCTCTACCCTCTTTATTCTCTGTCTTGATGTCCAGTCTGACAAGTTTCCTACTATTTATTATGAAGCAGTACCTATGACTTTGTATAAGTTTTATTTCAAGTTAGGCATGCTTATATAAAGTTTCCTTCTTCTAAAAGAAAATTGTATCTTAACTCACCACCACTTCTGAATTTTGAAGCAGATATCTTCTTTAAACTCCTCAATGTAACATGTCAATAATTTTGCTTGTTAACTACTTCAAGAATACCAGGTAAAAGGATACATAAAGTGTTAATCCAAAACGTTGTGTTGTTATATTCAAAAGATGTGACAAGCTCTGTTTTATACAAAGTTGTAAAAGGCAGAATTCATTATTGCTGTTATTTAGTAACTGCGGGGGAGATCTTATTCAGCAATTTTTTTTATTATTGCTGCTAATTATTTGAAGCAATCATAGTTCATAACTTTTCATTTCAATGTAAAGTCTGAATTCATAGTCATTTATTCACCCCCACTTTAGACCAGATTTTTTGATGACTCAAGAGACTTTGATATAGAGGCATGCACTTTTAAAAACATTTAAGTAATTTATTATAACTAATATAATGCTAGTAGTTGTTACAATTTAAATATATATATGTATTTAAAATACTTTGGAAGGCATTTAGAATTTTAGTAAAATAACTCTTCAGACATTCCCAGAATGCTCCCCCACTTAATAAATATTAAATCAGTTAAAGAGAGCAAGTACAGGTTTGAAGACCCCATTGTGTTCACAATCACTGAAGCTATTCTATTGTTCTTTAAGCTGTTAAATACTCAACAGAACAAGAAGTGAAAGATGGATCTCTTGCTGGGTAAGTGCCTCCATCCTCACTCAAAATTCTTCTGGCATTCCTATTTGCCCAGTTAAGGTTTAATTAATGCAATGATGAAGAGTTTTTAAGAAAAAAATAGGAAGCATCTATTTACTTCATGAAGCAGACAAATTGTTTAAATCTCTTCTGACAGCAGCCTGCTGAATCTAATTTTGGACATTTATTCTTCTAGCAGGATACTAGGTAAAAAATGCCACCCTCCAGTTATTCTCCTGTGCAACACAGGGTTGGATAAATATATACAGCAGAAGATAGTTCTTGGCTGAGAACTCTAAATGAAATCCTAAATACATTAAGACTTATAGTGGTGGTTTCCTTAAACCACAGCCTTTCCCAAGTATTTTTATGCAATAAGTTTCTACCCTTTTTTAATATACTGGGTGGGGAGGGGTAGTGGTGTCTTGCTGTTGTTTGTTTACTTGTTTTGTAGAAATGATTTATAGTTGCCATATCCTCTCTTGCACTGCATAAAACCCTTGCATTACCGACTTGAAACTTCAGTCCCTGAGTCAGCAAGGTGCATGTCACTCAAATCTGAAAAAGAAATGTAAACATTATGACAGCTACAACCACAACATCTATGAATTACAAACCCCACTTTATCAGTAAATGTCATAATGCACAGCTGGGCAGATAAATTGGCTTTTGGCTGAAGGAGGGATAAATGCATATATGGAATTTCTCAACTTCTAATGTATTAGAACACTTAAACAGAGAAAACCAAACCAAACAAACAAACAAACAAATAAAAATGAGTATGTAGGTATATGTAGAATTCTTCATTTTGCCTGTTTTTGATGCTTTATCTCAGGGGTAAGATTTGGTTACCTTTAAACTAAATTAAAAGCTGTATTTGGAGGCAATTGGAGACAGCCAACATTAAGGACAAATTGTGCCTGACAAAACTGACTTTTTACAACAGGGCTATGGCATTGGTGGATAAGGGAAGAGTTGCTGACATCACCTACCTGGACTTGTGCAAAACACTGACACAGTCATTCATGACAACCTTGTCTCTGAATTGGAGGTACATAGATTTGATGGATAGATAAGGGTGGGTAAGATTTGGTGGATTAGGAATTGACTAGATGGTTGCAGTCAAATAGTCCAGGTGGAGACCAGTGACAAGTAGTATTCCTCAGGGTTTGGTATCAGGACTGGCACTATTTAACGTCTTTGTCAGGATTGATTGCACCCTCAACAAATTTGCTGATGACACCAAACTGTGTGGTGCAGCCAACACACTAGAGGAATGCCATTCAGAGGGACCTGGACAAGCTTGAGAGGTGGGCCTGGGTGAACCTCATGAAGTTCAACAAGGCCAAGTTCAAGGTCCTGAACCTGGGTCAGGGCAATCCCAAGCACAAACACAGACTGAGTGGAGATTAGAGCCATCCCTGAGAAGAAGGACTTGGGGGTGTTGGTTGATGAAAAACTCAACATGAGACAACAATGTGTGCTTACAGCCCAGAAAGACTACCATATCATGGGCTGTATCAAAAGAAGTATGACCAGCAAGTTGAGGAACTGATTCTCCCCCCTCTACTCCACTGTCATGAAGCCCCACCTGGAATACTGCGTTCTGCTTTGGGGCCTGCAGCCCCAAGAGAGGGAAGGACATAGACCTTTAAAGGTAGTGAGTCCATAGATGTAGTGATTCCAGAGAAGGACCACGAAGATGATGGGGGGGGGGGGGGGAGTAGAGCACTTCTTCTATGAAGACAGGCTGGGGGAGCTGGAGTTGTTTAACCTGGAGAAAAGAAGGCTCCAGATCTTATAGCAGCCTTCCAGTACCTAAAACAAGCCTACAAGAAAGATGGAGAGGTTAGAAAACAGTACACATGAGTTTGAAATTTTCTTTATCTTGAAAGAAGCCTCAATAATAAATTTGCTGTATTTTGCAGAACTCAGAAAAAAAAAAGTTCAAACTCTCAGAGAAGATAAATATCTCAGCTATCTGCCCAAAGACATATATCAGGTTGCCAGAGGTAAGTGGTGGTTTGTTTTGCTTTTTGTTGCTGGTATTCCTGTAGGGATAAAGTAAGTTATTTCCAAGTCCAAAGAAAAATCATTTCAGTTTTCCTGAAAACATAGCAAAAAACATAAAACTTCAGAATCAAGTAAAGAAGTATTTTTTCCCCATTCTTTTTGGGTTTATAGGGTTTCAGCTTTTTCTTTTTTCTTTTTTCTTTTTTTTTTTTTCATTTTTATCATAGATGAATGGTTAAGAAATAGATACAACATGTTTTTTTAGTTTGTTCACAAATATTGATAACTTTACAAGTGATTTGTTAATGACCTCTGGCACATCCTCTTTAGTTAGGATTATTCTACACAGTTTCTGAATTTAGACATGTCAAGGTAAATTAAAAATGTACCATGACTTTTATTCTCCACAGACTGGCAGAAGTTTGACAACTCTTATGCAATGCAAATATTATTTTGCTGAAAGAGTGGATGACAATACTTTTCAGATTTTCCCAGGGGGTCTCAACAATCTTTTGAAGCACTATTTTGGGAAGGAAGTAATTTTCCCCAAATAATCCAGATCTTGTATCCAGGACATTACCTTCTTCAAGGTCATAACCAATTTATTTATAAAAATTATCAACTTTCCCTGCCCCAGTGAATAAGACTGTCTTTTGACAGTTTAGACTAGTTTGAACAAAATATTATTTTGATTGCAATTACACAAAAAATAAAAAAAGTTAAAAAACAAAATAAATGCTAAGGGATAAGTTTGTGATTTGATCTATAGAAGTATAGGGTAACCTCACAATATCCTCTTTGAGCTACTGACAATGGAAAGCAGTGTCTGGTGTGTGCACAACTATGGTGCACTTCACCATCTCATGGTTCTTAGCTGTGGCTGAGGGTAGAAGTCTTTAACTCTCGATCTCAGAGAACCTACACAGTTCTAGACATAAGCTAGAGAAGCTACACAGACATTAGCTCTCTGCAAACAAACAAACAACAACAGCAACAAAACCCACATTATTTTAAAGCACTTGTACAACCCAAAAGGGTAGGTTTGCTGTGAATAAAATCCCTGTTTTCTGCTCACTTTGCTATGGCATTAGCACAACATGTTTAACATGACAGCGCAAATTCTCTATGGACTGGAGAAAAGTCTGATTGTTGAAAATGGAAGGTATCTGTGTGGTCAGTAAACACCTACAATGGAAGAAGGCACAAAGGGAGACAGACACAGGACATGTCCTCATGATGCCTAGGGAAAAATGCAGGGATTGAGCACAGGTGTTGTAAAGAAAGATGCATTTACCTGAACACAAAGAAGACCGGAGTGAGGTCTTCTTAGATAAATCATTGCATTAGTTGAGTGACTGTATAAATGATTGGTTTGTTATAAACATTTGTATAAACAAATGGTTGGTTGTATAAATGGCTATCCCCAAGTTAATGAAAAAGTGCGAAAGTCTTCCTGATCTAACCAGACCAGCAGGGTGAAAATATGTATGTGGCTCAAATCAGCAAAGATTATAAAATCTGAGCAACCTATAAAATGAACCTTGAAGAGAGAAACAGGCTTAAGCTGACTTCAATAATCATTGACATAATCACTTCAATAATTACTTACATAATCATTCCCAGCCTTAAAGGACACCCAGCATTTTGATGGTGAGTATATACAGACTGGTAATGGAAATCATGCCATGTTTGTACTGTGATCTAACTGTATATTACAATTGGTGTATTGTGCTTGTGATGTGATTTCAGTACTGTGTGTACTTTCTGTGTCTAGTAATTTTTGTTTGCTTTTTTTGAAATAACAAACCATTTGGTTGTTTAAAAAGAAAAGACCAATTGTTAAACAGTGTTTTAGTAAGAGAATAATTCAGGTTAATGGGGTTTCTCTGAAATAGGTCACTTAGGGGAAAAATTCTAACAAACAAAAAATGCTTTCGTCAAAACAAGGCTGCTCTTTGCAAGAGTCAGAACTAAACATTATAATAGTGTTCTATGAAAAATAAAAAGTTTACATTAGAAATATTAATAGCCTTAAACAGACTAGTTCTTCCTAAAACACTGTTTTAGCAGCAAGGTGTTTCCCTCTGGCTTCCTCTCCCACCCCTCTATCATCTGAGTTTGTTTTATTAACAATCTAGTCAATGTGGTACTAAGAAAAACAAATGTTATCTTATAGCTATAAGTATTTTGTATACACACGCTGTTGTTTTAGTGAAGCATATTTATTTTATTTATTTTTTTTGTGTGTCTTAATGTAAAGCTTTTTTCATCACTAGTACAAATGTTTTCTTCTGAGTAATTGGCTCCAGTCATACTATTTCATCATTACCTAAATTTTACATCTATGTTATTTTCTCTTCTACCAATCCCTAAATGTCAAAACTCATATTGGTTACTGTCTCTACTGTTTTCAGAGCAGATAACTCCATTTAATCATGTGTCCCTGGGAGGAAAGGTCTTTTTAGAAGTACTGAACAGAAAGACAAATAAACAAAAATAAATAAATAAATAAATAAATAAGTGAAAATATATACATCTTCCCATGTAGAAACCACAGGATCTTACTATTCAGGCATAAGAATCAGTAAGATCCTACTTTTCCATCTCTTTCCACTGAACTTTTCTTTATGATCCCAGGGTATGTCATCACATTAATGAAATACAGCCGACATGCAAACCTCCACACAGCAGGCACTCTGGCATTCCTAAAATTCTCTAAATTAAACATATGCAAAAGTAAAGGAGATGCTTTATGTTTCAGAAATAAGAAAGATTTGCAGGAAATAACCATTTGAAACCTGACAGCTACATATTATTTGCACCCCATGAATCTAAGAAGATTTTCTGTGATTATCACTGTTATCTAGAACATATCATTATCTTTCCTGTTGTGATGACTCTGTGTCTTAAGCAAATTGTCTTTTTCATACTTTTATGTCAATATGAAGTGTTGCAATCACTAGCATAATGACAAATCTATAACTATAAAATAGTATACATTTTTTAGAAGTTTCCTTGTGATTTATGTAGAGACTGCTTATGAAAGAACATGAAATGCTGAAGGTGAAGATGAAGAATCTCTGACAGTAAATCAGCATTTCAAAAAATATTCATGATAAAAATTACTCAGATCAGTTGCTGTATTTAGTGATGAGTCTTCTGCACCTTTGTTTCTAGCTTGTCTAATGATTCTGTCATAAATCTTGCTATGAGTAAAATTAAGAAAGACAGGCAACTGACAGAAACAGAAATTTTGAAAAGCTGGAGAATAGAAAAGAGCCATATATCTTCATCTGTGAAGTGGCATCTTTATGGGAAAAAGATAAAAAGGAGTTTTTCCCTCTATTCTCTTACTTCCCAAATCTTTTATCAATTAAATTCATAAATAAAATAAAATGTTTTGAAAATAAATTTTACATTTTTTGGGGGAAAAACTATATATCTAGAATGAAAGTAAAACTGAAACTCTTTTAATTCAAATTTGTCAATGCATATTTTTCAGTGTAAATTGGCAAACTTTTTAGTTTAGATGTTAAAAGAATTCAAGCTGTTAAAACACATATAAATTAATTTTTATGTTTTGCAGAAAATATAAATAGAACTGATCTTCAGAGTTTAAAATGGCATGAGTTCTAGAATTCTTTACAGTATTGAACACTAGGGAGAAATTATGAAGACTATATAGTGTAGAGTGAAATATAGCAGGAACTTTTAGTAGTTCCTAAAAATGCCTAAGACTGTAGTGATCTTTTAAAACTTCTCTAGATGGAACATTTGATGAGTATGATCTATTATTCCTTTCAGATAGTTGGTCAAAAGTTCAGTATTTTCAGATTTGCAGCCATTCTCCTTATTGCTTTATATGATTGCTAATTATGTCTACCTTTCATGAAGAGTAATGTCCTTATATGTTTCCTGAATTACAGCTACTGAGTTTTGTAAAGACATGATCACTGCTATGAAATGGAGAATATACTTAAAAGTATACAATAAGTGCCCAACACCATTCTTTATAGAATCACAGAATGTTTTGGGTTGGAAGGGACCTTAACGTGCATCTAGTTTCCACCCCCTGCCATCGGTAGGGACCTCTGTCACTAGGCTAGGTTGCCCAAAGCCTCATCCAACCTGGCCTTGAACACTTCCATGGATCGGGTATCCACAACTTCTCTGGTCAACATGTTCCAGTGCCTCACTACCCTCAGAGCAAAGAATTTCTTCTTATATCTTATTTCTTATTCTTATTTCTTATTCTTATATCTAAACTTACTTACACTCTTTTAGTTTGAAGACATTACTCCATGTCCTGTAACTACACACCTTGACAAAGAGTCTCTCCCAAGCTTTCCTGTAGGCCCTATTTAGGTACTGGAAGGCTGCTATACAATATCTCCAGAGCCTACTCTTCTCCAGGCTGAACAGCCCCAGCTCCCTCAGACTGGGAGACGTGCTCCAGTCCCTTGATCATTTTTGTGGCCCTCCTCTGGACTCATTCTAATACTTCCACATCCTTCTTGTGCTGGGAAATACTTCCATGTCCTTCTCATGCTATGGGAAGCACAATCATTCTTCACTTAACTTTTTTTGTAAAACCTGGAAATGCATGTGCTCACTTTTAAACTGTGTGGGCTCCCTTCCACTGTCTGCAGCTCCAGCCTGGAGTCTGCTCCATCTGGGATTTTCCACAGGCTGCAGATTCCTCCGGGCCACATCTACCTGCTCCACTGCGGCGTCCTCCACAGGCTGCAGCATGGAGCTCCTCCATGGTACACCATGGGCTGAAGGAGTACAGCCCACCATGGGACTCTTCCACAGGACAAAAGGGAACTTTTGCTCTGGTGCCCGAAGCACTTTCAGCCCTCCTTCTGCACGTACCTTGGTGTCTCCAGGTCTGGTTCTCACTCCGCTCTCCCAGCTGCTGTCACAGAGCAGGTTTTTGCTCTTTCATAAATCTGCACTCACAGAGGCACAAACAACATTGCTTATTGGCTCAGCTCAGGTCAGTGGTGGGTCCCTTTGGAGCCATCTGAAACTGTCCCTTATCACATGGCAGCTTCTGGATTCTTCTCACAGTGGCCACCCCTGTAGCCACACTGCTACCAAAACCTTACCATGTTAACCCAATACACAAGACTGAATCATTACCCAAAGCATGAAACAGATGAGGAAATGACATTAACAAACCCCAAAGCCTATGAGAACATCTCAATTTGCTATGGAAGAAATGCAAACCAAAACACAAACAAACAAACAAAAACCTTGTCCTACAAAAGGCAACATTTTACATATTAAAGAAGCACACATTAAGAATCTGGTTTCCATTAATTTATTTAATTTTTTATTAGATTTATTTAAAGATATAGCTACTCAGAATTGTTTCATTTTAAATAAAATATTTGAGCTTAATATAAAGAAAATTATCACCATTTGTGGTAAACTGCTTGGACAAAAATAAAAGGCACATAAAGATTCTATTTCACATGATAAATATGTTACTAAATATTCAAACTGACACTCAACTGAATATTGCCTGGGTGGGAAAGACAGATAAGTGGGAGAATGTAATTGATGAGGTCTGTTTTGAGCCTTTTTTTCCTTACACCTTTGACTTTCTGTTTTTAGAGCTACCTCTATAAAGTCACCCACAGTACTTAAAGTAGGTATTGTAGGTATTGATATCTCCTACATACAGGAGCTATTAAACAAGCAAAAAAAAAAAAAAAAAAAAAAAGTTTCCTAAAATCCATCTCATGTTTTGTCCTGTTTATTTTTAATTATCTACCAAGTTCCAATTGTGTCTAGAGTATGTGTCTAGAGTATTTCCTGGAAAGAGGAAAAAGTGAAGCATCAGCTGCACAAGCAGGCAAGTTATTTAAGGCCCAGTGGTTATTCAGCGAGATATTGTTATCCATCATCCAACCATGTGCAGTTCGACCAGCGAAAGCACAGTTTAGAACACTCTTTTGCACCTGTTTTTTAGAATCTTGTTATTATTTAGTATATTAGATTATGTAAAACCATTTTTGAAGTGCTTAAATTTTCTTAGGCACTAAAAAGTGAACGCATTAACACACTTCTGGGTTCACTCAGTCCATTCAAAAGTCAAGACACTGGTAAATTAAGTGATACTACACTGAGGTAATTTCTTATTCATTTATTTATTTATTTTCAAATCATCCACTGTATTTTCTGGACCACCTTAGCAATTATTCACAGAGTAAAAGTTTCTCAAAAAAAAAAAAAAAAAAAGAGAGAGAGAAATGAAATACATATTATACATTTCTTTTTATATTCTACATTTCTTGTTTTCTGTTTCCTTTACAGAATCCTAAAAAGAAGCACATATTTTCCAAATATATAAACGTGGCTGCTACCAATTAATATGTAGTACTGACACATACTTCACAGTTTATAAACCAATCTGGTGCTGATAGAAATGTGTGGTTGTTTTTTTTTGTTTTTTTTTTTTCCTTCTTCTTTTCAGTATTGTCTAACTATATAAACAATGTTATTTTATAAAACACGGAGAACCCAAAGATGTGAAAATTTAAAGTCTTTGCAGAAAAAAATAGTGATTTATTTATTTTCAAAGCTGAAAAAAAACACAGGATCCAGTTCAGCCTTTAAGATACTTACTGGAATTGGAAGTATAAGAGAAAGAACATTTGAGGCTCCAAATGTAACTTGAATCTTACATTTCTTGAGAAATTAAAAAACAAAACCAAGCCAAAACCTTAAATATATGTTCTATTAATAATCATCTAAACTCTTGTTTTAAGTAAGTAGGGTTTGCATTGATCACATGAGCTCATTCTTTTTCCTCAGTAATTAAAACAAAGTATCTCTTTTATGTATATTTCTTAAAAGTTACATCAATGGAGCAGTTTATTTTGAAGTCTAGGCACCTCCTGCTGCTATATGAAATCATTCTTGAGCATCAAAGCTTAAAAAACAAATACAAAAACTTCCAAACATTCAAGCACAATAAATGCAAAGACATTTTTGTACCAGTTTGTCTATTCTGAATGTTAGCCAAATTAACTTATAATTCTGAAATGAAAAAAAAACAAAAAACAAAACAAACAAAAAAGGAGAAAAAACAAACAAACAAACAAAAAAAAACAATACAGGTGTCAATGCAAAGCAATTTGAAGTGACAACATATCACTCTAAACCACAAGCACAGCAAAAGGTGTTACAATTTGTAAATCCAAGGTTGGTCTAACTTTTTTTTTTTTTTTGTAGCCACAATATATATTTTTTTTTAGTAGCCACAGTATGTTTTTTTTGTTTGTTTGTTTGTTTGTATGTTTGTTTTAATCAAGGAAAATCAAACCGTGGCCCAAACAACTAACTTCGGAAGGATAAAATAAAAGTGATTTCATTATACATGCATGCATACTTTCAAAGACTTTTGTAACTTCCACTTCATTCTGTAAGAGGAAAGATAATTTTAAAAGTTACAGCTACTCCTATGTTATAGTAGTTCTCAAAGGTTGAATAATTCCATGTTAGTATAAAAACAACAACAAAATGTAAAAGCACTTAAACCCATAAATACAGTTGGTATTTTCATTAAAACAATAACTTGCAAAGAATGTTAAATCATAGCACTCTGTATTATTTTATTGCACTTTTGAATTAGCAGAACTGTAATTCAATTGTTTATTTTATCTTTTTTTTTTTTTTTTTTTTTTTTCCACTTTGGTGGCATCCTGAGGATTAGGAAAATACATAACAGTTCTGTGTTCACATCTCATGTTCCTTGCAATTGCATCAAAGATAATTTATTGAATAATTTATTGAATTTTGGCAATCAAATTCCATAAATTTATGAATTCTGAAAAAAATAAGTGTGATAAAATGAATTTGTAAAAATAAATAAATAAATAAAGCTTGATTTCTCTTTTGGGAGCTAGAACTAGATGATCCTTGAGGTCTACATATATTAGGTCTACATAACTACATATATTGAGACCATTTTTCCCAAGATGTGGCTGAGCATCTCTTGATGATGGGAAATAGAGAATAATTGTTTTCTCTCTTTGCATCCATGTGTCATTTGTTTTGTTTTTTCTTTCTTTCTATGCCTGTTGCAGACTTTCATTATAATGTCTCTGGTTTCTGTCTTCCTTTTAATCCAGACAAAAGCTCTCAGTCAGCTTCTCATTCATCTCCAGGCACAGCTCCATGCACTCAAGCTGGTCATTGACATACTAGGCAACTCTCACTCCTCAACACTTCTTCCTGTCCTTCTAAAAAACCTTTATCCTTCCATTCCAATACTCCAGTCAGAAGAGTCAACCCACCACATCTCCATAGTACCAAAGAGATCATAGCCTTTCAGGCATGTGTACATCTCTAACTCTTATTTTTTATTCTTCATGCTACGTGCATTAGTATAGATACATTTGAGTTGGGTCCCCAATGAAGCTGACTGACTGGCTGGAGTGGTTGGATTTTTTTGTCCTGCTCTCCAAGTGATCTCCTGCTGACCTTTGACCATTGTCCAGGTTCTGGACATCTATAACATCTATCACGAGACTTAGATTAAATATTAGGAAGAAATTCTTCACTATGAGAGTGTTGAAGAACTGGAATAGGTTGTGCTGAGTTTTGGATGCCCCATTCCTGGAAGTGTTCAAGGCTAGGGTGGATGGGGCTTTGGGCAGCCTGGTCTAGTGATAGGTGTCCCTACCCATGGAGGGGGGATTGGAACTAGATGATTCTTAAGGGTCCCTTCCAACCTAAACTATTATATGATTCTATGATTCAATCCTTCAGCTTTTCTTTCGTCATATTTTCTCCTGTCCTTCTGATGAAGAGTTACAGCGTAGTGTAGTACCTGAGTACCTGCCTATCATTTGTTAAACCGACACAAATACAACAGTTATTTATTAGAACATTCATAACAGTACTAAAACAGTTCAAGTTAATGGAAAACAAACAAACAAAACAAACAAACAAACAAAAAAAAAAACCTCTGCATTTCTTCCCTCCCTCTCCCAATGGATTCTTCTGGGGGCCACATGGAGGAGGGCAGCAGGTTGGACACCTGCCCTGTGACAAAAAGAGCTCTTAATCCCCTCTGTCCCAAGGGTCTGTCTTGACATTACACTCTGCCAACCAGTGGTGGTCCCTGGGAGAGCAGGCCGCTCCTGCTGGGGGGTGGGGCATATCTATTTACATTCGCACCTGGATTTTTAGAGTGGGTTAATGTGTTTGGGAATAGTTTTATCATGAAATTTGTGGTGACGTGGAATATCAAGGCTGAGTGAGAAGGGAGAGGGATGCAGTTAATTAACAGAAAGTCAATCTTAACAGTCACCTGGTCCTGTCTGAATGCCTGACTTCAGTAGAAGCTGGGTCTTCCTTCATAGAAGGAAGATGGTTTATTTCCCCTGAAAATAGAACTCTGCTCTTCATAGCTGGAAATGTCATAGCTGACTGGCTGCGTTTGTTTGCCCTCTTACTTGTTTTCCTCCGAGTACTGCTATCCCAACTCTCCCAAAGCCCCCAGGTACTGTGCAAGGACAAGGTGACGGCTCTAAGATAATGCCATATGACTTGCAAAAAGATAGCATAAGGCACCTGCAAAGTCAGATGCTGGTCTCCCTGTGTAAAATGTTGGTGGAGTTAGTAATGCTACATACTACTGATAGAACACAAATGATTCCCTTTCCTACAGCCGGTTACTGGGAATACTATATAGCAGTAGTGGACCAAAATGTTCTCTTTTCTTCATACCTTAGTGAAAGTAACCAGAAAGTTGTCTTTCAACTTGCTTTGAATGGTTTGGAAGTTCTTCCTCAGGTCAAGCACTATGTGTGCTTCTTTCAAGAGAGTCTTTTCTTTCAGTAGAAATAGCAATAAACCTGCTTTTCATGTACAGACCTGGAAAACCTTGGTTAAATTCTATTTTCACTTTTCTCTGAAAGGTAGTTAAGTCCTGAAGTAACTCTCCTCCCCTTATCATAAATGTTCTCTGTGGAGTAAAAAAAAAAAACAAAAAAAAAAAAACAAAAAAAACTCAAGGTTTACTGATTTAGAGAAGATGTAAACATGAACATGCTTCTGTAGCCCAGAGTAGTAGAACTCTCAAGAGTATACACTCAAACAAATTACTGATTAGTATGTTCACATGGGTTAAGCTCCCTGCCTTAGTAGTGCTCATGTATTTTACATAACTCATTAAGAAAAATTAAGGAGCAGGCCTAGTAACAGGGATCAGAATCCAATTTCATCACTTTTATGTGAACAGCCTACATAGTAGGCTACAGATTCATTTTCTCATTGCTGCCCTGTAATTATTATCAAAACCTTCTCTATGCACTAGCAGTGGAGAGATCTGCTGAAGTTCAGAACAGCTGATGATTATTCTTTAGCAATTCAAGTGTTTCAGTGCCTTTTAGTTGAAGGTGATAAATAAACTCCCTTTCTAAGCAGATGTATACCTCCTGAAACTTACAAAGATTACATGTTCATTAATACCATATTCAGGTAAACAAACTTTGAAGGCTCTCTACACTTTATACATAGTCTGCTCCTTAAACTTTTAGACTCAAAACATCAAAATTTTTGCCTTCAGCTATAGCAAAACAGTTCCTGTATAAATCCAACATTTTTTTTAGATAATTCTAGATTTACCATAATGCATAATGCTAGATTTAATTTTAACAAATACCGATAATGCCAAAATGTAGCTATGAAGCTATGCATTATAAGGAAGTGATAGATAGTCTTTCGAAAATATATATAATTTTAAATATGTTTGTAATTTACTCCATTAACTATGTAATTGGATAAACATAAATATTTTGAAAACACATATAATTTATTTGAATGATAGTAATGACATCTATGGAATCATTTTACTCAAGTGAATCAATATATACACTGAACACATACCTAATTTGGGAACTACTTAAGTAACTGGTGAAATTAAATAGCTGCATGTATACACACCAGCTGCACAAGAGGGGACTGTTAAAACTGTAGTAAACATCCTACTAAGAAGAAATACTGTTTTCTATAGTATGTTTCTATGGTTCTGTGTCTAGAATGCTTTTGAAAACTTATTCTTCTTTTTCCTGTTTGGATTACTAACTCAGCTGTCAAAAACTGAAGAGGTTAAAAGAAGTGGAAGAGAAAAGAAGGGGAACCAAGACTCCTAATTGTCGGAACAGTGCTAGTAACATATGTTAATTAATTTGTTTTCACTTTGCTCCCACAACAATTAACATATGGAAGATGCGGTTCAGATGAAATAAGAATCAAACAGTGCACAGAAAATATATTCATCCCATCTCAGTCTAATCTTGTATGCAGTGTTATGGAAGGCCTACGTCCTGACTAGATTTAAAAGAAGAGAAGACCATATGGATCAGTTCAACAGAGATACTTTCCATTTGTAAATAGCGTTACACAAAAGAAGAAATTAATTATAATTCATTTCGTTGATACAATGTTACTTAGTTATTTATGCTTGACCCTTAACATTGTTAATCTAGTGTTTGTTTGTTTGTTTGTTTGTTTTTTTTTTGTATCAGAAAGTGTAATGGATCTAGGAGAAAGATCATTCTGGTATATTTTATTTGAAATTTTTAGTAGTGGACTCACAGAGCTTGTAATAATGATGTAGACAGAAAGGTCCCACAAATGACAAGAGATATAATCTCTAACCCTGTGTAAGCAATCAACAAAATTCTACAATGGAAGAAGACTGAGAGTTGACAGGCAAGGATGATGTGTTCATGTAATTCAGAAAAGAATGTAGGAAGCGACCACAACCATCATAATGGAAGTTAAATTTCAACACATAAGGGTCACCTTGGTTGTACATAAATATCTGTATCAGTTGAGTGGGTCAACTGATCACATAAACAGCCTTCCTAACACAATCAATCACCCTCCTGACCCAGCCAACTGAGAGCACAAAAAACAATCAACTTTACCTACTTACTTCCAATCCTCCTTATTTTCCATGTGCCTTAGCATAGTTTCCAGGAGATCTGCTCCATGATCTTGCCAGGCACAGAGATAAGAATGACCAGCCTGTAGTTCCCTTGGTCTTTTTTTTTTTTTTTTTTTTTTCCTTTTTTTAAAAAATGGAGTTTATATTTTCCCTACTACAGTCACTGGGAACTTCCCTGGTCTGCCATGACTTCTCAAATATGATGGAGTGTGGCTTTGTAACTCCATCTACTAGATCCCTGAGGACCTACGGATGCATCTCATACAGTTCCATTGACTTGTGCACCTTGAGATTCCTTAGATGGTCTCAGACCTAATCTTCTACTGTTGGTGGGTCTTCATTCTCTCAGTCCCTGCCTTTGCCTTCTGAGACTTGAGCTATGTGGGTAGAGCTCTTGCTGGTGAAGACTGAGGCAAAAAAGTAATGGAGTACCTTTGTCTCCTCCACATCCTGGGTAACCAGGTCTCCCATTTCATTCTGGACAGGACCCATAATTTCCCTACTCTTTCTTTTGTCACCAACTTACTTATAGCAGCTTTTCTTATTGCTTTTGATGTCCCTGGCCAAATTTAATTCTAATAGGGCTTTAGCTTACCTAAAGCCGATCCCAGGCTGCTTGGACCGTTTCTTTGTATTCCTAAGCATTCTTGCTTCCACACTCTCTAGGCCTCCTTTTCCTGCATGAGTTTGGACAGAAGTTCCTTGTTCATGCATGTAGGTCTCCTGGTGTTTTTTCCATAATTCCTCTCTACTGGCATGCATCACTCCTGAGCTCGGAGGGAGTGATCTTTAAATATTAACCAGCTTTCTTGAGTCCATCTTCCATCCAGCGCTTTGTCCCATGGTACTCTACCAAGAAGATACCTGAAGAGGCCATAGTCTGCTCTCCCAAAGTCCAGAGTAGCAGGCTTGCTGTGCACACTCCTCATTGCCCTCAGGATCCCAAAGGGCACCATTTCATGCTCACTGCAGCCAAGGCTGCCCTTTAGCTTCACTTTTCCCACTAGCCCCTCCTTGTTGGTGAGAATGAGGTTCAGCCTCTCAACCTCTCCTCATTGGTTCCTTTATCACGTAGAGAAGGAAATTATCATCAATGCATTCTAGGAACCTCCTGGATGGCCTATGCCCTGCTGTGCTGCCACTGCAACAGATACTGGGGTGGTTGAAGTCCCCCATGAGGACCTGGGTTGTGAATATGAGGCTGACCCTACCTGGTCTAGTGATAAGTGTCTCTGCCAGTGCCATTGGAACTAGGTGATTCCTTCCAACCCAAACTATTCTATGATGCTACGGTCACTGCCACTGACTTCAAACTGGGAGGAGTGAGATGGATTGAGGTTCCCTTCCCTTGGCAACTTTAGTTTAAAACCCTTTTCACCTGCTTGGCCAAAGATGCTCTTGGCCAAAGATGCTCTTCTTGTCCTCTGGCAGGTGGACCCCATCAGCTCCCAGCAGACTAGGTTTATCAAAGTGATTCCCATGGTCTTAAGTAGATGAATTCCTGGCTGTGGCACCAGTCCTGTAATTCTTTGTTGATTTGCCAGATACAACTAGCTCTTTCAAACCCCTTCCCTTCAACCCGGAGGACTGATGAAAAACTACATGTGCTCCAGAGTCCCTTACTGCTGCTCCCAGGGCTCTGTAATCCTTCTCAATACTCCTTAGACTGGTTCTGGCTGTGTCACTGGCAACCACATGAAATAGCAACAGTGGGTTACACTGGACTGTATGAGGTTTGGTAGTTTCTCAGTGACATCCCTGTTATGAGTCCCTGGTAAGCAGCACACTTCTTTTGAGAGTGGGTCAGCAAATGGGTGCCTCCATAACATCCAGGTGCTGCAACCCTTCCCCTTCTTTAATTGTGCTGTTGTTTTTTTTGTTTGCTTGTTTGTTTGTTTTTTTATGCTCAGAGCAGATTGAATTGCCTTACTCAGTTCTAACCTCTCTCCTGATATGACAGCTCTTTTCTTTTCAGTCCATGGAGCAGTGAAGTGGTTCTCTGGGGGCACCTCAGGATTCAGGGGAAGTCTTTTCCTTCTTCTGGTCCTTGCAAGCTTCCATTTTTCTCTGCTATTTGTTCTCCTTCTTTCTGTATGTGCCAGTGGGGAAGTCTTTGTGTTTTTGGATGTGGGTTCCATGCAGACTGCACCTGAACCCAGCCATCTAACTCCTCCTCAGCTTCTCTGATGTTACACAGCCATATCACTGCCTGCTGCAACTCAGCCACCTGCTGCAGGAGGTCCTCCACCTGGGCACACCTTTTGCAGGCAGGTGTGCCACCTGTCTCTGTCACAGGAGAAATAACTAAATGCTTCCTTCAGTTTGAGGCTCTTACTGCAGCCCCTTCTTTCAGCAGTACTATCTGAGTGGAGGCATCAGTGTCTGCTGGGGTAGATTGTGCAGATCTGCCAGCTGGAGCTGCAGCCTTTGCTCTCAGATGAGTGCCCACTATTCCAACCTTGAGGGTCAGGTAGGACCTGTGCAAATGGTCACAGAACAGTGCTCAGTTGCTGGGTTAAAGTATACTTTGAGCATCCCACTTATCAAGGAGAATGGCCCTCCTTCAAAGGGGTACCCTTCCACACAAACTGCCATACCATGCCCTGTTTGCCCACCCTGGTTCCTTGTTCTCCCTAGGGGCTGTTTTCTGAGGCAGTTGGAGGAGGCCACCATTTTTCCTGGCCCTGCCTCACATTTCATCAACGACTTCTGTGAGAGCTGCCTGGCCCTGGGATGTTTCTGTGCTCCCATGAGGCTTTCCCAGCTCAGGAACACCCCTGTACGCTGCCACTCCCTGTGGAACATACTCACAATGGAGCTGATGGCCTTAGTGAGTGAGGTAGTACTTACCTTCCTCTTAAAAAATAATGGTAGGTATTACATGCACAGTATTTTTTTTTTTCCATTAAGCAATCTAAATTAGTAATTCACAAAAACATTAAATAGGTAATTTTCTCTGTGACTTTTTATGATGAAATTTCAATTTCATCTTTAATTGCAACAATTAAAATTTCTCATACTGTCTCTTTGTTGCTTAAATTCTCTTATCATTTTGAAATTTCCCATTTCTTCAGTTGAAAAGAATTTACATATTCAAAATATAACTATTTTACTGAAATAAAACAATAATACATTTTATTTTGAAAATATTTTTTTTAATTATTTTTCAATTCACTGAAAATGATACTGACTTTTTCCAGTCAGCACTTTTATGTTTATTCTTACAATTGAAAATGGAATTTAATATCAGTTATTTTTGCTTTTTTTTCCTTTTTTTTTTTTTTGTGTGTGTGGTGTAAGTCATATATATATATATAAATGTCTGTTTAAATGCATTTTAGTGAAACAATGGGGCAATTTACAGTCATTAATTTGAGGCCACTAACTTAACTGCCCAGATCAGGATTTTAGTCTTTTAGGCTTTTCCAAAGGATGATTCCTAGCAAAAGCATAACTGAAATAATCAGTTTGGCTGGACTGCCAAACTAGTCAAACTTCTCTATTAATCAATACAGCATACTCATTAATAATAGTGCTTTAACAATTAACAGTTATAGCAATTAATTCTGTTGTGGTCCAGAAAACTGTGACTTGGTGCTTAGGGAAAACAAGAACTCCAAATCAACATGTGCTGGGACTATTCTCTACTTCATCATTCCTTCTCAGATGCATCTCTAGCAGCAGCACGCAGAGAAAGGCTACCAGTCCACTACAGACTGTCATCTGTTGAATGATGAAAAAATGATTGTCTACATGGAAGGAAAAAAAAAATGTAAGAGAAAAGAAAACTAGATATTCTCAGATGAAACACAACTGAGAGACATGCCTATCTAGTTTTGACATGAAAGCTATGGCATCTTTTCTTGAAAGGTCATCATTACGCCTCTAGTTATCTGCATGTCTTTCAAGACAGGCAAATTCTGAGATGGAAAGGCCTATTTGTAGATGCAATATCACTTTCCAAAGATCCTTGGAAGTGGTTGGTGGAAGATATCTTTTGTGAATTCTAACCATCTAATTCACAAAATTCTCTTCATGTATATCTTACTTCTGAGGAGAAAAATGGCAGGGTATAGAAAATTCACATACTTTTAAAATCTCCTTCCATTTCAAAAAGTTTAGTAATGTAATACATACACAGACACATGGAAGAATAACATAGATAATTTAGGATTTTTTTTTTTCCCTATTAAATAATATATTTATGGGCTTCCTATTCCTCTTGGAGATATATGTTAATTTCATTTGGCTATGCAATGTGATTACATTTACCCAATTTCTTAATGATTGCATTGTGAATAATTAATATTTTTATATTCAGTTTCATTGCCAGGAAAACATTTATCTGAATTACAAAGAAAATATTTTCATGTAATCAGCTGACCACATAACTGTTTCCTGTTTTTAAATTAATCTTAACTGTTAAATTTAAAAGTTACTTCTGGAAGATTCTATTATCCCAGCAGTGACTTTATTAAGCTCTCTTATGCCAAGAATTGTCCAAATAAGAACACAGTCTCTGCCCTAAGTGGTTTTCATGCAGCAGGAAACAGTACAAAGGAACATAGCAACTAAAATTACATGATTTGAAGGCTTAAGTCATTTTTGTGACTCAATGCTGATTGCACTTGCCAGTGTACTGTTAATATTTTTTTTTGTTATTTAATTAATATCCATGTTATCAATTTTTATTCACTTAAATTATCCATTTTTTTTTCTATAAGTAATGATTAATTCTTGAAGAATTTATTTCTTAAAAATACTAATGATTTTATATCTCTCCTTCACCTCTAGTATTTATATGCTTGTCTTCAGGAAAGAGGGACTGCTTTCAAAAGTCATGTTCATTTATTTTCTTAAAAGCAAATCCGTATAAAAGATTGAAGTTGATCTGAAGATGCCAAACAGAAATGATGAATCCATATTTTTGAGAATCCTTAGTCTTGTTCAGCTGCTAGTAATTGATAGCTTTGATAAGGCTGCCTCAGTGGACAGAGGTATAGAAATACAAATTCTGATTATATTTACTTGGAATATGGAGCACAATTTAATCAGTTAAAATGCAAGACCATATTTTCCTTTCTGGACCGTAAAAGCACTGGAAATGTATGGAAATATGGACACTGCCCACTTGGCAGGTCACTGACATAATTGTCCAGAATTGCCCATAAAAGTAGGGAGAAAAAAAAAAAATCATAGTCAGATGGATTCTATAATTGTAAAATGGAACTGAGGAGACAAAGTAAATTAGAAAACCTCTAGTCTGAATCTTTTTTTAGTAAAATACTAAATAATATATAATAATAATAATAGTAAATACTGAATAGTATTTATCTTAGCATTAGTGGGCTGGTATCTTAATTGGGGCAAACAGTAATGGATTATAAATAGATTCTGATCTGTGCTTTTTTTAAGCAAATCTACCAAAACCAAACCAAAAACCACAACACACCAAAAAAAAAAAAAAAAAAAAGAAAAAAGAAAAATAGGGGTGGGGTGAGGTATTGGGATGGTTCCTGATGGCTTCAAGTGCTTTATTAAAGCAGATTTAGATCATACAATCACTAAGGTTGGAAAAGACCTCTAAGATCATCTGGTCCAACTGTCACCCTACTACCAATGCCACCCACTAAACCATGTCCCTAAGCACCATGTCCAGGGACACCCCCAGGGACAGTGATGCCACCACCTCCCTGGGCAACCCGTTCCAATGTCTGACTACTCTTTCAGAGAATAAATGCCTCTTAATTTCCAACCTAAGAGTAGATACAACCCACTATTTGGTAGGTAGTAAAGCTGGATGATCTTCATGTGGGAGGAAGGTTTATTTAAACAAAAAGATGTGTAATAAATTATTCTCTTTCCTGTGTTGACAAAATTTCAAACTGTTAATGCTTCCAGTCTTTGCCTGAAAAAATATGACTTCTGGAACTATCTTTCCTTTGATTCTTACTAAAGTGACACAACATAGTCTTAACTCTCCAAACATATGGTGGAATACTAAATGATAAATTCCCACTGAAGGCCCTAGGCCACTACGAAAAGTTTCAGATAAATCGCTTATCTCAGCTGTACTTCCTTGCTTTTAGAAATTCATCCATTTCTAATTTACCGTGAGAGAGTTGCGGGAAAATAATCCTAGCTGCTGGCAAAGCTCATGAAAGCCATGTTTTGCTAGGGAAACAAGGCTATTTTATTTTGTATTTTATTTTTTATTTTATTTTATTTTATTTTATTTTATTTTATTTTTTTTTTTGTGGAAGGGTGGGATTGGAGCCTGGAATATCCAAAATTAGAAAAATGTGGAACTAATTTGGAGAGCTACAGTTTTATGAGATGAAGGTACATATTTGCTACTGTGTTTGGAACAGAGCTGTATTTTGCTATCATCTTAATGTTTTTGTGTGTGCACCTGATGCTATGATACTTGAAGTTGCATAGAAATTTCGTTCTATTTAAATATAAACATATTAATATTTGTGTAAATTATGACAGCATTTACTTTTTTTTTTTTTCTTCCATTTGGAAGTAAAAACATGCACTGCAAAGTTCCCTATCCCAATTCACTGCAGTTAACATTCATTAACTTTGAGTTATCAGGCAAATTTTCAGGTCTTTCTTATCCTCTGTAGATGAAGTAGACTGTCAATTATAATTTTGACTTTTCATTTTTGATTTATATATCGTGTCGTGGTTTAACCCGGCCGGCAGCTAAACACCACGCAGCTGTTCGCTCCCCCTCCCCCTCTCCCTCTCTGGGACGGGGGAGAGAAATGGAAAGTGAAGCCCGTGAGTTGAGATAAAGACAGTTTAATAAGACAGGATAATAATAATAATAATAATAATAATAATAATAATAATAATAATAATGATACAATGATGATAATAGTACTACTAATAATAATGTGTACAAACAAGTGATGCACAATGCAATTGCTCACCACCCGCTGACCGATGCCCAGCCTAACCCCGAGCAGTCCAGCTCCCCTCCCCCGGCTAGACACCCCTATATGTTGTTTAGCATGACGTCAGATGGTATGGAATACCCCTTTGGCTAGTTTGGGTCACCTGTCCTGGGTCTGTCCCCTCCCAGCTCTTACTGCACCCCTAGCCTGCCCATTGGCAGGACAGAGCGAGAAGCTGAGATGTCCTTGGCTTGGTGTAAGCACTGCTCTGCAACGATTAAAACATTAGGGTGTTATCAGCACTCTTCTCATCCTAAGCCAAAACATAGCATTCTACAAGCTACTAGGAAGAAAATTAACTCTGTTCTAACTGAAACCAGGACACATTGCTATATTAATGCCAAAGTTTTGAGAAGAAGAATTGGAATGTTTCTGCTTGAAATCTCTAAAACTAACACATTCCATTCAATATGCAACTATGAAGAATACTTGGTTTTCAAACTCAAAAACTTCCATATTAGAGATTTTTGGGATTCAGACTGTTAAGGGATGTTCAGACTGGCTGCCTCCTAGCTGCTGAAGCCTAGCCAGGTACCCTGGTGACCTGAGACCTCTGCCCTGGTTGAGGGACATGAGTTCTGCTTTCTTGTGTGCAGGTTCAACCAGTAGTAAAGCTGAGCATGTGTCCCAGATAAAGCCATAGCCACAGTCATTGTCAGTGTGCAGAGAGGACACTGACACAGCTGGTCACACAGACTGCTGCAGACAAAGCTCCACCTTCAGCAGCACTCCCATGAAGTGTTCACATTAAACATAAATGCTGATAGCCAGGTCCCTTCCTCTTGCACCAGCAGAGACAGCAGCTCCCTGGTACAGGCATACATCTCCAGGCCCACAAGCGCATGCACATCTGCGGATGCCCCAAGTGCTAGCATGGTCCCTCTGCCCAGATCCCAGCCCCTCTCACCAGCTGATCCAGCTCAGGGCTCAGTGCACTCACGCAGCACTCACAGAAGATACAGACACTCAGCCCTGCAGAGAATTCAGCACCAAGCATGTGGGCTGTGACCCACTGCCCCTCCTCCTGCCACTAGTGCTGAGCCCTGCACTCACCTCACTCATGCTGGCATCCCCAGTGGAAAGTCTGTGGACACATGGACCAGGGGTTCCTGCACCAGGGGCTGGTGGCAAGAAACCCTCACCTGCTCCAGTAGCTGGTGCCACAGGCCAGGGCACCCACCCTCCCTGTCTGATTTCAGGATCTGGAACCAACTTCCACTCACACACACACAGATCTTACCAGTAGCTTATACTAACCTGCAGCACCAGCCCCTGCAGCACACAAGAACACAGGATAGAATGAAAGACCATGCAGAGGGATAGTTAGAAAATGATTTAATAAGAAGGTAGGATGAACAAGTAGGATGTGAGCAGGCACATGATTCAGCCAGGCAACCATACCCATGGACCTTATTTTACATGCAACAGGCCTTTTATGTGTGTCTCTGTTCTTTGTTCCTCACTGTGCTCCCTTCATTTTGCATGATCCTTCATTGGTCTGTATAGTCTTATCATTTCCTTAACCCTTCTGAGTCAGGTTCCTGATTCCCCTCCTGGTTCACAGTCTTACCACTTGTCCTGGTTTTTAATTTTCTCCACAGTAGCTGGTACATCACCGTGCTTTGGATTTAGAATATAAATAATGTTAATAACACATTCTATTTGTTGCTGATCAGTGCTTACACAGAGCCAAGTGCTTCTCATGATGCCCTGACAGTGAGGAGGTTGGGGTTGCACAAGAAACTGGGAGTGGACACAACTGACCCAAACTGGCCAAAGGGCTATTCCATACCATATGATATGATACTCAGTAATAACACTGGTGGGAGTTGTCTGGGGGGCTTCTATTGCTTAGGGAGTGACTGAGCATTGGTCAGCTGGTGGTGAGCAATTGCTTTTTGCATCACTTGATCTTCCCTGCCCTCCCCTCCCCTTCCCCGATCTGCTGTTCTTGCAGAGAAGCTCATGCACATCTGCATCATACAGCTTTCTAAGGTATTTTAATTAAGCCCCCAAAAATGGCCATTGAAAGAACAGGAGCTGATGATACCTTGCTTTCTATATCAATGAAACATCTTCCACAACACACAACATCTTAAATTACAGGAAAAAAAAGTCTTGTAAGGACTCATATAAAGTCATCTGCCAGGATAAGTCTCAGTTTATCTTGCAAAGCTTGTAAAAGAAAGCTTTCTGGGATACCAACTGTCAGTACAGGGTTTAACAGCTTGGGGAACAGCTCTGAAGTGAAGGACCAGATGGAAAGCAAACTTAACTGTGAGCCAGTAGTGCACATTTGTAGTGATGAAAGTAAAGTATGACCTGGACTGCATCAATAAGAATATAGCTGCCAGATCAAGGGATGTGATTATTCCACTTTACTCTGCACACCTTAGACCACACCTAGCATTCTGTGTTCAGGTTTGGTCTCCCAGTTTAAGGGGTATGTGAAAAACATTGGAGATAGTCTAGTGGACAATCTTCAAGCTAGTTTGAGGGGCGGAAAACTTGAAGCAGGAACAAAGATTGAAGGAACTGAATTTGTTCCATGTATAAAAGAGAAGGTTAAGTCTTTCTAAAGGTAGTTATACAGAAAATGGAGGTATTCTCACAAGGAAATACTGTGACAGGAAAAGGGTTAACAGGCACAAATTCCTTCAGGCAAAATGCTATTTTCATATAAGAAACAATGTTTTTCACTGGGAGAGCAATGGACTATTGGAACAGGTTGCCCAGATGTTGCAGGAAGGGTGGCCGAAAACATGACAGACACCAGTATGGTCAGATCATGCTCTCCCTTTATTACACAAATAGCCTGACTTTTAAAGCAAATTTAACAGGGGCGGATATTGTCTCACACAAGATTATTTGTCAAAAGCACTCAGTCAAACAACTGCAAGAAAACAACCCCACCTGCAAGAAAACAACACATTTGTGTTTAGCAGTCACATAGATCTTGTCCTTGAAGCCAGCTGCTGGCAGCAATATTTTTTAATTCCTCAGTCGGGTGATATGGGAACATTGTCATGGGAACTTCTCGTAGTTGTCCTGGTAGCTTGGTTTGCTCAGTTGAAGCATGAGCCTCCTTGCTGTTTCAAAAATCCTTCAACACCCAGAAAAGTGATGGAATCTCTCTTGCTGGAAATATTTGGGAAGGCTTATCAGGGCCTTGAACAACAGAAAAGTGGACATGCTAATCCTCAGACATCTGTTTCAACCTAGAATTTATTATTAAAAGTAATATTAGTATTACTATTATGTGCATTCTGTGGTTTTAGTGTTGTGGAAAATGCATAGTATTTTCTTACCCAAATTGTTTTTGGGATTAATTATCCACAGGACTGTGGCTGAACTTTGTCTTAAAATATAGCTAACTTGAATGATAAAAATGTCGGGGACCAAATATACAGACAATTAAAATAGATACTCAGTTTTCCTGACCTTGTCTTGTTTTCTTTAATTTAGCAATGCATATAAATCCAAAGTTGCACCAGGACCGATGTCATCTGTTTTCATTGATTAGACTGCAGTATCCCAAGTTAACAGAGTTGTGGGGTAAAAACCTTAACTTTATCCAAGTCTTTTGATAATCCAATTCTTTTGCTCCCTGGTTAAACGCTGAAGCCATTAAAGTACTATGAAAAACATTGGTATAAACATGCCTGAGTGGCATAAGTACTACTTGAGCATGCCTAACAAAATTAAGTTAAGGAAGTGTAACTGCCAGAATGCTTGGTTCCTAAATGCTAGCTAGCTTGATGGTAGGAAATAAAGTTTATGGTAACTAGTTTAATGAAAACATAGCTAATAGGGCAATTTATAATTGAAACAGCTTTCTCTGAAATCTTAAGCACCTCAGAAAATATAATGAACGTGATCAAACACTACTGAATTGGTGTTCTAACTTTAGAATTTTATGCGTAATTTGTACCTAGAAAGTTTGGTTTGCCTGATTTATTCATGGTTGAACTGAGTACCTAAAATAGGGGTGAGTAGACGGCAAACCACATATTTAAATTAACTGCTAAATTAAAATGTTTTCTTAATATAAAACATTGTTTACAAAACCACTTAAAAACAGCTCTTACTGGGGGAAAAAAAGGAAAACACTATGTCAATAGTGTACTGTATGCATTGCCGTAATAGCAGTAAAAGAATATACAGAAGAATGTTGAATGTCAGATAGATAACTGTCTAAAACCTTAGTATGCAGAAAAACTATAATGGCTAATTATACTGGTACATAACTTTAGAACTAAGTCTTGTGTCTTTGAAATTTACTGAAACACATTCTGTACTCTTAATTCAATTGGGTTATTACTAAATGCATGATTTGGCAAAGCATCTGAATTGTAATTTAATGAAATTATTCAATAAGTATACCAAGTGTCACATTTGATATGAATGTTAGAAAAATAGACATGGGGGTACTAGGGTGTCTTCTAGGATTTCTTTTAATAGAAACTCTGCATTTTCCATTAGGAGAAAATTGACAATGAAAATTACTATATGGTTTAGCCTAAACTGATACTGTGCACACAATCATAGAAAAAAATTAAGGGACATAATCTATATAAAAATGAAGATATACCCTCAAAAAATATATGAATACTAGCACAGATTAATACTATAATATTATTAAATGTAACCCTTTTCCAGAAAAATACCTTTCCTGTCATTTCATCTTTTTCCAAGGAAGGAAGAACTTTGTAATTCTCTCATTTTACACTGTTACATATTATTCTTCTAGCAAAGATAAAAACTCCCACTCATACACATACATGCATTTATATATATTTTCACATTATCCTGATGATGAGAATCAAAATAATATTACTTGCATCCATTCCAAATTTTGAAAAAAATAAAAACATTTTTTGTCAGAAATTTAATAAAAATGAATTGGAAGAAACAGAAACAAACAAAAAATATGGTGACAGTATGTTCAAGAGCAGAAAAAATATAATTTCTGTGGTATCCAGTTTTCTGCACATGGATATTCACAAACCTTTTAAGTATTTAACTCTAAATGTCAGAAGTTTAAACATTTTTCAGAAAATAAGTCACTTTTAAATTAATGTGATTTCTTTAAAGCATGTTTTTAACTGAGTCTGAAATTTAGATTTTCCCTCATGCTTTAATAGAGAATTTAAAAACAAAATTTCTTTTGAGTTTCACTCAGCCTACAATAAGTCATTTTTCCATATAAAAATCTTGATAGTGGAAGAGGTAATGGGCTCTTAATCATTAAGTAACTATTGCAAGCTTTATAGCTGTATGAGAAGATGAAAGAAGTCAGAGGTTACCTTAATAGCATCACTCTCAGCTAGATTTACCTCACTGAAAACAGATGTCTAATGTTAAATGAGATAGATTGCACTCAGTCCTGTAAAACTCATTTAGATCCATAGCTTAGGCTAACCTGAGGTTGTGTCCTCTGCCTCTCAGTGAACAGGCTGATCAGGCACGCTTCTGGACAATTTTCTGTCTTCCAGTAGAGGTGGCTTAAAACTCACCAACCAAAAGCAATGAAAAATATCTCTGTTCATATATACATAACCAAAGCATTAAAAACTGGCTTAGATTCTTGCCCTTTAAAACACTTATGCGTATGCTCAGTGCCGAGCAGTGAGTGCACAATATGACTCAAATGGATTCCTACTAATTTACAAAATCTTAAATATAGAATAAGAGTTTGTGCAATTAGGAAAGTGTGATGTATAATTTTTTTTAGATACATTAAACAAAAACAACCACAAATTAGCTAGTCTCTGAAAAAATCACTTAACAGCAATTAAAGTGACAATTTTTCTATCTCAGAAAATCACAAAAGTTGCTAATATTTTCATTAAATTCATAGACATTAAATAATTTTCTACCATCAAAACTATATGAAATATAATTTGTTCCTTTTTATAAAAGAAAACACTTTTCAATTTATTGAACATAAATGGAGCTCAGATGGAACACTTTCTGAAAATTGGGTGATGGGGCAGAGTATGTCCTTAACAAGTTTGCACTGTGGGGAGTGGCTAGTATACCAGTGGGCCATGATGACATACAGAAGGACCTGGACAAGCAAGAAAAATAGGCTGACAAGAAGCTCATGAAGGTCAACAACAAGAAGTGCAAAGTTCTGTACTTGGGCTGGCAAAACTCCATGCACCAGTATATGCTGGAGCCACATAGATGGAAAGCAGTTTTGCAGAAAAGGACTTGCAAAGGGCAAGGGGCAATGGGCACAAACTGAAATACAGAATGTTCCCTCTGAATATCACCAAACACTTTGTTTACTGTGCAGGTGACACAGTACTGTGCAGGTGACCCACTGGAATGGGTTGCCCAGAATCTCTCCCCTTGGAGATCTTCAGAATCTATCTGGACATAGGCCTGAGCAACCATCTCTAGGCAACCCTGCTTGTGAAAGGGAGGTTGGACCAGATGACCTCCAGAGGTCCTTTCTCTTCCAACCTCAACAATTCTGTGATTACATGAATCAGAATAGTTAGTGGAACAAAGGACTACTGACAACTCAGCAAAAGATGATTTTCATTTTTATTTCGAGGTCAAAAAAGCTACATTTTCAGGCTACATTTTGAAGGTCATGTGGTACTATCTGCACTTCAGATAAGAATTTCATGTTCAGTCTTGAAAGGTAGAAAATTTCCAATTCATTTTTCAGAAAATACTGAACATATGCAAAGTTAATAGAAGTCTGTAAGTAAAGTGAGTTATTATAATCAGAATAATTTTAACATTTTAATATCATTACTTTATCATAAGAAGTATACTTTTACTTTGAAGGACTACTGTTTTTGGCTAGGATAAAATTAATTATTATTATTTTTTTTTCACAGTAGCTTTTATGGTGCTATGTTTTGGATCTGTGATGAGAATAATGTTGATAACACACTGATATTTTAGTTGTTGCTTAGCAATCCTTATACAGAGTCTGGTTACACGGCTTATCACAGTGCCCCACCAGTGAGTAGGAAGGGTATGCTCAAGAAGTTAGGAGGTGAAAAAGAGGACAGCTGACCCGAGCTGACAAAGGAATATCCCATACAATGAGACATCAAGTTCAGCAATAAAAGCTGGGGAGAGAAGGAGGAAGAGGGAACATTCAGAGTTAGGGCATTTGTTTTCTGAAACAACCATTATGTGTGATGGAACCCTGTTTTCTTGGAAATGGCTGAACATCTGCCAGCAAAAGGGAAGTACTGAATGAATTCTTATTTTGTTTTCTTGTGAATGAAGGTCTTGTTTTACCTATTAAACTGTCTTTATCTTAACTCATGAGTTTTCTCACTTCACCTTGCAGATTTTCTTCCCCATCCTACTGTGGGGGAGTGAGCAAGGGGCTGTGTCATGCTTGGCTTCCTCCCAGGGTTAAACGAAGGCATAGATATTCTAGTTATGGATTAAGACATATTAATTCACAGAAATTAAAAAGCTTTCCAGTTTCTCAGAGATACAGGAATCTAAGGGAACAAATAACATCACAGCAGAGGCTGGTAAGTTCTGCGAAGCAGAAAGATGAACAGTAAAACAGAGGAAAAAAAAAATCCTGATTGTACTGAATTTCTGTATAAGAATATCACAGCATAACCAGCAATAACATTTCTCAAGTCTTGTTTCCACTGCAAGTTAGTCTTAATTTATTATCATGATTGTGACCTATGGAATTAATAGTAATAATAATAATAATAATAATAATAATAATAATAATAATAATAATAATAATAATAATAATAATAATAATAATAATAATAATAATAATAAATAAAAGCTTTCTTGCTCAGATATGCTTCTTTAAACTGAAGATTTCTGTTTTATTGCAAATATTTATTATTTCTATTTTACTAGAAATAACTCTACAGGTTTGATTTTTTGTTGTTTTATGTTATAAAAAAAAAAGTGAATTTGAAATATTAGCCTATCTTTCATAGGTTTTTAAAAGCGGATTTTCTTTTGAAAATAAAATACAATTTTCATAGTGTATTTCATTTTCATCTTCATTTCAGTAATTAAGGTGTTTATTCTGTATGTACAGACACTGGAATAGACATCAGAAACACATTTTTCTTTATCGTCAAGTTTCTGTTTCTAATAAAAATTTGTTTGGTGTTAACCTTTTTTGCAAGCAAGAATCATATTCTTAGAATGTACTATTAATCCTTACTATTCAGATGTGAAACAAGTTTCAAATAATTCTAGTTGCAGCGGATTTTTTTATTTTTTATTTTTTTAAAAAAGCTGATGCCTGATCAGTGTGAAGCAGTATAGCTGCTTTTATGAGGTTGTTCCTTACCCTCATAAGGTGATACAATAGAAACTTAGTTCCTCTATTATTATAGGATCATAGAACGGCTTGGGTTGGAAAGGACCTTAAAGATTATCAGGTTGCTCAGGGCCTCATCCAACTTGGTCTTGAACACTTCCAGGGATGGGGCATCCACAACTTCTCTGGGCAACCTGTTCCAGTGCGTCACCACCCTCTGAGTGAAGGATGAACTCCAAACCTCTAATTTAAATCTCCCCTCTTTTAGTTTAAAATCATTCCCCCTTTTCCTGTCATCATCTGACTGAGCAAAAAGGTTGCTCTCCATTTTTTCTATAAGCCCCCTTTAAGTATTGAAAAGCTACAATGAACTCTCCCCAGAGTCATCTCTTCTTCAGATTAAACAGCCCCAGCTCTCTCAGCCTTTCTTCATAGGAGAAAGTGTTTCTCTTCATGGAGAGGTGCTTCAGCCCTCTAATCATCTTCATGGTCCTCCCCTAACAGGTCCACATTTTTCTTGTGCTAGGGACCCCAAACTTAGATGCAGTACTCCAGGTGGGGACTCACAAGGGCAGAGTAGAAGAGCACAATCACCTCCCTCCACCTGCTGCTCACTCCTCTGCCGATGCAGCCCAGGATACCATTGGCCTTCTTGGCTGCAAGCACACACTGTTCATGATGAGCTTTTCATCCACCAGAACCTCCAAGTTCTTTTCTGCAGGGCTGCTCTCAAATTCTCCCAGTCTGTCCTCAATCCTGGGATTGCCCCAACACAGGTGCAGCACCTTGCACTTAGACTTGTTGAACCTCATTAGCGTTATGTGGGCCCACTTCTCAAGCTTGTCCAAGTCCCTTTGGATGGCACCCCTTCCTTCTGTTGTATCAACCCCACCACTCAGCTTGTTTTCATCTGCAAACTTGCTGAGGGTGCATTTGATCCCTCTGTCTATGTCATTGATAAAGATATTAAATGGCACTGGTCCCAGGATATATCCCCGTGAGAAACCACTTTTCACGACACCCCAACTGGACAAAGAGACATTTTACAATGGAAATCCGTAATCCAGGTTTACTGCTAATGTCTGATTTACTTGATTTATACATTTCCTTAAAAAACAAATTCAGAAGAAAACAACAAAGCAAATATACATCTAATTTTTTTTTCCTTTATACCTCACTTGTTGTGTTTCTATTGTTCTTTTCATACAGATAAGGGAGATAGTAGCATCTACATGGTAATTTCAGTTTGATTTCATATTGAATTTTGGAGCAGATCCCTGTGTTGTTCTCAGTACCCTCCTTGAATGAAACTTACCATGGAGACATACTACAGGTATTTGCCTTGTTCCTGAAAAATTAATGGGTATTCAGTTCAAAATAAAGTTTCTTTGAAATACTGATAGCGTAGACATTATATCCTCAGTACCAGATGCTTCACTGTGCAAGCCCAGTCTTATATATCTGCATTATTTGCTAACATAGACATATTCACTGAATCCAATTCAGTTTGGGCACACAGAAAAACTGTACATGTGCAAGACAGATGGCAAATGAATATGAACAAATTATGTCATAGTGTATGCATGTCCTACTTATTATGGATATCTACACCATGTTCACTAGAGCTGATCTGTCCATGCATAATGGATACTTGTATGATTATTGAACAACTGTCCAAACAGAGCCATTTCTACATCTGGGCCAAGTGGATACCTAATTAAATAGACAGAGTTCTTAGCTTCTAGCAAGAGACTTTCTGGTCAGAGAAATGTAGTGATACAAAGTAAGACTGACAATTGCTCATGGAAGATTATGATGCACTCTTATACAGAGATCACAAAACAGACCATTTCCATTTCTTTGATGTATTAATCTTTCCTGTGTATAACAATATAAAGTAGATCTTATCCTAGTATTAATGATATTACCTTCCTAGTAGATTCTGGATGCTCTAAATTATAAGAAATATTTGTAATACTTGAAACATTAAATGTAAGAGTGATATAATATTAAACTGATTTTTAGCAGCAGTGATGTATCAATACACAAAAACATCATATCCACCAGAAAGACTTTTCAGACTCTCTTATTTCTGAAAACTTTTAGAGATAGTCACCCTCAACTCATTCTGTATCCTGTATCAATGTGTTTTTTTTGTTTTGCTTTGTTTTGTTTTGTTTCCCCACATGAAAAAGAAAACCTGATTTAGTTGCTGTTAATTTAGCTTTCCAGAACTATGAACAGCTTTCATACAAGTAGAAGAGTGCAATTGGACAATGACAGAGCCTAAAGAGCGTAGTTCCCATTTACACTGTAAAGTGCCAGTCAGCACTGAGCATTTATCCTCTGCCTTGCTATGCAAGCTTGTTCTTGAATTACAGCCAAGGATGCTTCTATTCTTACTCCTACAAATGCTCCCATTTGATCAAACCTGACACTTTTTTTTTTTTCTTTTTTTTTTTTTTTTTTTCTTTTTCTGCTTCTGGGATTACTACTCTGATATTAATGTGAGCAGGAATACAAGATAGTAACTGCTAAAGACAGCCACTGCTGATGATCCATATGCTAATATGTTTGGTTCCTTCTCATACTGATCAGATTTATCTTGATTGCACTTGATCAATTGACTATTCTGATTACATACAGAGTTTAAAAATAATACTAGCCTTAAGTGAACTAAATTAGACTCTGAAAGGGAATATATCTCCTAAAATATTGGATAAGTTCATAGAAAATGATCTACGGGAATGGCAAATGTCTACTAGATGCATATTTTCATATAAAGGAAAACAGTGGTGGTTTTGTTCACATGCAGACAATACTTCCTTAGACAGAATAGGAAGCCTAAAATAGAATTTTGAGAAAATGCTGAAAAGCAAAAAGACATTGCTTTGTTATGTTATCGTAGTCAATTCTAATAATTGACTTACATAAATCAAATAATTGATTTATATATATAAAAAAAAAATAAAATCCTTAAATGAGAAAGTAAATTCTTACCTCAAATCCACATGAGATTTATAGGTTTATTTATGTAAAGGACTTAGTAAAAGAAGAGTCACAAAACAATTTTAGGCTAATATTTTTTGGGGAAAAAGTAATGAAAATGATCAACACAAAGTACTCTAGGCATGTACAATATTGATCTATATTGATCCATTGTGAAATCATGCTTTACAAACTTATTTTGCAAATGTTAATACTGTTTATGAAGCAACACACAATCATTCTATCTGTGAATGGCTTTTTGGCATAGTTTTTGCCTGAGGGCAAAGGAAGTCATAGTTTTAGGAGTTTTAGCTCTATAGATGCAATCTTTGTGTCTGAATTACACAAAACTATTGTTATTTGTTTGTTTGTTTTTCCTTATTACAGATACAGTGAAAGAGTTCATAAAAAAAAAAAAAAGAAAAAAAAAAACACACAATAGAACTTTACAGTGATTTTATGACTGATTTTCAGGCAGATCATAAAAGACTGATGGTCATATAAATGGCCATAGAAATTGTGATTGACCCAGGAGAGGAAAATAAATGGAAAAGGAAGAAATTCTATTCCCCTGTTTATAAACAGAATAGGTAAGACTTTTAACTAGAGATTACTTAGTGACTGAATACTAAATACAAAAAAATATTTCATATTTTTTATGAAAGGTAAAGGTGATTTTTCTGAAACTTTATTATTTTATTTTATACAAGAACAGTGTTTTGAGTTCACTTTACCTAAGATCAGCAAAAAAATTAAAATAAATTATATTTTATTATAAAGATATTATTATATATATTATACTATAGGGGTTGTCTGATTTACAGCTATCTGGGATTAGTATGAATCTTTCCAAAAGGAAAATAAAACAAAACAAAATAAAAAACAATAAATCAAACAAACAAACAAAAAAGAAACCACCTCTTTGTGACTTTGAAGTTAAGAACCCAGGCTTTGTAACACTTTGGGTTGTCAACTACATAGAAGAGTTGAACACAGAAGATCCATTGACTCTAACATCTTATCACTGCAAATCAGTAGACCTAGAAGAGGATGCATGAATGACATCAGATTGTAGAAATGACTTCATTAAAGCAATCACTTGGGAATTCACACAAAGATTAGCAATTTTAGTAGTTTTTGTTTTTTTTTTTTCCTATTTATTATTTTAAAGAGTGTATTTTCTCTAAAAGAAAGACAAGTTACTATGTCTTTATCACCTTCAAATATTTTGGGATGTATAATATATTTTCTAGTTCTTAATTCTTGCAAAAGTGGAAAACTGATAAATTTATCATAACTGTTCTGCTTGTTCTAATAAACCTTAAAGCTACAGACTAACATGAATAAACATCATTTTTCACTAACACTGACATTCAATACAACTACAAATGTCACAAATACTTTATATATAGCTCTCCAAGTATCACTTTATCCCCTTTATTTATTTATTATCTCACATTGCAATTAAAAGAAAACAAAACAAAAACACAAACATAATTAATTTTGGTCTACTTTAATACCGTGTTACAAAAAAATGTTTCTATAAGTAACATTTTATGGTGCTGTTCCTCTCATTGTGTAGTTCTTAATTTTACCTACAGGACAACTTAAATAATGTTTAAATAAAAGTCCTAATTGTTATATGAATGTTTGACCCAGTAGATATGCTTGATTTAAAAATGGTAGAGGCTAGAGAAATAATGATGGATTATGGAATGAACGAAATGGACGGACATTTTACAAAGGCTTATTATGGATTTTACAACAGCATTTCTACAGTTGAGACTTTTACCTTGGTATATTTTATTTTTATATCTAAAGAGGACTTGAATGTATCTGACTGATAAACACCAGATGTGAGAGGATCAGCCTTCTGAAAATCCTGAGACTGAAAATAAGCAAAAGGCCAGGTACATTACAGGAAGAAAAGATAAATAAAAATAGAGGAGTTTCAGCAAAACTTATATATTATTCTCAGAAACCTTGCTGAACTGCATCAAATGTAAATGTATTTGATACAAAATCAGGCATCCCACAAGTGGACATTTGTACTTTACTACAATCACGATCTTTTACTTGACATACACATAAAAATTTTGATTATGACGTCTACATGTTTGTCTTAAAACTATGGCTGAAAACTATGAATAAAAGAAAAAGTAGTATTTTTCAGCAGCTGTCATCTTAAGTATCAAAGGTTAATTTTGATTTTAAAATAATACTTTTATCAGCAACTCATGAAAGCTAAGTAATAGCTGCCTCTAGTAAAGTATGGATATTTGGTACAGTATTTTACTGCCTCCATAATTATATAATAAATATCATTTCCGCCTTTGCAAATCCCTCTTAAATTAAGCAAGCAATCTGGTCTTCTCAGATTTGCTTATATAAATTACATATACATGTGTATTGGTAAAGAAATGCATTCAGCATATTGACTCTGTTATATTTGTAACACATTCCTTTTAGCTGCCTAAATTTTCATTTATGATCTAGTAACAAACTGATATATGAAGAAAATCTAAGACATACATTTAACATTCTTTCATTTACTTAATCAAATTATAATACATGATTAACAAATGACTCACACTGGGGAAGTGGGATTCATCTGGCTACCTCTACTTTTATATGTAAACCTAGTATGAGACAGTTACTCTCTGACCTTCTTAGTAAGTACTAAAAGTTTGGTTAGCAAAACAATCTGTTGAACTTGTTATATGAAATAGATTGGATTAATTTTACCCTTGAAGTAGCTACATGTATTCTTCTTCATTACGCAAAACAGAATCTGCTTATAATTGATCTCTTCCCTAAAATTATTTTTACTTCTAAAGTAAGACCTCTTGTCTTTTATAACCAAAGATGTTATTTATTTATTATGCTGCTTATTGTGCCTTTGAACAGTGCCATAGCAGTATGCTGATGACAATTTATCAGAATATAAGAAAAAAGAACTAAACTGAAGAAAGACTAGCATTTGTTTCAACTAACGTTTTTTCACTGCAGAGTTAATGGAAAAGGGCTCCTAGTCCCTTTTGGCAAGACATCGTCCCATTCTAAGGTAGAATCGTAGAATAATAGAATCATTAAGGTTGGAAAAGACCTTCAAGATCATCTGGTCATCACCTTACTACCAATGTCACCCACTAAACCATGCCCCTAAGAGCCAGGTCCAACCTTCCTTTGAACACAGCAAGAGACAGAGATTCTGGGCAACCCATTCCAGTGCTTGACTACTCTTTCTGAGAAGAAATGTCTCCTAATTTCCAACCTAAACCTCTCCTAGTGCAACTTGAGACTATTCCTGCTAGTCCTGCCACTAGCTACCTGTGAGAAGAGGATGACCCCCATCTCCCCACAACTTTCTTTCAGGTAGTTGCAGAGAGAAATGAGGTCTGCACTAAGCCTCCTCTTCTCCAGACTAAACAATCCCAGTTCACTCAGCTGCTCCTCCTAGGGCTCGTATTCTAGACCCTTCACCAGCTTTCTTCTCTGGACATGCTCCAGGGCCTCAATGTCCTTCTTGTTCTGAGGGGCCCAAAACTGAATACAGTACTCGAGATGCGGCCTCACCAGAGTGGAGTACAGGGGAATGACCACCTCCCTGGTCCTGCTGGCTACCCTATTCCTGATATAAGCCAGGATGCCATTGGCTTTCTTGGCCAACTGGACACCATGCCAGCTTGTGTTCAGGTGAGCATTAATCAGCACCTCCAGATCTTTTTCCTCTGCACTGCTTTTGAGCCACTCTCCCCCGAGCCTGAAGCGCTGCATGGGGTTGTTGTGGCCAAAGTTCAGGAACCGGCACTTAGCCATGTTGAACCTCATCCCATTGGCTTCTGACCATCAAACCATCCTGTCCAGGTCTCCCTGCATGGCCTTCCTATCCTCCGGCAGATCAACACTTCCCCAAAACTTGGTGTTATCTGCAAACTTACTGAGGGTGCACTTAATTCCCTCATATAAATCATCAATAAAGGCATTAAGAAGGATGGGCCCCAACACCAAGCTCTGGAGAACACCACCCATGACGAGTCGCCAGCTGGATTTCACTCCAGTCACCACCACTCTCTGCGCCCAGTTGTCCAGCCAGTTTTTAACAAATCAAATTGTGTACCTACCCAAGCCATGGGCTGCCAACTTCTCTAGGAGAATACTATGGGAGACCATGTCAAAGGCTTTGCTGAAGTCTAGGTAGACTTCATCAGCAGCTTTCCCTCATCCACCAGACAGGTCACCCAGTCATAGAAGAAGATGAGGTTGGTCAGGCAGGACTTGCCTTTCATGAACCCAGGGTGGCTCGGCCTGATCCCCGGGTTGTCTCGCAAATGCTGCATGATTGCATTCAAGATGACCTGTTTCATCACCTTTCCTGGCACCAAGGTCAGGTTGATAGACATGTAGTACCCAGGTCCTCTTTATAACCCTTCTTATAGAAGGGCATCACATTAGCAAGTCTCCAGTCATCTGGAACCTCTCTGGATGACCAAGACTGCTGATAGATGATAGAAATCGGCCCAGCAATCACATCTGCCAACTACCTTAGCACCTTTGGATGGATCCCATCTGGCTCCATGGACTTGGGACAGTCCAGGTGGAGCAGCAGGTCTCTGACTGTTTCCACCTGAACTGTGGGGGGGGAACTTCTGATCCTCTTCACAGACTTCCAGGTCAGGTGGCTGAGTACCCTGAGGATAAGTGGTTAAACAGAATGAAATACACTGTGTAAATGATTCTTCATCTCTTATAGATAGAATCTAAGCAAGTAGCTGACACCAGATATTTGCATTTTAGGGCAGCTAATATTAGATAAATTGACTTCGTTCCTGAAGGGGTGAATTCACGGTCAGTAGAATTAAACCAGTATCACTGTCTGTATGAACATAAAGAGATTTAGGTTGATTGAGGAAATTGCCTCACAATCCATTGCATTTTGGGGCATTAAAGTGGGTTGTTCTGTCATATATAAATATATATATATGAAACAGAGAATAAATATGTAGTTCCCCACCAACAATTGGACTTTCTTTAGATGTCGTTCTCTTCCCATTTGAACAGAGTTTTCTCTTGTTTCATCAAGCAAGATAATTCATGAACTATGCTCTTAGAATAATTCAAAATTAAAGCAGATGCTACAGGAGTGTTTGATGTTTTCTACCTCTGCCATACATAAAACTAGGACTTGTTTGTTAAATTTCAACAGAATAGTCTCAACACAGAATCCCAGAGAATAGGAAATGCTCTTTTATAATGGAGGACAGACTTCATTGATAAACATAAATTGTAAATATAATTTGTAAAATTCTTATATATCACTGATACATTTAATGACGTGGTTTGTTTAATGAGATAGGATGGTTCGAGACTGTTAGTTTCAGTTGTTATATCAAATAAAATTGATGTAGACATACTTTATCTCATTCTACTAGTTTGTATTTCTTTTTATTGCAGGCATTTTAGTATTTGAATGGATAGTAAAATCCTGCAAAACTTCAGAATCGTTGTAGAGGTAAAAGACTGCTGAAATTCTTGTTTGGTAGCATACAGAAATATTTTATTTTTATTTTTATTAATATAGTTGCCAAAACTGTGTAGTTTTCATATGAAATTTAGGCAGATAACATTAAATAATTAAATCCAGGAGAACTGTGTGTCTTTTGAATTAAGTATTTTGTCAATGCCTAACATGTAGCACAAATAATAAAAATGATTAAAAAATATATATATAATATTAACAGGGGAAAAACATGGAAAGCTCTGGTAGCTAGGTTCTTCATCCCGTGAAAACTAAAATATTATTTAAGAAAAACTTACAGGACAGTAAATGCAGAAATCCCTTATCTGACTGGCCTAGATCAAGACTGAATTGATTAAGTTATCAAAGTTTTCAGGCAAAAACATGCCTAGGCATATTCCACTGTGCTACTGAGCACGGTTTGTGGAGCCCCTTGAATTACAGAACTGTCTGTATATCTGATATCTAACTCTATTTAGATGTAAATGCACTTACTTTCTGAATGTGATTTCTTCAGGATTTTTTAAAATCTAGACTGGCATGTGATTAAATCCCCACACATACACATGTGTGCACACTATTCCTTATGCTGTTTGAAACTGTTACTAAATTAGGATTTATAGTGTTCATCAAAATTTAAGAATTCAAAAATAATTTTAGATATTTTGGCAGAAGCATAGTTGTTGAGGCTCTAGGAAACAGATATCTTGGCTCTTATGTTCCAGGAAAACTCAGAAATATGGACTAGTCTGTGCATCCATGTGTTGTTCATGATTCACTGACATCAGTAAAAAACTCAGAGAATTCCTAACACCATATAAGCTTCACAATTCATAAAACAGCATGCTACACAGCATCTTAAATGGAAGCATTGCTGTTGTGGTTTAACCCTGGCAGGCAGCCAAACACCACACAGCTACTCACTTGCTCTCCCCAAGTGGGAAGGGGAAGAGACTCAGAAAGGTAAAAGTGAGAGAACTTGTGGGTTGAGATAAAGACAGTTTGCTAGGTAAAGCAAAAGCCACGTGTACAAGAAAAGTAAAACAAGAAATTCATTCACTACTTCCCATCGGCAGGCAGGTGTTCAGCCACTTCCAGAAAAGTAGGGCTCATCATGCTTAACAGTTTCTTGAGAAGACAAACTCCATCACTCCACACTTTCCCCTTCCTCTTTCTTTACTCCAGCTTTTTAGCTAAGCATGATACCATATGGTATGTAATATTTCTTTGGCCAGTCTGGGTCAGCTGTCCTGGATATGTCCCCTCCCAGTTTCTTGTGCATATCTAGCCTCCTCACTGGCAATGCAGATTAAAAAAATAAATAAATAAAAAATCCTTGTCACTATGTAAACACCGCTCTGCAACAACTAAAAACATTGATATATTATCACCACTATTTTTGTCAAAAATCAAAAACACAGAAGCATGTGAGCCTCTGTGAAGAAAAGTTTTAAATTTTAAACTTTAACAAAACAATATTTCAGTGATATCACTGAATCATGGAAGTGTTATGAATCTTTTATAAAATACAATTAAAACAAACAAACAAACAAACAACTCCACTCAGTAATTTCAAACCCTTTAAATTAGGAAGGTTAGGCATGTGAGGCAATGGATTAATTCTGCCTTTGTTTGTTAGGTGAAGATTCAAACCTAGCCATATTGATAATCATTGGTGAGAGAATGGTTCAGAACTATGGAATGAACTTCCATATCAACTAAGCACTTGCCTGCTCCATTCCATGTGCCATTAGGTCTATCAAATCTAATTATGTTCTGAAGATTCTATACTGCTATTCATGTTCCAAAGGTTAATAAATCAAGTATACAGAAGTTCTTTAATAGAACAATGTATTCTACACTTCAAATGTTTTGGAAAAGAGCAGTATTTGTATAAGTTGAAGTTACTTTAAAATACACACTTGATCTCTTATTTCTACAGCTGTCACAGTGCATCTGTCTTTCCTTAAGAAAAAATCTTCAAACCCTGATCAGGAAAAGAGACAATGAAATTCATATTTACAGAGAGCAGAGGCTCTCCAGTGAGGTGAAATCTTTCATTCATATGTATCAAGGCATAAAATGATTACCAGTTCAAATGAAGACAGCAATTCTCTTCTTGTACTGTCTTGTCCTGTTGGACTGTTTGTCTGTGAATCTTTCTGGTTTAATCTGTAAAGAACTGGGACTCTAGCTTGAAGAGGAGAAGACTCAGGGGATTTAAAATAAATAAATAAATAAATAAATAAAAATGTATAAATGTCTGATGGGAGGGAAAGAAGACAAGGGAGTCACACTTCTCCCAGGAATGTCCAGTGACAGGACAAAAGGCAAGGAACACAGAATAAATCACAAGATTTTCCATGTGAAGATAAGAAAATCTTACTGTTATGAACTTTCTTACTGTGAGTGTGTGGGATCAAACACAGGAACAGGTTGACCTGGTTGCTCCAATATCCTTGGAGATATTCAGAACTCACATGGGCAACCTTCTGTAGCTGACCCTGTCTGGGGTGGGGTGGGGAGGGTTAATTTTAAGAGGTGTCTCCTAACATAAACAATTATGTTATTCTGTTAACCTCATGTTTGAAGTGAACATAAGAACAACATTCTTGGTTGAGAGAAAGGGGAAAATCATAAAAGGTGTAAAAAAAAATCATAGTATAAAATCTATTTGAATAATAACAGAAATATCCTCAGGATCTATCAATGCCTTCAGGTGGGCACCCATATTTTAGAACCTTAATCTTGAACTAAATCCTCTGCCTGAGTTTTGAGCACTCTGAATCCTTCCCCAGACATAATTTAACTTTGGATAATATTATTATAAAGGGTTAACAACATATTATCTCCTTTCTCCAAAGCAAAGACAGTAAGTTGCTTAATATTTAGTAATTTCATTTAAAAATAAACCAACAAAAAAAATCCATTACCCTTTTTCAAAACTAGTAAGATTTTGTACTTCTTTTTATTTGACCTGCCTGAGCCATAGAATGGAATGGATTCCTTATCTCTAGTAGGTATGTTTGACTGCTTATTAGGAAAATACTCCAGACTTACTTGGAGCCTTATGTCTTTCAAATGTACTTCTTTTATTTTCCTGGATATACTTGTTTTCAAGCCATATTTGATTTTTTTTTTTTTTTTTTTTTACTGTTGCAGAAGCTGTTAAGGAAAAACAGAGATATGGATGAATCATTTTGTAAGGAACCCTGTCAGATATAACACCCAGAGGTATTTTAACTTTCTTCTCATTTGTTGTAATTGTTTCCTAATCTGCATGTGAGAGATACTGTCACATTCACAATTCTGTCACAGGCTATATGGAAGCCACCATACGCATAAAGATAAGAATTACTGTTAGTTTAATTAAAAATGTTAACAATCTAATCCAAATACACTATATAGTCTGGTTGTAATAGTACTAAAGTTTCATATTTTAAAGTTTTGAATTATTAAAAGCCTCACTGGTAATATGGTGATTATAGAAATATTTCCTGTTATTCATCCTATTACTCTGGAGTAATAGGATGCCCTTCTAATTTGCCCTTCTAATGCTTGTCCTGGCTGTACAGGAAACAGCACCTGCCTTACTCAGGAAGAAGAGACTAGTATCAGGGTGTATTCTGTCTGTGTGTCAGGGTTTGGGTAGCAGGGTGTGCATGGGTAGGTGGCTTCTATAAGAAGAGTCCAGAAGTTACCTTGTGTTAGATAAGAGCCAGTTACAGACAGCTCCAAAAGAGACCTGTCACCAGCCAAAGCTGGACCCCATGAGTGACACTGGTTGTGCCTCTGTGAGAGCATATTTAAGAAAGGGAAAAACTTCTGTGCAACAGCAGCTGGGAGAGAGGAGTGAGAAAATGTAAGAGCAAAAACCCTGCAGAGACCAAGGTCAGTGAAGGATGGGGAGGTAATCTAGATGCAGGAGCAAAAGTTCTTCTGTGACCTGTGGGGAGGCCCATGATGGAGCAGGCTGTCCTCTTGCAGCCCATGGTGTACCATGACAGTGCAGATATAAATGCTTCTCCCCATGGAGGAGCCCACACTGGAGCAGGTGGATATGGCTTGAAGGAGGCTGCAGTCCATGGAAAGCTCAGGCAGGAGACAACTTCACACTGGTATTGCAGCCCTTGGAGTTGCTCATGCTGGAGCAGGTTGTCAGGCATGAGCCTATACAACCCACTCTCAAGTCCAACATTTGAGCAATCTATTCTTGAAGGTCAGCATCCTGTTGTATTGACCCATGCTAAGGCAGTCTTTGAGGAACTGCAGCCCAAGGGAAGAGCTCATGTTGGATCAGCTTGTGACGGACTGCATCCCCATGATGGAGCAAGGCAAAAGGGTGAGGATGAAGGAGTGGAGGCACAAAGAGGTGGATAGGGGGAACTTATTTTTAGATTGCTCTTTGTTCTCATCACTTTAATCTGTTAATTGGAAATAAAGAATAATAATCTTCACAGAATCACAGAATCACAGCATTTCTAGGTTGGAAGAGACCTCAAGATCATCGAGTCCAACCTCTGACCTAATGCTAACAGTCCCCACTAAACCATATCCCTAAGCTCTACATCTAAATGTCTTTTAAAGACTTCCAGGGATGGTGACTCCACCACTTCCCTGGGCAGCCTGTTCCAATGTCTAACAACCCTTTCGGTAAAGAAGTTCTTCCTAACATCTAACCTAAAACTCCCCTGGCACAACTTTAGCCCATTCCACCTCGTCCTGTCACCAGGCACATGGGGGAACAGGCCAACCCCCACCTCACTACAGCCTCCTTTAAGGTATCTGTAGAGAGCGATAAGGTCGCCCCTGAGCCTCCTTTTCTCCAGGCTGAACAAGCCCAGCTCCCTCAGCCGCTCCTCGTAGGACTTGTTCTCCAGGCCCCTCACCAGCTTCATCGCTCTTATCTGGACTCACTCAAGCACCTCAATGTCCTTCTTGTAGCGAGGGGCCCAAAACTGAACACAGTACTCGAGGTGCGGCCTCACCAGAGCTGAGTACAGGGGGACAATCACCGCCCTAGCCCTGCTGGTCACACTGTTTCTTACGCAAGCCAGGATGCCATTGGCCTTCTTGGCCACCTGAGCACACTGCTGGCTCATATTCAGCCGACTATCCACCATCACTCCCAGGTCCTTCTCTGCCTGGCAGCTCTCCAACCACTCATCTCCCAGCCTGTAGCTCTGCTTGGGGTTATTGCGCCCCAGGTGCAGGACCCGGCACTTGGCCTTGTTGAACTTCATGCAGTTGACCTCAGCCCATCGGTGCAGCCTATCCAGATCCTCCTGCAGAGCTTTCCTACCCTCAAGCAGATAGACACACGTGCCTAGCTTGGTGTCATCTGCAAACTTACTGAGGGTGCACTCAATCCCCTCGTCCAGATCATCGATGAAGATATTAAAGAGGACTGGCTCCAGTACCAAGCCCAGAGGAATGCCACTAGTGACTGGCCTCCAACTGGACTTGACTCCATTTACCACAACTCTTTGGGCCCTACTATCCAGCCAGTTTCTATCTTCCCCAAGCCTCTGATAATTCGTGAGTGATGTTCCTGTCCTTATCTAATGCAATGTTTTTTTTCCAGCATATTTTATCCTCTGTCCTTCTGAGGAGGTGGAGTGAGAGAGTGGCACGGTAATGTTTAGCTACTTCCTAACGCTAAACCACCACACAGGGTTACCACTGTCTCAGATCCTTTTTGGGAGTAGCATGATGTTCATGGTGGGACTTTGTCCTTTGTCTTTCGGTACACCTGGGTTTGTCTTTGTTTTCTCCAATGTCCTCCCCCTCCAGTAAATGCTAGGGCTCCTGTGGGAGATGGAAGGAGAAGTCCCTTTACCCCAGGACACAGAAGACTGTTTTTCTCTGCCCACCCTGAGGTCTGTCAGGCCATTGCTCCCAGACCCCAGTGACAGTCCCTGTGGCAGCACCTGTCAGGCAGAGGCAGCCAAATGAGTGTGTTGGGTGCAGATTGTGGTGGGGAGGTGAGGTGGGGCAGGTGGGACTGGATCCAACCAACTCTAATCTGCCAAGGGCAACCCAGCACCCTGAAAGAGGAGGACTAAGGAGAATCTCCATCCTTTACTGTATGCGGGGGGAAACTTAGTTACAAGAGATGAGGAAAAGGCAGAGGTGCTCAATGCCTACTTTGCCTCAGTCTTTAGTGGCAATACCAGTTGTTCTCTGGATACCCAGTACCCTGAGCTGGTGGAAGGGGATGGGGAACAGGATGTGGCCATCACTATCCATGAAGAACTGGTTGGTGACCTGCTACGGCACTTGGATGTGCACAAGTCGATGGGGCCGGATGGGATCCACCCAAGGGTACTGAGAGAACTGGCAGAGGAGCTGGCCAAGCCACTATCCATCATTTATCAGCAGTCCTGGCTATCGGGGGAGGTCCCAGTTGACTGGCGGCTAGCAAATGTGACGCCCATCTACAAGAAGGACCGGAGGGCAGACCCGGGAAACTACAGGCCTGTCAGTTTGACCTCAGTACCAGGAAAGCTCATGGAGCAGATCCTCCTGAGAGTCATCATGCAGCACTTGCAGGGCAAGCAGGCGATCAGGCCCAGTCAGCATGGGTTTATGAAAGGCAGATCCTACTTGACGAACCTGATCTCCTTCTAGGACAAAGTGACGCGCTGGGTGGACGAGGGAAAGGCTGTGGATGTGGTCTACCTTGACTTCAGCAAGGCTTTTGACACCATCTCCCACAGCATTCTCCTCAAGAAACTGTCTGCTCGTGGCTTGGACTGGCGCACGCTTCGTTGGGTTAGAAACTGGCTGGATAGCCGGGCCCAAAGAGTCGTGGTGAATGGAGTCAAGTCCAGTTGGAGGCCAGTCACTAGTGGCGTCCCCCAGGGCTCAGTGTTGGGGCCGGTCCTCTTTAATATCTTCATCGATGATCTGGACGAGGGGATTGAGTGCACCCTCAGTAAGTTTGCAGATGACACCAAGCTAGGCACGTGTGTCTATCTGCTTGAGGGTAGGAAAGCTCTGCAGGAGGATCTGGATAGGCTGCACCGATGGGCTGAGGTCAACTGCATGAAGTTCAACAAGGCCAAGTGCCGGGTCCTGCACCTGGGGCGCAATAACCCCAAGCAGAGCTACAGGCTGGGAGATGAGTGGTTGGAGAGCTGCCAGGCAGAGAAGGACCTGGGAGTGATGGTGGATAGTCGGCTGAATATGAGCCAGCAGTGTGCTCAGGTGGCCAAGAAGGCCAATGGCATCCTGGCTTGCGTAAGAAACAGTGTGACCAGCAGGGCTAGGGCAGTGATTGTCCCCCTGTACTCAGCTCTGGTGAGGCCGCACCTCGAGTACTGTGTTCAGTTTTGGGCCCCTCGCTACAAGAAGGACATTGAGGTGCTTGAGTGAGTCCAGATAAGAGCGATGAAGCTGGTGAGGGGCCTGGAGAACAAGTCCTACGAGGAGCGGCTGAGGGAGCTGGGCTTGTTCAGCCTGGAGAAAAGGAGGCTCAGGGGCGACCTTATTGCTCTTTACAGATACCTTAAAGGAGGCTGTAGTGAGGTGGGGGTTGGCCTGTTCCCCCATGTGCCTGGTGACAGGACGAGGTGGAATGGGCTAAAGTTGTGCCAGGGGAGTTTTAGGTTAGATGTTAGGAAGAACTTCTTTACCGAAAGGGTTGTTAGACATTGGAACAGGCTGTCCAGGGAAGTGGTGGAGTCACCATCCCTGGAAGTCTTTAAAAGACATTTAGATGTAGAGCTTAGGGATATGGTTTAGTGGGGACTGTTAGCATTAGGTCAGAGGTTGGACTCGATGATCTTGAGGTCTCTTCCAACCTAGAAATGCTGTGATTCTGTGAAAGAGACCTACCTTGCACCTGCCAGCAAAACATTTGTATTTACTGTCTGCCACATAGTTTCAAATAAAACACAATGCGCATTCACACATTTTAGGCATCGTAGGTAAAGGAGACAACAATCGCCAATCGCCAATACCATTACCTTTATCACCATTACCATTATCTCTCCCTCAGGGAACTTTCATACTCCCCTACCCCTCAATTTGTTTTATTCATATAAATCCTTTTGATTTCTTTTTTCTTTGTGTCATCATTTTAGTGGTCTAATTTAATTTTTTTTTTTTTTTTCTGTATCTCCTTCAATGTTGCTTTGGTCACCTATTTCTTTTTTGGTGTTTGTTTTTTTTTTTTTTTTTTTTTTTTTTGTTTTACAGTCTTAAAACAAATCAAAGACATTTCTCAATGGAGAAACTTCATATTGTTTAGAATGAGATTATTCCTGATGGAAGCATATCTTTTAGAAACTGTATGAATATTATTTATATAGAAAGTATTTAGATTCTGAGAATTGTATAAGACAAAAGTGCAACAAAGATAGTGAAAGGTCTAGGGAAGAAATCTTATGAGGAGAGGCTGAGGGAGCTAGAGAAAAGGTGGCTTATGTTGGAGAAAAGGTGGCTCAGGGGAGACCTTATTGTACTTTACAATTACCTTAAAGGAGGTTGTAGCGAGGTGGGGATAGGGCTATTCTCCCAAGTACCAATTGACAAGACAAATGAAAATGGCTTCAAATTTTACCAGGAGAGGTTTAGGTTGGATATTAGGAGAAATTTCTTTACTGAAAGGGTTGTACAGCATTGGAATAGGATCCCAGAGAAGTGGTTGAGTTGCCATCTCCAGAGGTCTTCCAGAAATGTGTAGGTAGATGTAACACTTAGTAGCATGGTTTAGTTGTGGACTTGCCAGTGCTAGGTTAAAAGTTGGACTAGATGATCTTAGACATTTTTTTTTCCATCCTAGGTGATTCTATGATTCTACGAGAAGCAGTAATATTGTCTTATGCAGTAAAAAATCTTAATAAAATGTAAAACCAATTTTAGCATTATATTTGTTGAAATACAGTATTATCTTAATGCAATAAATAGAGGTACACTGCAACATCAAAAGCAAATAAAGAGTTAATTGTGTGGATTATTCTTCCACTAAACATTGAAGCTTTCTTGCATAGATTCTTTTATAACCTTGTACCAGTTTTGACTGGGATAGAGTTCATTTTCTTCATAGTGACTCATGCTATGTTTTGGATTTATGACTAAAACGGTGGTGACAACAACTGATGTTTTATTTATTGTTGATCAGTACTTAAACAGAGTCACAGAGTCACAAGGTCATGGAATGGTTGAGGTTGGAAGGGATCTCCAGAGATTATGAAGTCCAACCTCAAGCAGAGTCACCTAATGCATGTTACACAGGATTGCAACCAGGCAGTTTTGAATATCTCCAAAGAAGGAGACTCCACAACCTCTCTGGGCAGCCTGTTCCAGCGTTCTATCACCTGAACCATAGAGAAGTTCTTCCTCATATAGTGATGAGAACTCCTGTGTTGAATTTATAACCATTACCCCTTGTCCTATCACTGGCTACCACTCAGAAGGGTTGCCCCCATGCACTTTACCTTGTTGATAAGATCCCCTTTCAATCTCCTCTTCTCTAGGCTAAACAGGCCCAGATCACTTAGTCTTTCCTCATAGGACTAATGCTTCAATTCCTTAATCTTCTTTGTGGCTCTACGCTGGAGCCTCTCTAGAATTTCTACATCCCTCTTGTATTGGGGAGCCCTGAAATGGACACAGTATTCCAGGAGTGGTCTTACTAGAGCTGAGTAGAGGAGTCAAGGCCTTTTCGGCTTCACATGTTGCTCTGCCAGTGAGGAGGTTGGGACTGCAGAAGAATATGGGAGGAGACACAGCCAAAACAGATGACCCTAACTGACCAAATGGATATTCCATACCATATGATGTAGCACGAAGCAGAAAAAGTTGGGGAAAAGAAGGAAGGGAGTACATTCAGAATTATGGTATTTATCTTCCCAAATAACTGTTATGTGTAAGGGGATTGCTTTCCTGGAAATCACTAAATCTGCCCACTGATTCCTTATTTTTCTTTTATTGTGTGCACAGGTTTTGCTTTATCTATTAAACTATCTTCATCTTCGCCCACGTATTTTCTTACATTTACCCTTCTGATTCTCTTCCAATCCCACTGCGGGGAAGTGAGCAAGCAGCTGTGTGGGGCTTAACTGCTTATTGGGTTTAAACCATAACAAACAGTTTATACACTTTATAACTCCATGATATGAAACAGGTATATATTGCAGAAGTTGCTTTGTTTAGGAAAAGAAGTTCATTCCAAATGTGATAAGTACTGTTTTATTTAAAAAGAAAAAGAAAAGAAAAGGAGGGGGGGGGGGGAGAGAGAAAATTCATTAAGGCTGGGAAAATATTTTTTTAAAAAAGATATCTAAAAGCTTTGAGTTTGCTTGCTATTATCAAGCTATCTCAACAGAAATATATATATATTTTTACATTTTCTTCATATGGGTGTAATTCACACACAAACTACTGCAGAAGAATATTTTCTTGTCTGAAATGTTAATCAGACATTGTCAGTCCAATTAACTTGTTTTGTTACTTGTGTTACCTTGAGGTAAGCAATTATTATTATTTTTTTTAATTTTTATTTTTTCCTGAAGCTGTGAATAAAGCTGCTTTAAAAGTATTAAGTCTTTTAAGTCCTATTTGTTAGCATGAAAATTATTGTGATGTAAAGTCATGTAGCATAGGCTCTTGAACTAGGAAGTTTATATACATAAATCATCTATATACATATATATTCATATACATATTTATTCAACAATTATTCAAGTATATGAGCTGGGAAGTTTGTCAGCTACCTTTCGGAATGGTCTTTCTCAGTGAAAGTTAATTTTTGTGTCAGATAAACGTGTGGAGTATTTAAAGAGGAGATTTCATCCATTTTTATTCACTTCACACATAAATTAATCATTATTCTGATGTCAGAGAGAAGAGTTCAGATATTTCCTCTTGTCTTTTTATTTTTTTTTATTCTTCTTGTCCATATGGAAGCAACTGACATCCTCTGTTTCCCTCCAAGAAAAATAAATAAATAAATAAATAAATGAATAGAGCCATCTTCGGTGAAATATGTGGTGTTTCTACTGATGCCAGTGGCAGTGCATAGGTTACGTTGCCAATTCCCATTAATTTTCTCTGTGTATTTCACATATTTTCTCTCTTAAAAACACTTTTCAAATTCTGGTGTAATGGTATACATTTGTATAATCAAATGTAATATAATAGCATATTTAATCAAGTGGCTGGTCACCAAGATAGTCTGCTTCTATGGTTACATCCATATTTGCAACTAAAATATACATGATAAAGCTTACTGGCATTTAAAAATTTTATATTCCTCTGGGATTAACACAGAGCTGAATAGAGACATTAAAAATTCCAATTTTGAATTGACACATAAAAATCCCAAAGTCCACACTAGCTATCTAAACTTGTTTTGGAAACTCTTCCTTTGCAGTCAATCTATAAGAAATACTTGCATTCTGAGAGGAGATAGATAACAATATTTGCATTTATCAACTTCTGTGTGTTTATTATTATAATTATTTTGAATATTGTTCATATGAGAGCGGAAAAAATGATTTTATAATAATAACATTTTCCATTCAGATCTGCAAACATCATATATTTCAAAAATTCAGTCATTGTGCATTAGAATTCAGTGATATATCTTTCTGATTGCATAAGTAGTATCAGATGCTAGCAAGGTATCTCAAACGTGTAGAAGATTTATAGCTTGAATAACTTTGTAACATTAATGTGCATATTTTAATGAAAAAATTAGATGCAGAGAATATAAGTTAAAAAAAAAATATTTTCCAACACTTGATAGATTTCTTGTGCTTAGAAATCGTATTTGTACAGATTAAAACCTCTTTATTTCTTAATTTCATAATATTATGAATGCTGAGGAAATGCTTGATTCTGATGTGATTTTTTTTTCTTTCTATTCACAGTGGGAAGTTGTCTCTCCATGTGTCTGTCTCTTTATTAATGCTGTAAAATTTGTTGAGATTTCAAAGTTTGGTATGCCAAGCAGAATTCTGACAATTTATTTCACTCTTTGTAATCAAGGAAATCAGTTTATTTAGGGACTGAGTATTTGAAGATATGTTTTCAACAAGGGTCAGATAGAAAAGGAGAAGAGGTTTCACTTTTTATTGACATATAAGGAAGCTCTCTTTGTTCTCAGAAAAATACATGATACTTCTTTAAAAAAATACATACATAAAATCAAACAGTTTGCAAACCTTTTGTCCTAAAGTTGTTATATATAATAATAGGCACAAAAGCTCCTATTAGTTCCTCCTTTATCTTGACTTTTTCAAAGCAGCTATGAACTCACAAGGTAGTGGGAAACTCAAGATAAAAAATGAAAAAGATTCTACATGATAATGATTGCATATAGCAATATGCATTACTGTAACACTGAATAATTCTTCAGAGTATATGAATTTATAGATATACATATATGTGTGTTTGGCAACTATGCCTCCCTAGTACTCTGACCTTTGAATACCTCCCAGATTTATTTCCATCATTTTTGTTTCAGGCATGCACAACTGATTGACCTTTTGTTCTGCAAAGTCTGTTAGATTCTTCTAGAAATAAAACACAGAATATCTCAAAACCCAACCCAATCAACCAGTAAAAAACAGTAGGGGGAAACAAAACAGAACAAAACAAAACAACAACAACAAGGAAAAATAAGTAAAAAATAATAATAATAATCAGAAAACAAGTAAGAGCTGGGATGGAAACTCTGTGGAAATATATATATATATATCAGTAATTAGACTGATCCTTTTCCTTTGGAGTTCATTATACAGACTCACAAATTTCCCTAGAATTCATGAAGGTCTCAGTCTCACATGAAGTTCCTCTTTTATATGTTTTTGGTTGTTGTTGTTGTTGTTGTTTTAACAGATATAGCTTTTTCCTTAAAAAAAAAAAAAAAAAAAAAAAAAAGACTGACAGATGATGGGCCCATCTCACTTAATTTTACATCTAATTAAAACTATAATTTAGTCCTTGAAATGAAAGCATGTATCTATTGTTTAATGAAAGCTTCTATTGTCAAGAAAACCTGTTTTTTTTCTTAATTATTTTTAAATCATTGACTTCCTCCAGAAGCTTCTTTTTTGCTTAATCCTTACTACTAATAATAATTATTATTTTTTTAAGTTAGACATAAATATACATCTGCTTACCAACAAGAGATAATTATCTTCACACTCAGATCTGTACTCAGAATTAACACTCCCTCTGCAAATACTGAAAAAGGAAGTAAACATGGATATATAGTTCTGATTTGAGGGTAAGTTAAGACAAAACTTGTGGAGTCCTGGTAGACACCACGTTGAACATGACCCAATGTGACCCTGCCACAAAGAAAGCCAATGATATCCTAGACTGCATTAGAAGGAAAGTTTTGCTAGGCCAAGAGATCCTTCCCCTCTGCTCAGCACTGGTGAGGCCACATCTGGAGTACTGTGCCCAGGTCTGGGCCCTGCAGTGCAAAAGACACATGGACATGCTGGAGAAAATCAAACCATGAAGATTATGAAGGCACTGGAGCATCTCTCATTATAAGAAAGGACATAGAGCTGGGACTGTTCAGCCTAGAGAAGATAAGACTCAGGGGGTTCTCATCAATGTCTAGAAATCTGAAGGGAGGTACAAAGGAGATGTATCCAGGATATTTTAAGTGGTGCCCACTGACAAGATAAAATGTAATGGTTACAAACTGGAACACAGAAGGTTTCATCTGAGTATCAGGAAACACTTCTTTATTGTGTGGAAGATGGACCAGTTGCCCAGAGAGGTCGTAAAGTCTTCCTTGTGGATCTTTGAAAGCCACCTGGGCATGGTCCCAGGCAAACAGCTCTAGGTGTCCCTGCTTGAGCGGGTGGGGTTGAACCCAATGACCTCTAAAGGTCCAGTCCAACCTCAACCATTCTGTGATTCTGTGATTCTATGAATTAAGGTAACATTTTTCCATATGGGAAAACTCAGCTTTTATGTCTAAACTAACTACTAAATATGTGTCTTTTTAGTTCCTGGAATGAATGAACAGATGAGGCTGTACGATGATTTCATCCCAAAACAAGGTAAGGGAACACACCATTGCTCATCACAGTAAACTTTGTATCTGAAGGAAACACTCATATATGGACAAGGAGAGAATTTTTGCATGTTTTAGAAGATTTCTTAGATGCCAGGCTAACTGGGGAATCTTGTCTAAAAGCCTCTCCATGGAGTAAACATGTTTCTTTTTTTTCTTTTTTTCTTTTTTTTCTCTCTTTTTCTCTCTCTTTTTTATTTTATTTTAATTTATTTTGTTTTATTTTTATTTTTTTGAAAGTCAATAGGATTAGAAGGTACTGTTTGTCATAACACCAAAAGACTTCGAGGAGGTGCCAGGTGCTATTACAATCAGTGTTAACACCCCATTTTTCTTTTTCCTTACCTGTTTTGAATTTCAGAGAAACTTTCTCAAATTAGCAAAACCTGACAAAAAGGTGATAATACTGAATCACTTTGGCTCTTAGTGCTTGTAGAAATTCAGTAAGAGCAATGACTCTGCAAGAGTTTCATATTCCATTGTTTTCTGAGAGGAGAGAGGAGTGGCTTCTTTTGAACATTTTGAATGGGTAGTATGACATACTATCATATGCATTCCACTAGAAAAAGTACGTCATTGACTGTAGCAGAAGTAAAACGGGTTGTCTGCACAAGTTTCAGAGACACTGCTTATGTCATGTAAATGAAACTCTCCCTCTCCACCACCTCAGTCTCTTATGCAACAGCTTTTGCTAGTTGTTCAATAGTTTTTGTAGTTGTTCATTTTAATGTTCTCTCTGCTGGAATCCTCTCCCCACTGCTGTGACATTGCTTTAATTTAGCATCCTCTTTAAATCAGCAGAGCACTGGGGTATATGAGGGAAATATGGTAACACAAATTGTGTTCATCCTGTTCAAGAGATCAGTTCTTTCATCTGAGTTAACCAGGCTTAATTCAACACATCCCTTAAAAAATCCCCTACTGTCTGAACATTAAGAAGGTGCTAGGGGAGATTTTTCAACATGACATGGCTAGTATTTCAATACAGACTTTTGCACCCTGTATCACTGAAACATATCATCACGTTAGACCATTAAAATATGATTGATGAAGAAAGGTCAGTATTTAAAATATCTATAGCTCAATATTGATGTGACCCAAAAGGTTCAATTGACTTACAGTAATCTCAGATGTGTGCTGGGTTTCAAGCAGTCCACATTTCTTTTTCCAGCTCCACAGTATAATGTTTTTCAAAGACAGACATAAATATATCCTTTTTTATTAAAAAAAAAAAAAAAAAAAAAAAAATGACTCAAAAGCATAGAAAATTATCCTTTCTTGGTTTTCTGAAATAACGTACAAGTTAATTTTCAGGAAGCCAAACTTATATTTACAAACTTAAATAAAGAAGCCAATATATCTGACTTTTTTTTTTTTTTTTTTTTTTTTAGTAGAATTATTGAGTATTGAAATTCTGATCTCTGGATGGAGTGGTTTAAGAAGAAATAAGAACAAGTAAGTGTACATCTGGGGAAATGGAGATGAATATACTGATTTGTACCTAGGCTGTAAACTAAGAGCATAATTCATCCCTAGTATTTCAAAGGACTGTCTTTTTTCTTAAAATATTAGATTTAGTGATTAAGTGATTATCTTTCCATATTAATTCCATGAAACAAACAAACAAACAAACAAAACACTTTTATAATAAATGAGACTGAGTTGTTAATGAAAAATAGGCAGCCAAAGGTGACAGGTCAGCTGCAGTATCTTTGATTTTATCTATGTTAAATAAACAGGTTTTAAGTTTTATAACCTGACTAACTGTTCTCTCTCTCTCTTTTTTTTTTTTTTTTTCTTTATTCTTATGCTTCTTAAATAGTGTTTTGTATTGTTTTTCTTCAGACTTCCTTCTAGCTTTTTATTTTGATGAGATATACAAAAATATTCATTTTTCAAAGTGTATGAGCTTCTCCAGGTCCTGATTTTTTTGGGGGGTATGATGTTCACAAGTTCTTTTCTAAGGTTTCTGGCATTGTCACTGTAAAGAAATTCGTCTAAAACAATTTTTTTGTCCATCTCTCCTTAGCTGATAGGCGGAATAAGCAAACTGCAACTGCTTTATTTCATTAGTTCTATGACCCCTCACGAGCTCATCCTGGTATTAACCATGTGCTTCACATGAGAAATTCAAAATCACTTCAGTGGCTAATTAGAAAACTATATAGAATTCTAAATTCCCTGATGCTGGTGCAAGAATGCATTTTTTAAACTGATTTTAGGGAGCAGTGTTTGAGGTAGCACCTATATCTAAGCATGTCTATGTCATGGCACCTATGACTAAGGAGCTTATTAATATGTTTTCATTAAACAGTGACTAGTGACAAGTTATGCTTCTAATTGCTTACAAAGTGTTTAATTTTATTGCGGACTTTTTTATCTCACGGCAATCTGCAAGAAAAACTGAGATCAATGATCAAAATGATTTTCTTTTAAAAAGAGCAAGAACAAACCACTATCCCCACCAGAACAGAGAACCACCATCTCTTTATCAAGACAGAAAGCTCCTTTTGAATTTAAGCTTCTATCAGTTACAGATATTCTCTCAAGAGCACATGAGCATTGCACCCTCCACCTTTCCCTTTCCATTTTCCTTCTCTTATTTTTTTTCCCTCTCCTCACATTTACTGTCAACATAGGTTTTATTTAATAAATATGAATGCCTAAGCCAACAGTCAAATAATCCTGTCCCACTTTCACTATCCTGCTTCTTCCAGTGTCCTAAACGAATACACGCTTGTCATGGGATTGTGAGCCTCTGGTTTTGACATGGAAAGTTGTTAAAAATGTATATTCATTTAAAGTCATTATTTTTTTAATTAACTTATTCTGTTTGTTAATATATTTTAGTTTGTTCTCCTCCCCCAATTTCTTGCCTTTAATAGGAAGGAAGGAAGGAAGGAAGGAGGGAAGGAAGGAGGGAAGGAAGGAAGGAAGGAAGGAAGGAAGGAAGGAAGGAAGGAAGGAAGGAAGGAAGGAAGGAAGGAAGGAAGGAAGGAAGGAAGGAAGGAAGGAAGGAAGGAAGGAAGGAAGGAAGGAAAGGAGGGAGGGAGGGAGGGAGGGAAAATCCTTCTGTGCAATTCCATGAAACCAAAATTAATAGCCAAATATTGAGGCAACAAAATGCTTAAATGCTTAGTGATATCTCTAAGTCCCTATCTTTTGTCTTTGGTCCTCATGAGGTCATGAGGATTTTTTTATTTTTTTAATAATTAAAAAAAGGCAAATAAATCATGTTCACAAGGTAACTTCTGTCAAAACATTTCCAAATAAATCAGATAAGTAAGAAAGGCAATAATTTATTTGATAAACTATATTTGTGTAATTAATGGGGATATCACATATGTTGTATAATAATATTGTTATAATAATATAGTTTTTATTTTCTAGTAATTAAGGAGGAAAAAAACAAACAAACAAAACAATTACCAGGAAATGTAGATACACAAATTAAGAGTATAAAATCCAGATATCAGGAAATTTGACACACACCACTCACACACAACTCATTTCACACACAACTGCATTTACATTTACTGCATTAAATAATATAATAACAATAACAGTAATGATGATGTGCATTCATGGCACTTATCAAATACTTAGCTCATTCTGAAAATCATGCTCATGTAAGGAGCTTGGCACTGAATTTTTTGTGTTCTCCCCTATGTTTTCCTAATTCAGGTTATTTATATTTCAATTTTCTGGCCATGGTCAATTACTTTACTTCAATGCTTAATTATGTTCAGGCATTGGATAGAGAACCTATAGTGTACATTAACTCAGACCATAGGCATGGAGATATGTTAGGCGTCTAGATTTATTAAAGGTATTAACCCTAGCTATAGTTTCTACAACCTAGAGGTAATTAATTGTTTAAAATTATTCTAGAATCAGCAGATTCCCACAGCATATGTTTTGCATCCACCTGCTGACTTTTAAATGTGGTCATGCGGTCATGTTTAAATGCGGTCATTCATCATCATACATATTTTTGCCCATTTCATAGAATCATAGAATGACTTGGGTTGGAAGGGACCTTAAAGATCATCTAATTCCAACTCCCTTGCCACAGGCAGAGATGCCACCCACTAGACAATGCTGGCCAAGGCCCTATCCAGCCCAGCATTGAACAGCTTCAGGGATGGGGCATCCACAACTTCTCTGGGAAACCTGTTTCAGTGCCTCACTACCCTTACAGTGAAGAATTTCCTCCTAAAGTCTAATTGAAATCTATCCCCTTTTAATGTAAAACCATTCCCTCTTGACCTATCATTATCTACCTGACTACAAAGTCCTTCTTCATTCTTTTAAAAAAAGATTTTTTGAAGACCCTTTCAGGGGGTAATGAAAGGCCACAATGAGGTCTCCCTGGAGCCTTCTCTTCTTCAGGCTGAACAGCCCCATCTTTATCAGCCTTTCTTCATAGGAGAGCTGCTCCAGCTCTCTGATCTTTTGTAGCCCTGCTATGTACTCACTATAACAGGTCCCCATCTTTCTTGTTCTGGAGGCCCCAAACCTGGATGCAGTACTCTAAGTGGGGCCTCACAAGGGCAGAGAAGAGGGGAACAATCACCTCCCTCAACCTGCTGATCACACCTCTTTTGATGTAGCCCAGAATGCAGTGGGCCTTCTGGGCTGCAAGAGCACACTGCTGGTCTGTGTCAAGCTTTTCAGCCACCAGAAAACCCAAGACCTTCTCTTCAGGGCTACTCTCATTGTGTTCTTCTCACAGTCTGTACACCTGTCTGTGACTGTCCTGACCCAGGTGCAGCAATTTGCACTTGGACTTGTTGAACTCATGCAATTCACATGGGCCCACTTCTGCAGCCTGTCCAGGTCCCTTTGAATGGCATCCGTTCCTTCTTCAGGTATCAACTGCACCACTCAGCTTGGTATCATCTGCAAACTTGCTGAGGGTGCATTTGATCCAACTGTCCATATCATTCATAAAGATATTAAACAGTACTGGTCCCAGGACAGACCTCTGAGGGACACCACTCATCACTGGCATTCACCAGAACATAGAACCATTGACCACCAATCTCTCTCCGGGTGTGGCCATCAAGCCAATTCCTTATCCACCAGAGGTCCATCCATCAAATCCATATCTTTCCAATTTAGAGATTAGGATGTTGTGTGGGACTGTGTCAAAAGCCTTACAGAAGCCCAAGTAAATTACATCAGTCAGCCTTCCCTTGTCAATTGATGTAGTCATTCCATCACAGAAGTCCACCAGATCGGTCAAGCACAATTTGCCCTTGGTAGAAGCCATCCTGGCTGTCCAGCATCACCTTCCTTGTCCTGCATGTGCCTTAATATTGCCTTCAGGAGGATCCATTCCATGATCTTTCCAGGCATAGAGGTGAGGCTCACCAATCTGTAGTTCCCTGGGTCTTCCTTTCTATCCTTTTTAAAAATGGGAGTGATGTTATTTCTCAGTATACAGGTTGAAGAGGTTGTTCCTTGTGATAGACATGCAAATGTACTTGTCTTATAGCTTAGTATTCCCTTCCTGGTTTGGTTCTAGAGGTGAGTACAAATGAAACTTGGAAATATCATGGAAATTGCCTCATGCATACATAGAAGCAGAATTCAGGAGTAAATGTAAGTAGGTCATTATAAATCTGAGTAAAGCAAAAGTAACTGAGGTGAGATGCATATGCAAACTCATTTCACAAAATCACTCATGCATACAGATAACAAACTTTGTAGTTATGGCATGCTTTCTGTTCTCAAGTCTAATGGCTGAATAAAAGCAGAAAGAAAAACAAACAAACAAACAAACAAAAAACTAAGAAAACTGGAGAAACCTTTATTTTTCATTAAACCAAGCATTGCTTTTCCAGGGAATTGTGGAGAAACTATCCACACTTTAATATGGATTTCTCCTTCAGCTTCTCTTTTAAGAGCAGCAGCCCATGAGAGACTTCAAAACAAGTATAAGAGGTATAGTTCACCCATGATGCTGTTATTTTGAATTTTAGTTCTTTTAGAAATCTCAGATGGGTACCTTCTGGTTCTAGCAATTCACTGTACTTGAATTTTTCATACATCTCCTAAGTTTTCTCTACTGCACTTCAGCTTCCTTTGTTGTGCTCATTGTTTATGAGAAGTATCTGTAAAAGGAATTTAGAACTAAAGTGAGCAGAAAGATGGAGGCATGTAAGTTAGACGCCATATACATGGAAACAGGGAACCTTTTACTGCCTTAAACTCTCTATACAGCATATTTAAATGGCTAGACCATTCATGACAGGATGTATAGTACACAGAGGAGGGAAATGTTCAGTTCTTATTCACAGGGAGATGTCTGTGGCTAGGCTGATATATATGATATACACAACTGATATATATATAAGCTGTAAGTCAGAGTTGAAATATTATGTCCTTAGTTTCATATGGACGGAAGATAAAACCCTGTATATAGGGGACCAAGAATTTGTAATAAAGACTGTATAAAGAATTTGTCTATCACACTGGTGGGGGTAACCGGATAAGCTGTTTAACCTCCGTAACTTGATTATCTCCAACTGCCACATCCTGTTGAGCAGACAATTGTGATAACTACCTACTGCAAGATAACAATTGCAGTAACTGAAATGCCCAAATAAGGAAAGGACGATCAATTCACAACGCAGAGGAAGACTATGACCTTCATCCCCATGACCACCAGAGAGCCCGTGATGACCCCCTAGCAACTGGTTGTGCAACCGCAGAAGAAACCAGGATGTTCCACTCAACCCGGGACCACTAGACAATAAAAGGGGACCCTGGCAGGGGTAAGGCATGCTGTTGGTGGAGCAAGAGACTCCCCGGCCGCCCAGCGCTGTTTTGCCTGCTTGACCGCTTGCTTGAATAAATTCTGTTCTGATAAGTACAAACGACTTTTGGCTTTTATAACAAATTGATTGTTAGTATATTCAATTTTTTAACAGTTGAATGATCCAAATTATACACTGAGTTCAGAGAAGCCTCATTAAAAGTGAAAACTATTATAAAAAAGCAGTCTAGTACACTTTTTTTCCTGTTTATTATGTTCTCCTTCCAGAGCCCTTTTTTGGTACCAAGGCTGACATTGTCTTATTCTTCTGGAAGAACAGGGCTATAAGAATTATGATGAACTTCCAACATCCCAAGGCAGAAGATGGTCATTGTGGTAGTTTCTCTGCCCTTGGCTGGGGCCCCGCGTAGGGCTCTGTGGATGCATTTCTCCCCTGCCCCCAGCCCTGTTGCCTGCCTTTTGGGAGGTCTGTGGGGGAGTGCAGCATACACCCTGCTGTGTGACACAAAGGGATATTGTTTTCCCTTTGACCTGGGATCTACCAGGACAGCTGGGATCCCCAGCTGTCTGGCAGTGCTGTCCAACTCAGTGATGGCTCCTGCCAGGTGGTTACAGTCATATGATGGAAAAATTTTAATGGGGGATTTTAATTGATAATGGGAGCTACAGTGAAAGGTAATTCAGGTTTTCTTCACTTTTTCTTCACCTACAAATCTGGGATAATAAATAACTAATTAAACAGCTGCTTTGGAGAGGCAGTGATCTTTGAAGTTCTTTTTCACCCTGAATCTTGAATTCATAGAACAATGATAGCTTCAATACAATTAATGTTTTAAAGTGTGTTTCAAGAAACACTCATCCTCAAAATGCTCAAAAACGTGTAGATGTCTAATATACAGAAGGCTCCAGAAGGTTTAGGAGGAACAGCACTTAATTTCTGAATATGTGTGGAATTTGTGTGTGCATTGGAAGACACACAACCTGCTTGGACCTAAGTTTTTTTTCTTTACAAATCCTGGTTAATGTTAAGGTCTAATGTTTTGTTTTCTGACACTGGCTATTATGAGAGATCTAGACCAAAGGTAGCAGAGGAATATTTAATTTTCAGAAATAAATCCAAAAATCCACCTAAATAATCAAATTTTACCTTCAACCAATTTTTGTTACTTTTCAGCTAATGTGCATATCCCTATAACTCTTTATAGTTATCAATGTATTTTTGTTTGTTTGTTTCAGTATTTTATTTAACTCTATAAATGAAATATTTCTACATTAATTTCCAGGGTATCTGTGCTTAGATGGTCTTAGCATCATTTAAGTTGCTTTTTTTTTTTTTAAATTCACACGTGAACTGAACATTGGTAGTAGTTTGATTTATACTCTTCACTGAATTAATTTATCTTATTAAAGTACCTTCAAAAAATCATATCTTCAGAAATTATGTTTATATATTTCTGTTGTTACCATTCTGTAAAAGAAGAAATTTAACGCATAGTTGTGAAGATAGTTATAAATTCTAAGGGAAAAAAAAAAAAAAAGTCATCCATCCATAGCTTTTTTTTAAAAAAAAAAACAAAAACAAAAAACTGTATGCTTTTGTTTTTTATTATTATTATTTCCCTTCATCAGCAATGAAACAGAAATGCTAAAATGTTCACCATTTTGTTTTGAGCTGGTAGAGTCAAAACACTAGAACCTGAATTCACACAACCTAACTATATGCATTTACGTAAGCTTCCAAAGCTAGGAGGTAAGATATTCATCTTCCTCTATTGTTACAGAAAACAATATATGAGGAAACATCAGCACCTTCATTCTCTTCATTGTGAGGTGAAGAGGTGGCATTCTCTTCATTGTGAGGTGAAGAGGTCTACATTTCAGAGGTGCCTTTTCCTGTCAGTGGCCATATAAGGTATCTAGTGTGATTATACTCCTAAATTAGGTACCTCAATTAAGTGCATAAATCTTTAACAATAGCTTGAAGGCAGGCTCTTGGATGAGTTCATGTCACCTAAAAACAGTCATTTAGTTTAAGTGCCTAAATTCTGTTCATTCTTTTTGCACCTAAGATGACACAAAATGTACCACTTCAACTTGATGAATCTTCAGTTTGATGAATCTGAGAAGAAATTCCACAATGCTACACGAGTACTGAGATATGTGAAATGAATCAGGTTCATGCTTTTTGATGCTTGAAAGACTGCTAAAGTATATTTATAAGGGTGAAGTGGGTTTATGTGGCAAGGTTTTGATAGCAGGGGGATGCAGGAGTGGCTGCTGCTAGAATAATGCAGAAGCTGCCTCATGTCAGATATGGGCCAGTTTCAGCCAACTCCAAAAGGATACAGCCCTGAAGACACCATGGTCAGTGCAGAAGGATGGCAGGAGGTGCTCTAGGTGCTGGAACAGAAGTTCCCCTGCAGCCTGTGGAGAGGCCCCTGGTGAAGCAGGCTGTCCCCCTGCAACCCATGGGTCTCACATGGAGCAGATCTGCATGCTGCAGACCGTGGAGGAGCCCCCGGTGGAGCAGGTGGATGTGGCATGGAGGAGGCTGCAGGCCATGGAGAGCCCTCACCGGAGAAGGCCCCGAGCCGGACCTGCAGCCTGTGGAGAGGAGTCCACGCAGGAGCAGGAGATCTGAGGGGGAGCTGCCGCCCATGGGAGAGCAGTTTGCTCCTGATGGATGGATGGCCCCATGTTGGAGCAGCTCTTGAAGAGATACTGCCTGTGGGAAGCCCCCACAGGATCAGTTTGGGAAGGACGGCATTGCATGGGAGGGACCCCATGTTGGAACAGGGATATAGAGTGACTGTGAAGGAAAGGCAGAGACTAAGTGTTAGGGACTGACCACAGCCCCCATTCCTAGTTCTCCTGCACTGCTCAGGGGGAGGAGGTGAAGGAGTGTGGATGGGGGAAGGTGTTTTTGGTTTCTTTTCTTTGTTTCTCACTTCTTTCTGTTACTTGTTAGTAACAGGCAATACACTTTACCAATCTTCCTACACTGAGTCTGTTTTGCACATGATGATAATTGTTTTGTGATATCCCTGTGCTTATCTCCACCCTTGAGCCCTTTTCCTCATATTTTCTCCCCTTTTCCTTTTGAAGAGGGGGAGTGAGAGAGCAGTTGTGTTGGAGCTCAGCTGCCCACCTGAGTAAAATCACTACAGAGGGACCCACATTTTTAGAAAATTTTGACATCAGTGTGTGTCTACTTACATATTTTTGGTCACAATTAGAGAGGGATTCAGATCCTGGTTCAATTAGAGAGATAGATTAAGACATACAGAATAGTTCTGTAGATTCCACTAAAAGTACTGATTAGATCTCCATTGACTACAAGCAATTTTAGATAACTACCATGCATAAAATCACTGACATACAAATTTTCTGGTTTTAGCTGAATTCTAACTCAAAATGACCCTGACCCAAATCACACTAAGGGTTAGGGAAAGCTCTGAATGCTTTTAGGATATAAACATATAATTTAGTCAAAACAAACTTCAGTGGTATCAGATGCTTTTTGAGAACATTGATAGAGAAAGTATATTTTTTGGTCTATATTTTGTGCAATAGTCTAACTATAGAAATTTCCTTCCTACTTACTCTAACATGTTTCTATTGACATTTTATAAAGCTCAAGAAAATTCTGAAATTTAGTAAGCTCTTTCTGGGAGAAAATAGACTTTTGTGTTGAACTAAATACTGCAAATTTCATCCCTGCAGATGGGTAGCAAAATCTGTGTTTGTTGTTGTTGTTGTTGTTGTTGTTTTTGTTTGTTTGTTTGTTTTTTAGTCTGTTTCCTCTCTCTTATATCAGCAGAAAGTGCTATGTATTTTTGGATCTAGCTTTCACTACAATCCATTTTCTTTGTATGATAACAAGGATTATATTTTTGTCTTCAAGTAAAATTCCACATATTGTGAAAGAGAATGTCAAGGATAAAAACAAAGGAACAAGCACAATAGAATGTGTAGAATATTTTTCTTCCTCTTTAAGGACCTTCTTTTCTTACTCTGAATTGATTTCTGCCCTTTCCCCACTGTTAAAAGATATAGGAAAGTGTCTGTGCTATAAGCCTTTAGCAGGTGCCTCATAAGGAAAAGAAGAAAAAAAAAAAAAAAGTTTTTATATCTCATTAGACCTTTCATTAGGATGTGGCAAGTATAGTGCTGAACAAAAGACAACCTCTGTGTTGCAGTACAATGAAGGTGGGTCAATGTGGCACAGGGTATTTCAGTGTGAATTTCTGTATTTTTCTAATTAATATCTATCCTACCAAAGATCAATGCCATAATATAATAATTGTTAGTACTCTAAAAAGAATGGAGGAGATGAACATGGATGAAATAATAACCAGCATGTAACAATTTTAACTAGAAAAGACTTATGCACAGAATGTGAATGGATAAAGTTGGAAAAGGCATAGGTTACTCAGCCTACTCATTTGTCATTATACTGTTAGACATTCACATATTTCTGATGGTTAAAGTGTTCTTCAAGATTTTTTTTTTTATTTTTTTATTTTTATTTATTTATTTTTAAGAATAGGCTATGAATCTGAAGAAATAATTTAAAGCTACTTTGTTGGACAAGAATCCTGCAGATTTCAAATGCAACATAACTATTCTATTTGTATTGATCTGTATAGTGATTTTTTGAGTTATTATGTAACAATATGGTGAAAGAAAATAGTATTTCTTGAAATAACTGTAAAAAAAGTTCCCAAGAATGAATAAGGAACCATTTATTCATGATACTTAAAGTCTCTTTGTTAGCTATAGTAGGACTATCAAGTAAATCATAAGGCAAATGCAGGAAAGCGGTACTAGACATTATTATCATCATGAAAATGCCAGCATTACTGAGATAGCTTCTTCCAAAGATTCATGACCTTTTTTTTTTTTATTATTATTATTATTATTATTATTATTATTATTATTATTATTATTATTATTATTATTATGTAACAGCAGTAAATTAAAATTAACAATGTTCTAAGAAATATAGATCTGTAAGTTACCTTGGGTCTTTTTCTACTTCATCTTGTGATGAAAATGTCAATGTCAATGAAAATCATTGACATTACCCATCTGATACATTAATGTAAGTATAAATATTCAAATTAAACATCTATTTTATTTCATGGAAATGCTATTCTTGAAAAGCACCTCTCCAGTGAAGAACGTGTCAGAGAGTTGGGTAGTTCAGCCTGGAGAAGAGATGGCTCCACAGAGACCTTGTTGTGACCTTTCAATATAAAAAGGGGGCTTATAGGAAAGAAGGACCTTTAGTGGTCCTTTCAGCTTAAATCTAAAATGAATTCTATAATGCCCCAGTGATAATGTTATACCTAATAGTCATTTATAATAGTTACAGAAATATTATATATATTACAGTAGATCATTATGTTTATAAACTGTGACCCTAGTCCAAGAATTCATACATAACTAGACTGGGCTAACATAAAAAGTTTTTATATTATCAAGAATCTACATTTTGAACGTTGATGAAGAAACACATGGACCCGTAGCCAGACTCCCAAGAATTACATGATCAAAGCAGAGGCCTTAACATTGCAGGCACAGAATGATATCAGAAGCTCTACAGATTATATCACAAATGGCCAACTACCAGTCACTAAGGAAATCAAAAGAAATCCAACAAAATACAGACTTGAGAGCTGGGTATAACTAGTTCTAGGGCATAATTTGTACAAAATTGTGTAGCAAATCCATTGTATTCATAATTGATATTATAAGCTCAAATGTCCTTAATTTGTATACAAGACTTCAGAGAACCAACCAGCTGCACAGGCACCTGATTTCAGAACTGGGGATCTCAAGTGTGATCGTTCTCATATCTCATACTGGTAAAGAGGCAAGCACTGAGTTGTTATTGTTAAAGGGAAACATATTTCTCTTGCCTAGGTATGGTTTTGTAACTTGTTCCTAAAACTTGGCTGTAATTTGGATGCAGCAGAAAGAGAAGCGAATAATATGGTTCTATTTCCTCCTCAGTTTGAGGTCATTCTAACACAATCACAGGGCCCCACAAAGCAGATTACAGGAAAGAAGTTGACCAAATTGTTGCTATTACTTCTTTTGAAGTTAAAGTATTGAACAAGCAGGACTAAAAAGCTCATGCAACCAGAAGGAATATTCAAAAAGGTTCAGGATTCTGTCAGCTCTGGGGAATATGTTCTTCAGAATATTGTGCTTGAGTTCTGTTCCCAGAAGAAAATAAGTGCCAAAAAATCTCTACACAAAGATCTCTGAAAGCAAAACTGGGCACTCATTTCTTTGAGAAGGGGGATACTTTTCTCAGTAAGTTAGTTAATCTCCTTATAGATCCTGAACTTCATTCTTCAAGGCAAAACATCAAAAGGAGCATTTAAGTGGGGACTGTTTTAACTCTTCAGCATTTAGAAAGCAATATTGGAACACTGTACTCTATGCCTCTGGTTCTCAAGTCCAGTAAAGAAGAATTAAAATTAATGGATACGATCTTTTGATTAAATGTGTGAAACTTTTGTACAAGAAACATTTATATTAATGAAAAAAGAGGGGGCCAGTCACTGAATACCAAGGAGTAATTTAGTTGTTTTAGAGGAAATGGATCTAGAAGTTTCACAGCTTCATGATGATGCCTGTGTAGACACAAGATTTTCCATAGACAGCCCTCTGCAATGATCTGCTGGTTTCTTCCATCTCTCGTGATGCCTCTTGTACCTGCTGGTATATTAACAATCTGATTCCTTCAAAGGAAAAAATAAAATTACACACACAATAAAACTTCTGGAAGTTACTGCAGTAACATTTAGCAGTGGAAAAGACTAATTTATGGAGATACATAAGTTGGTTTCGAATATTGCAAAAGAGGTAATTTTAAAGGATTTGGGAATGACCTGTTGTTTTAATGGAAAATCTACTAAATGTAGAGGGGAAAATGTTTTGAGGGGAAAATGTTCTGAAAGCAATTCACAGTATCTTCTTATGCTAGCTGACAATCACAGCAATGACAATCTCAAAACAAATGTTTTGAGAAATCCTTGTTGATTTTTGTATTGGTCTGCCTACAATGAAAGCAGTAGGATTGGATTCAAGATCTAAGAGTTTAGTTTTGCAAGGCTGGCATCGCACTAAATACCATCTGTTTTTTGCCTTTTCTTTTAGTGCATTTGTCACTGTCTTTGCCATTCCTGTCGTAATCCCCCCCCCCCCAAAAAAAAAAAAAAAAATTTATTGTGAACATATAAAATGTTTACGCTATTTTGACAAGAAAATAAAGTTTCTATTCCTCAGATCACAGAAGAAACTTAATTAATATGTGTGAAACTCTCACCTAAATTCTGATCATGAATATATCTCATCTGAGGCTTGTTCTAATTGTGATCATCTGTCAAATCCATTCATATACTATATATAGACATATATGACATGTATATATAGACATAAACATACTAATAAGATTTATTTTCCTTTTCTTCAAAATGTATTAGCGATCAGAATTCATCAAAATGCATGGCTGAAGTCCTTATGGGATAAGTTTATGTTTTGTTTCAGTCTGAGTATTAGTAATTGAACATTTTAATGAATGTAGAGGCTGCCATCTTTTCTTGAAGTTTGATACTGTCTTCCGAGAACTGAACTGAAAACCTCCAGTTTAGCACTTCCTTTTCTTGCAACTGAATCTGAAGAAAAGATAATGTAGGATAGGATTCAAATCACTAAGCAAAACAAACAGCCAAAGAAAGCATTAAGCCAAAGCCAGAAAAAAGGAGGGTTTAATAAGTAGTATTTAATCTTCCATGTAAAGAAACATTTTATGTAAAGTTTGAAAATGAGAAACATAATGAGACGTCATGTATTGAAACCTCTCTGTATAAGAAACCTAGGTCATAGGTTGAGTACAGAAGCAAATTCCCATTTTCTTCTAGAAGTTAATACATGAGACAGGAACGACCTTTCATCTGGACACTTTCATCATATTTATCAAGAAATGTGAAACTGGATTCCAGGTCTGAAAGTGGCTACAGCTAATTTAGAATAAACTTATTTGACTAAACTTGTTTAAGAATTGTTTTATCCAGATCATGATTATAATTAATATTGAGTAAGAACTAACTGTTGGTAACATGTTAATGAATGTCAGGTGAGTAAAGTGTTTTAAAGATTGAAACAGGTGTAATTGGAAGTTTTAAAAGCATTTTCATCAAACTGATCTGTAATTCCCTAGCTGTATTCCCTAGGTATATATACATGTATAACACATATGTACATACATATATATATACATTACATGTATATATACATGACGTATATTATATATATGTCAATATATACGTATATGTATATGTATATACTGTATATATATTATGCATATATGCACATACACATAAATATATATTCAGTTGAAAAGGGGTTTCTCATATTTACTAAGCCCATTGATAATCACCTAGTCTCCAAATAAATGGATAGATTGGATGTTGCAAGGAATGTCAAGCATCAACAGTAAGGGTAAATCCTTAATCCAGTATCTGCTGGGACATCTTCACTAAAGCAAAGGCACTCTGCAACAATTAAAACATCGGGGTGCTATCAGCACTCTTTTCATCCCAAGCCAAAACACAGCATTCCACCAGCTACTAGGAAGAAAATTCTGTTCTAACTGAAACCAGGACTTCTATCCACCCCTTATTCCATACCATTTATGTCATGCTCAGGTTACACTCTTTTCTATACATTCTAATTAGTCACCATTTTCATGTAGGGTATATAGTAGTCATGGTAGTGATAACATACAGTATTATATGGTAATTAACATGGTACAATTCAATTCATGCGCTATTCTCACCCAGTATTAAATCTCCTTGAGGTACACACCGGACCTCTCCGTTCTTTTGCATCACCCACCAAGTGTATCCAGGTCCCTGAGCAAAAGCAATTCCATGAATGGGTTTGCCTTTTCTTGAGGCAGGAGTAGCCCAGACTGTTTTACCCAGCATATTTCTTACATGCACTACAGGAACTTTATCCCTATCTACAGTACGTAACAGGTTTGATTGGGCAGGTCCAGCTCAGTTGGCAGATCCCCTAGTATTGACTAACCAGGTGGCCTTTGCCAAATGCGTATCCCAATTTTTGAATGTCCCAGCGCCCATTGCTTTCAATGTAGTCTTTAACAGTCCATTGTATCGTTCAACTTTCCCAAAGGCTGGTGCATGACAGGGGATTTGATACACCCACTCATTACCATGCTCTTTGGCCCAAGTGTCTATAATGTTTTTTCAGAAGTGAGTCCCATTGTCTGACTCTATTCTTTCTGGGGTGCTATGTCGCCATAGGACTTGCTTTTCAAGGCCCAGGATAGTGTTTCGGGCTGTGGCATGAGGCACAGGATATGTTTCCAGCCATCCGGTGGTTGCTTCCACCATGGTAAGTACATGGCGCTTGCCATTGCGAGTTTGAGGGAGTGTGATGTAATCAATCTGCCAGGCCTCTCCATATTTATATTTCAGCCATTGTCCGCCATACCAAAGAGGCTTTGACCGTTTGGCTTGCTTGATTGCAGCACACGTTTCACAGTCATGAATAACCTGTGCTATGGCATCCATGGTCAGGTCTACCCCTCGATCACGAGCCCATCTGTATGTTGCATCTCTACCTTGATGGCCTGAGGTGTCAAGGGCCCATCAGGCTATAAATAATTCACCTTTATGTTGCCAATCCAGGTCCACCTGAGCTACTTCAATCTTAGCAGCCTGATCCACCTGCTGGTTGTTTTGATGTTCTTCAGTAGCCCGATTCTTGGGCACATGAGCATCTATGTGGCGTACCTTTACAGCCAGGTTCTCTATCCGAGCAGCAATATCTTGCCACAATGTAGCAGCCCAGATGGGTTTGCCCCTGCGCTGCCAGTTGTTTTGCTTCCATTGCTGTAACCATCCCCACAGAGCATTTGCTACCATCCATGAATCAGTGTAGAGATAGAGAACTGGCCATTTTTCTCATTCAGCAATGTCTAAAGCCAGCTGAATGGCCTTCACTTCTGCAAACTGACTCGATTCAGCTTCTCCTTCAGCAGCTTCTGCAACTCGTCGCGTAAGACTCCATACAGCAGCCTTCCATCTCCGATGCTTCCTCACAATACGACAGGACCCATCAGTGAACAGGGCATATTTCTTTTCATTCTCTGGTAACTGGTTGTACAGTGGGGCTTCTTCAGCACGACCCACCTCCGCCTCTGATGATATCCCAAAGTATTTGCCTTCTGGCCAGTCCATAATCACTTCCAATATTCCTGGGTGACTGGGGTTTCCTATTCGAGCCCGCTGAGTAATCAGTGCAACCCACTTGCTCCATGTAGCATCAGTTGCATGATGCGTAGAGGAGACCCTTCCTTTGAACATCCAGCCTAGTACTGGCAATCGGGGTGCTACGAGGAGCTGCACTTCAGTACCGACCACCTCCGAAGCAGATCGAACTCCTTCGTATGCTGCCAATATCTCCTTTTCAGTTGGAGTATAGCGGGCCTCAGATCCTCTGTATCCCTGACTCCAAAACCCCAGGGGCTGACCTTGAGTTTCCCCAGGTTCCTTCTGCCAGAGGCTCCAGGTGGGGCCGTTCTCCCCAGCTGCAGTGTAGAGCACGTTCTTTACATCTGGTCCTGTTCGAACTGGCCCAAGGGCTACTGCATGGACTATTTCCTGCTTGATTTGTTCAAAGGCTTGTCGTTGCTCAGGGCCCCATTCAAAATCATTCTTCTTACGGGTTACTTGGTAGAGCGGGTTTACAATCAGACTGTAATTTGGGATGTGCATTCTCCAAAATCCCACAACACCTAGGAAAGTCTGTGTTTCTTTTTTGCTAGTTGGTGGAGACATAGCTATTATTTTGTTGATCACATCCATTGGGATTTGACGACGTCCATCTTGCCATTTTATTCCTAAAAACTGGATCTCTCGTGCAGGTCCTTTGACTTTATTTTGTTTTATGGCAAAACTGGCTTTCAGAAGGATTTGGACTATTTTCTTCCCTTTCTCGAAAACTTCCTCTGCTGTGTCACCCCACACAATAATGTCATCGATGTATTGCAGGTGTTCAGGAGCTTCCCCCTGCTCTAGCACAGACTGGATCAGTCCATGGCAAATGGTAGGGCTGTGTTTCCACCCCTGGGGCAGCCGATTCCAAGTATATTGGACTCCCCTCCAAGTGAAAGCAAATTGTGGCCTACACTCTGCTGCTAGAGGGATGGAGAAAAATGCATTAGCGATATCAATTGTGGTGTACCACTTGGCTGCCTTCAGGGTGTTATCAGCACTCTTCTCATCCCAAGCCAAAACACAGCATTCCACCAGCTACTAGGAAGAAAATTCTGTTCTAACTGAAACCAGGACAAGCTTCTCAGGATAAAAAAAAAAAACAAAACCTAATAGACTAAAACTACTGATTTGACTAAAATATAAACAGAAATATGTTATTTTTTAAATATGAAAATCTCAAAGTCACTACATAAGAGACTATGGAAATAAAAATGTTTTTAAATTAGCCTTATTTTATGCAGTATGTCTGCACAATTTAGAACTTTCTTCTAGTTTTGGTTTTATTCAGTTCAATGGTTGCTTGAATTCCATAGTCTACTTTTATCCTTAGTAAACAATTATTTTATCCCTCTTTGAGGCTGGACTTATATGTTCCCTAATTCTCTTAGTAATGTCTCCTTCAGCTTCAGCTCCATAGTCATTTGTGAACCTTCGTCCTGACACATCATACAGTTATTGGAAACTGCTCTACTTGAGAATTCCAAGAGCTCTCTAGGAAATAAACAATCTCCTTTTCTTCCAGATACTCATTCCTGTTTCTCCCTGCCCTTTTAAAGGAAAATAGGACAGAAACTGAAAGGGAAAATAAGCAAACAAATAAGCAAATAAACAAACAAAAAAGAAACAGACCATCATAATTATATTTCAGTCATATTTACAATTTTGTCTTATCTAAAACAGAAGTGTACACTTTCATGCCCTGTGTTGTTCAATTTTCTGTGTTTTGTCTTCTTTCACGCTGCACTTCAGCATCTTAAGTTACATTATTATTACATTAAAATAATATTACATTAGATGTAATGTTACATTAACATTACAATGAACTCCAGGAACATACTCATTCCATTCCGCTGAAGACTGAATGACCTTTCACCATGGTATTCACCCTTTAATTGTAACTGACAGAACAATTTCCTGGTTTCCATTGTGTCACAGAATACTAGATATAGACAATTTGCTACTTTAAACAAGATCAAAATACCCTTAATTGTAATTGTCAGGACAATATTAGTAAAATTTATCCCAATAAAATAGATTCATATACACACAAATGCACACACAGATACACATAAATTAAATAAATAAATAAATCTTGTAAGATCTCATACATCAGAAAGTCTCCAGACGTACCTGTAGCTTCAGTTCTGAAATTGTCTAGATGAAGATTCACTCAATTTAAAGATATTTTATACTAATATATGGAAACAGAGAGACACTGACTTTCTCTTTTGGTTGTGAAGTCAAATTCAATGGTTTATTCAGCTAAATTTAAGAACGTTTTAATACAATAAACCTAATATTTAATAACCTTTTGAAGTAATTTTTATATATCTAATTACAAATTGTGACTGAATGGAAAATATGATATTTGTTAATAATAATAATAATAATAATAAATAAATAAATAAATAAACATTTGTATTGAAATATTGTTTCCCCCATATTATAACTTTCCAGAATTATGGCCCCATGATTGCAGTTTTGTCATAGTGTAAGACCAAATTGGCAGTAGGGACACTAAATGGTCTCAATACTAAAACTCATTTATCTACAGAAATATTTAATTTTAAGGAGTGACAGGCTCTCCCTCCTGCATGGGGAGACAGGGTGGTCTGGGAGAAAAACATCAGGTCAGTCCTCACAGGAGTCCAATTTTCATGGTATATGGGCCATGGGGTCCCTTCTGTTACTGCTTAGTAGCTCCTCAGCATGGGGAGATGAAAAAATTATTACCTGTTACTACCAAGCTAGAGAAGTGAAAGAAAGGAAAGAAACTAAAATTCTCCCCACCCACCATTTTCTACCTGCTCCACCCAAGCAATGCAGTGGAATGGGGTTATGATCAGCCTGTGGCATTTAGTCTCCACCGCTCTTTCACAGTCACTCTCTGCTCTTGCTCCAGTGTAGGCTCCCTCCCACAGGATGCCGTCCTTCCCAAACTGATCCGGCGTGGGCTTCCCACAGGCAGTAGCTCTTCAAGAACTGCTCCAACATGAGGCCGTACCATGGGGTCCATCTGTCAGGAGCAAACTGCTCCAGCATGGGTCTCCCATGGGCGGCAGCTCCCCCCAGGCTCCCTGCTCCTGTGTGAGCTCCTCTCCACAGGCTGCAGCTGCAGCCTGGGGCCTGCTCCTGCAGGGGCTCTTCATGGCCTGCAGCCTCCTCCACGCCATATCCACCTGCTCCACCGGGGGCTCCTCCACGGTCTGCAGCATGCAGATCTGCTCCATGTGGGACCCATGAGTTGCAGGGGGACAGCCTGCTCCACCCGGGGCCTCTCCACAGGCTGCAGGGGAACTTTTCTGTTCCAGCACCTAGAGCACCTCCTGCTGTCCTTCAGGGCTTTCTCACTCCTTTTTCTCGTAGTTGCTGTTGTTGTAGAGCTGTTTTTTGCCCTTTTGTTTTCTGCTTTTATAGAGGTGCAACCAACATTGCTTACTGGCTTGGCTTGGGTCTGGCCAGTGATGAGTTCCTTTGGAACCAGCTGGATCTGGCCCTTATCACGTGGCAGCTTCTGGGCTGTGATCACAGAGGTAGTAAGCCCACCCATTAAAATCAGACATGTCAGTCCCTGTTATCAGCACAAGTTTCGTATTTTTAGCTTAAGTTCTATGCAATGTTATAAGGATATATTTTGCATTAGGCAAAGCATTTCCTACAGATAAAGGGACTTGAACACCTCCACTCAATGCTGGAGAGGCTACACCTGGCGTATTGTGTCCGGTTCTGAGCCCTGCAGTACAAGAGGGACATGGACGTACTGGAGAGAGTCCAACAAAGGACCATGAAGGTGAGAAAGACACTGAAGCATCTCTCATATATAAATAAGGCAGAGACTGTGCAGCCCAGAGAAGAGAAGACTCCTGGGGTCTTATCAGTGTATATACCCGAAGTGAGGGTGCACAGAAGATGGAGATAGAGCATTTTCAGGGGTGCCCAATGGCAGGGTTAGAGGCAATTTAGAGACATGATGATGGCTCACAATTGTCACTCAATTTAATTACTGATAATTAATTACTGATTAATTAATTTAAATGTAAATTTAAATATGAAAATTCTATGTGAACAGAAAATATCAGCTTGAAATTTGGCACTGAAATTAGTGGACACAATAGCTGCTTTCTTTACACTCTCTGAGAATCTAATCCATAGACACAAAGACTATAGTACTGCTTAAATTCATAGATTCACAATGGTGTTTTTGAGATTACTTCAGTATTCAGATGCTGTGATTAGAACACAAGAGTGCTCTAAGTTTCTAAGAATAGAAAAAAAAAAGAAAAAGGAGAAAAAAAAAAGCTTATTTGAATGTTTTGAAAAAAAAAAAGTTTGAATGTTTGAAAAAAATGTTTCTGAAAAAAAAAAAAAAAAAAAAAAAAGAAAAGAAAAGAAAAAAAATATCAAAAGCTTCTTTGAATTTACTGACGTGTCCTTAATGGCACATCTTCAAAATGCCTGGTAGAATCCCACTGAAATATCAGGATGAAATGAATATTCTATGTCAGTCATGGGAAAATGGAATTTGTGGGTGCACCACAAAGCATATAACCAGCATCTCTTAATTGTAATAATATTTTACAATTTATTCTCATGACCTTTCCAAGTGATTTGAGACATTCTAATTTTGTTTTGCCTTGAAGCAGTTTCATTTTAGTCAATACAGTCCAAAAGATTCCCTAATGTAGGGCTCAAATTGTATTTTAATTACCAGATTTCAACTTTTCTGAAGTGTCATGTAGTACACAATAGACTGCTTTGAATTCTGCACTGTGAAAAATCCCTTAAAACACAATTGCCACTCAACTTTTGAGTCACTTATGCTTTTGCTCTGACACTTATAAGTTTAATGGTAATGATATATACATGTACTTACTCATGGAAGAAGAACGTTAAAATGGTGGTTTAGTCAATCGTAATGTTTCTCTCTCTCTTGCTCTTCATTATTTTTGGGCTATAGGCACATGTTGTCATAAATACTGATCAGCATTTATGTAATATCTTTCCCTCAAATGATAACAAAATGCTATATATATATATATATATATATATATATACATTTAATGAAATATACACTCATCACTGAAGTTCATTTACAACTACAGTAGTGTAAGTTAAGTAACAGATTTCAACAACTGTTACATTTAATAAAAAGTAAAAATAAGTTATATGGTACGATCCAGAAAAGCTACTTTTTCAGTATAGTAAAATTAATCTGTACAAGGTTGTGGTTCAATTCTTTGAAGATTTAAATATTCATCTGGTTTTTCACTTTTTTTTTTTTTTTTTTTTTCCTCTTCTAAAGTATCTGTTACTTTTTTTACAAATTCTATGAAAACAAACAAACAAAAAACTTATATCTTGCCAGGTGCTTCCTGTCAAGTAGAGACAAACCTCAGTTTGCATTTCACTTGTGTTGTTCTCAGGGTGTTCTTTGTTTTTATTTTGTTTTGTTTTCTAATGTATGTTATCTAAATTTATTCAAGACAAATAATGCATTATTTTTAAGAATTCATTTATTTATTATTTTAAAAATATGATCTGACAAAAGTGTCTTGTGGGCTCCATTGACTCTGATTCTTTAAAATATTTGTTATGTAGCTGCAAAAGCTTATACAAATCTTACCATAGTTATACTAGAGCTGTATAAAGAATAATTTTTCAAATATATGTATATAATAACAGGCAATTGGTGAAAGCAACAGACAAAATAAAACAGGCAACTTAGGTTTGCCTAAGGGAAACCTAAGGCAAACCTAAGGTTTTCCCTAAGGACAAGGGAAAGTTGCAACAGATAGAATTTCTTCCCCAGGAGAGATGGTCTTTGCTTAATGGAAGAAGTTTAAAATCATGCTGATTTTCAGTTGTGGCCAATACAGTTTCAAGTGTGTCTGTTGTAATATCTACCACTATCATTAGCAATTTCCAGAGTATTTAATTAATATATATATATACACACACATTTAAATACTAATGTGATGGAGTTTTATTTACATTGTAGCTTTGTTCCAATTTATTTTACAGTATTATACATCTTTTGTAGATCTGAGTTAGTGCTTAGTTCTCTCTAATGTCTTCATCTTCTCCAAATTCAGGATGTGCTATCATTTCCATTAGCTTGTCACTAATTCCTTCTTTCTTATCATTTGAGAGTAAATCTTGACCTTACCATTGTACTCTTGAAGATATCTCTGGGAACCATTCTTCATTCCGTAAATTGAAATATCATTATCCCTCTACTAGTGTCTTTTAGCCATGTTTCAGTCCATATGAGATTATCTGCATACATTCAAATGAAATAATTTTGACTCAGCCACTTTGGAGACAGAAAGTCTTTAAAATTAACTACTTAGGGATGTGACATATAGTTTATAGAACCCTTAACTACCATGTCAGTGCATCTTCTGCTCTTCTCCAGTGTTCTGAAGCACTCTAAAGAAGAATTTTCCTGGCTTCCCAGGGAAGTGGTCACAGCAGCAAACCTCTCAAGAGTTTAAGAAGTGTTTGAACAATAATTTGGTCTAATTTTGGGGTAGTCCTATGTGGAGCCAGGAGTAGGACTTGATGATCCTTGTGGGTCCATTCCAACTCAGCATATTCTATGATTCAATAATTCTATGATTTTCAAGCATCTCAACCAGTTAGAGGAATAATTTTTCTGTCTGCTCTTATCCTGGTCATGCACATTACCACATTGCTACGAAGTTTTTCTCTGAACAACAGGTATTTTGCTCTCTTTTAATCCTACTCAGTACAGTCAGTGTGGATCACAAGCACTGCATTTCTCATTCTAATTCTGCTGGTCATTCACACTAAATGTACATCATTTATCTCTAGAGAACCTCTTCAGAATAATCCCCTATCACCAAATCATGCAAATGGTTTTATTACTTCAGGTTCTGCCTTTCTATCCAGTATGTTCAGAACTTGTCTTGTGCTTGAAATTATTTGGATATGGATAATGATAAAGTCTGTTTTTTGTTGTTTTTTTTTTTTTGTTTTTTTAAGGTTTGTGTAGTCTAATGTTAGGTATATGGTTAGTTATGCTATATACTTTGACAGGCATCTTCTCTTTTAAATTATTATTTATTTTTATATTGCAGAACTGAGACTCCAGTGCAAATAGACAGTTTGAAGCAAAAAATGTATAGGCAGAAGGCACAGGTGTTCTGATTTCAGACAGTTTCAAAATTAATAGGTAGACGCAGTACCTGAAAATTTTTGCTTCCTTTAAAACAGCAAATAAACAAGCAAGCAGTCCTTCAAATGTCACTGAGTCAACTCACATTTAATAAAATATGTGGAGCCTCACAATTTGATTGTAAAGGTTTTATTACTGAATAATATAACTGAAATAACTGAAAACACAAAAAGCCTTCTGATGTCTCCCCTTGAATGTAAAGCACTAGCTGAAAAGACAATTCAAATCCCAATCTGACTGAATTCAGAGATGCTATTTTTTCTTCACCATTCACTAAGTTGAGCATGAATGTGACATGTCATTTCAGTAAATACATCTTACATTTCAAATATGTTTTTTGTATCCTTGCATATATCTCTTACTTCCTCTTTTTCATTTTATTTCCATTTTTCTCCTATGTTTTCTAGTAACTAAGTCTGTTTTAGCCAGCCAAGATTGTCTCTTTTACAGTATTAGTGTGAATACATGATAGGAGAGACACTTCACAGTATTTTTATGCACAATCTGACTCAGTGTCTCAAAATTCTGATATAGATGGTGAGGGTGTACCCCTACCCATCCCTCTATCTCATAGCTTAAGCAAAGCATCTGGCCTAAGCAGATATCCATCAATGGAAGTCATGATGGATGTGTCTTGTCATGATAGCTGCATCTTGGATTTGGGGGAGACAGAAGATAAATAGCCAATAGCTAGTTTGAGCAAAGCATACTGCCCCCCAAAAACCACAGTGCTGGCCAAATTTGGTAGAAAGCCTGTCTCAAACCAAATTTGGAAGGAAACAGTTGTGTGTGAATGTGACTATGTCAATCATCTTAACTCATAGATAGTGAGCAGCCCAGGAGCCCTTGGAGCTCTCATGACATGACAGCAGGCTGCACATCAGGACCTACCCTTGGGCAGGGAAATCTCCAAAGGTTACTTCTGCAGATTTAGAGGACCCTTATCACTACAGATAGTCAGTAAATGGATTAGGAATGTAACCGTATGCTAACACACTGTAATATTCTCTGTGATCATGCTTCATAATCTCAGCTAAGTATCACACAGAATTTTCAAAATGCTTATAATCCTTAGACATAAACTGTTGACCAAGTCTGGGATTAGAACTGGATACAGCCACACCTAGGCTCTTTACCTCTTCAGTGCAAGGCATTTAGAAAGCAAGGGGGTACATTCTGAACCATAGGACTCAATGGGTGGGTTTCCTTGATGTAATGTCATCTAAGCCGGTGTCTTATGTTTTTGTTTGTTTGTTTGGTTGGTTGGTTGGTTGTTTTTTTAGTATAAAATGTCTTTCATCTACTGTCTTTGAGTAGTATATGTCTTTTATATAGTGTGTAATGAAGTGTATCTTCCAGTTATAATCATGTGTACCTTGCCATCATCAAATCTTTGTTCAGTTGTGTAAGCTTTGTAGACAACAAGTCAAGTCACTGCTTGTTTCTCCAGAATGAAATGCATATTATTCCTCCTTCCTTTTCCACCCACAGCATAGAGTAACACTCATCAATCTCTATTCTGTACCAGACTTCTTCCATTTCAAAACAACATTTTCTGCCAAAATCTGAAACATCATTTTCTTTTCTGTGTTTTCTAGGAGATTGCTTTTTTTTTAATAATAAGGGCAACAATTTGGTGTTTTTAATTTTTTATTTTTTATTTTTTCTTACCAGACTGATGAATAGCTAGTGAAACTATTGATAATTATTATGCAATTGTCAAATGCAGTGTTATACTTGTTGTGATAAAGATAAAATTGGCTGGGTTGACACTAACCAACATCTGCTTACCCACACAGCTGCTTGATCACCACTACCTCCTGCCCAAGCATGACAGGGAAGAGAGTACGAAGGAAAAAAAGGAAAAGAACTCATGGGCCAAGGTAAAGACAATTTAATATGTGAAGAAAAAAAAAAAAAAAGTGATGCAAGTGCAGTGACTCACTACCTTCCACAAACACATTGCCCAGCCAGTCTCTGAACAAATCCACCTTGGGAGACAGCTCCCTCTCCCTTACTTCTTCTTCTGCTTCAGTTTTTATTGCTGAGTATGATGTTATATGGTATGGAATATAGCTTTGGCCAATTCAAGTCAACTGGCTTGGCACTGTCTACTAAAGGAATAGAGTGTGAAAAATAAAATTTTGATGTTATGCAAGAACTATTCAGCAATAGCCAAAACATTGGTGTTACCAACACTGTTTTAGATACAAAACCAAAAGCACAGGCTGTAAAGGCTGCTATGAAGTAAGTTAACTCCATCTGAGCCTTATTCAGCACACTTATAAATACCTCTCATTAAAAACAAAAAGCAAATGGGCTGTATAATGTTACTCCAGTAAAATGTTAATTTGGTTTTTATGTTTTCAGTAATCTTTTTCCTCTCCTTTCAATAGCTCTGACAACTTTATTATTATTAATCTTGGTTTGGTTTTGTTGTTGTTATTATTGTTGTAGTATAGGACAAGAAGCTTATGATTTTAGTATCCAAATTTCATGTTATTTAACTGAGTTTCTCAGCAACAGTAACATTGTCACACCCTGGCTCATTCATTTTTCCTTTGAGTTTGTAAACTGCTCTGCAAAATATCTTTATAATTAAACTTGAGATCACAGAATCACAGAATAGTTGAGGTTAAATGGGACCTCTGGAGATCATCTGTTCTAGTGCCTACTTGCTCAAGCAGGGACTGAGCAAGTTGTCCAGGCAGCTTTTAAAGATCTCCAAGGAAGGAGACTCCACAGCCTTCTGGGCAACTTGTTTTAGTGTTCAGTCACCCTCACACTGAATAAATGTTTCTTGATGTTTATATGGAATCTCTTGTCTCCCAGTTTGTATCCATTGCCTCTTCTTCTGTCATTGGGCACCACTGAAAATAGCCTGGCTCCATCTTCTCTGCACTCTTCAGGTGTAGACATTGATAAGATCCCCCCCTGAGCTTTCTCTTCTATAGGCTGAACAGTCCCAACTCTCTTTGCCTTTTTATACATGAGAGATGCTCCACTATGCTCCTCACCTTCATGGTCTTTTGTTGGACTCTCTCCAGTATGTCCATGTCTCTCTTGTACTGCAAGGCTCAGAACTGGACACGGTACTCCAGGTGTAGTCTCACCAGTGGTGAGTAGAGGGGAAGGGTGACTTCCATCCACCTGCTGGCAAAACTTTCGTTCTAATGCAGGAGTAGCCTTCTTTGGGACAAGAACACATTTCTGTGTCATGTTCAAGATGGTGTCCACCTGGATGTCCAGACCCCTTTCTGCAAAACTGCTTTCCAGCTGGGTGAACCATATATTGTGTATGGGGTTGTTCCTCCTTATTGAACTTCATGAGGTTCCTGTCAGACCGCTTCTCCATCCTGTCCAGCACAATGATCTAGGTCTATCAGACACATTCGCATCATCAACAATTTTTCATCAGCAGCAAACTAGCTGAGGCTGTACACTCTACCCCATCATCCAGATCATTAATGAAGATATTAAATAGGGCTGGATGCAGATTTTACCCCTTCAGTACACCACTAGATACTGGCTTCCAACTAGATTTTGTGGTAACCATCCCTACTGTCTGGTATTGGCTATTCATCCAGTTTTCAATAATGTTTCTCTGCCCATCCAGCTCACAAAATTCTCATTAAACATGCTCTCAGAAGTAATAAAATGTATAGCCTGGACAAATACTGCAGAACTACAACCAGGTACAGATCACTGCAGTATTTTGAGTTAAACGTATTGCTAACTGTATTTATATCATACTCAAGAAACTTAACTGAATCCAACAGTGTCTCATATTAAACATTTATATATATACATGTATATATATATATATATATACTTGAAAGACTGTAAACCAGAGGTCATTACCATGGAAAGCATATGCTCTTGCATATGAAATGTAAAAACAATAGCCATGCAGAGAGGAATTGATTATTTTAATCTTTTCCATATTACATAAAATAAAAGTATTAGGTACATAATATTGTTTTACATGTATGAATGAAGGAAAAATGCAATTAGAAAATAATATACTTCTACCATGTAGTGAAAATATATCTGAAAATAAAATACGTTCTCTCTGGTATGAAACATACTTCTGTGGGGAAAAATAAAAATAAAAATAAAAAAATAATCTTCAAACCAGTATAGTTATCGTACTTGATTGTCAGCTATGAGAGCATATCAGGTTGCTCAGAGTTTTATCCATCCAAACCTTCAAGAATGGAGAATGCAAGGACTCTATAGACAACCTGTTCTACAGTTTGATTTTCCTCATAGCGAAAGCATTTTGCATCACCTTGTTCTCATAAACTCTTCTTTTTTTTTCTCATAAAAGCACAATAAATGATCATTAAATCTATAAATACTATCTTTTTCAGTAATAGAATTAGTTTTTCTTGGGCTGCTACTGTTACTATGCCACTTCATGATCATCTTCTAATAAGTATCATCAGCACAATTCATAAGAAAATAAGAGAACTTCACATAAAATACAATGAAGTTATAGGAGCTGAAACTGAATGTAGGTGCTATCAGTGTAGATAAATAAGATTTTAGGGGTTAATTTATCTATTAATATCATATTCAGTTTCTATGTCTAAAAATTGGATGTCAGCATGAGTTTTTCTTATGGTCCTATTATATCTGATGGAAACGTGTTCAATTAACGAGGTAAATAATTAGCCAAATGCATACATGTGGTACCATTTTCAGTACTATAGGATATCCTGTCTGGTCTCTGTCAGTACAGGAGAACTGGCATTGAGATTGAATTAGCAAAGGCCACAATGATTATATAATTACTAGGAAGACACCAGAATGCTCTGAGATGCTAAAGTATAATAAGGTTCATAATTTCAATCTCTGATTAGCAAATGCTTTATCCAGAGGTTATACTCAGATAACCTGGTTAAATTAAAAAACAACAACAACAACAACAACAATAAATATGTGAAACTATCATTTATTTCATTTACATTATTCTTTTGAATTTTCATCTTTGAGTTGCCTCAGTTTTTACAAAGTTTTCTCTGGATGCTAATATTATTTATTCATTGTTGCTGTGAGGAAGTTCCAAGTTCTGAGTCCTCCCATCAATCTTAATTGCCCGTACTTGTCTCACCTGAAAATACCTTTTGCCAATGGGCCCAGGAGATACAATTGCTGAAGTATTTGCTCTTGCCTGTGCTGTGGACAGTCTTGGCACCAGCTCCTCCCATGGAGCAGGCCTGTTCTTTCTGTTCCTTCTCAGTTGAACAGATCCCTCCAAAAGAGGGTAGTTAAGTTAAAAGATTTTAAAAGTCGCAAAAAGCAAGAAAAAGGAATCTTTTCAAAGGTAAAAATGAACTCTTCATAAAATAAGATCTTGAGACAAAAAAGTAGCAGACAGAATGCATGGGAATTAGCTTTTACTGTCTTAAGGAAATTATTTCAGTCATAAGGGCATAAGCATACCATGTCATCTCAAATAACCTCAGGCTTTTAGAGCACCAGCATAGGAATGGAAGATAGGACCCATGTTACAAGATTAACTGTTACCTTCCTGGAGCAAAAGCTGAATGTAAAAGGCATATCCTAGAACAAATCAAAAACCTATGTATAGAGAACTGTCTAAAGTATTGGTGTACACCATGTAAGGGCCTACATTTGAGTTAACTGTACAAACTCCCATAGAGGACTAATCAATACAGCTAATTGACTCAGCTTACCCTAAAACAAACAGTCACTTTAAACCAGTTGAGTAATTCTCCATTGACTGTACTGACTACAAGTTCAACTCATTTGCCAAATGTCAATGTTTAGTGTAATTTGAAACTCCTCAAGTTATATGAGAAATCTTTATAAGGCTTAGAATTGTGACAGAGGACTTGCAGAGACTCATGCCCTTCTGAATCAGCAGCTGAAAGACAGGTGGATAGACATGAGGATCTGTACTGGGTCTGGCTGGAATGTTAACTTTCCCGGCAGCAGCCCATAGAGTGCTGTACTCTGCACTTGTAGCTGGAACAGCAGTGTTATCACACCAGTGTTGTGTCTACTGCTGAGCAGCACTGGCACAGCATCGGGCCTCTCTCTAACCCTCCTAGGGGGTGGGCAAAAAGTTAGAAGAGAAACATCACTAGGGCAGCTGACCTAAACCAACCAAAGGGATATTCCATACCATGTGATATCACACTCAGCAATAAAAGGTGGAAACAGGAAGAAGAGGGGAGAGGTGGGCTCTCGTCATGAAAACGTCAGTCCTCCTCCTGAACGCTGGCTACGTGCGTTGAGGCCCTGCTTCAAGGACGTGGTCAATCATCGCTCATTTGTGGGAAGTAGAGAGTAATTTCTTTCCTCTGCACTTCCACATAGCCTTCATTTATTTTATTTGTTTGTTTTCCTCCCTTCTTTTTATTTTCCCTTTCCACCTCCCTTTTCCCCTTTCCCTTTTTATTTCCCTTTAAATTGTTTAGTTCATAATAATAATCTTTATTTAATTATTATTTTATTTCCCTTTAATTAAATTATCCTTATCTCAACCCGTGAGTTGTTCTTTGCTTTACTTCTCCCCCTCCTCATCTAAAAAGAGGGGGAGTGAGAGAGCGGTTGTGGGGTTTAGCTGCCCAGCACGGTAAAACCACCACAGTCCTTTTTGGCGCCCAACGTGGGGCACAAAGGGTTGAGATAACAATAGAATTGTAGAATTAAAATGCGTACAACTAACACACTTACTTGCTAGTAACCATGTTCATTGTCCTGTTAATAATGGCTTTGATCATATGTCATGCAATCCGTGTCATATTCTCCTTTTTCCTATATATCCGATCCGACAAAGTGCTACAATCTGTGTTCGTTTTTTTTTTAATTCACTGTGCTGCCAAGCACTGACCTTGAGTTTAATCCGGAATTCAGGCTCTGCGCTGTTATCATTTGGGTCTCATGGAAACTATCTTTCAGAGAATATTCAGAACTACACTGCCTTCCTCTCCTCATCTGGATACCAGTTTATTAATAATATCAGGAATGGTACCTTTCCCTTCTTTCATAGTGGGCTAATTACAACAGTTTGGGAGTATTTTGAAGATCCGTCTGTAACCCATGTATTTCTATTTCTAATTCTGAATAACAGGTTTCATTTTCTCTCTAAGATTAGTCAATGGTTTAGAAAGCTTACTTGGGAATCTGTCTTGAAACAGTCTTGTGGCGAGTGGCAAGGTGTGTGGGATGATGTTGGCAGATACCTGTCACGGGTGTCTCCTCCAATAGTTTTGAACTTCACCCCTGAGCAAGTGCTAAATCCTGAAAACCTGGTAGAATGTTTGAGAGTTGTATGTCCTGACCCTGATAATGCCAGAGAACGACAGCTTGCAACATTGTGCTGGGTCCTGGCTTATTCCTATCAAACACTGTTTAACATCATCCAGCAACTTGAAGAGAGGGAGAAAGTCTCTGAATCTGATGACCAAGTAACACATGCTGTGGCTGACTCAGAGGACCAACTGACTATGGTATCAGTCGCCCCCATAGTCAAGTCAAAACAATGGAAACGGAGGTCAGCTCGTTTAGTAAGGGAAGAAGCCTCTCCTAAGGAGGGAGAAGGGGAAATGGCAGGCACCTCTAACGCAGAGCCATCACAAAAACAGCAGGAAGAAGAGATGGAAATCATAAAGGAATCAGAAATCACTCGATCCTTATCTCTGAGTGAGTTGCGAGAAATAAGAAAGGATTATAGTTGACGCCCAGGTGAACACATCCTCACCTGACTGCTTCAATGCTGCAATGCTGGGGCCAATACCCAACAATTAGAAGGCAATGAAGCCAAGCAGCTGGGATCCCTCTCTAGAGAAAGGGTAATCGACAAATTAATTGGGAGAGGAGCATAGGCCCTCAGCCTCTGGAGAAGACTCCTGGCAGCTGTGAGAGAAAGATATCCCCATAAGGAAGATATCGTATATCACGTAGGCAAGTGGACCACTATGGATAACGGTCTTCAGCATCTGTGGGAATTAGCTGTGTGGGAGATGATTTGTAGTGATTTGGACAATGCCCAGACACCTCAAGTCCAGTGCACAACATCCATGTGGCGTAAATTTGTGCGGAGTGCACCATCAGCACATGCCAGTACACCGGCAGTATTTAACTGGGATGAGGGGATGGGACCAACAGTGTATAATATGTCCTGCCAGCTTCAAAAATATGAAGACAATCTCTCTGCTCCGCTACAGTCCTGTGTCTCAGCTGTGGAGAAACTGTCTGAAAGACTTGACCAGCTCATGGAACGAGCATATTCCCCATATTCCCCCTCATCTAGACAGAGTGATACTTCAGCCACTAAGAATCAGCATTTGCCTGCTCAAGAGAGACAGTACCCAAGACGCACACCACGTGGCACCTTGTGGTTTTATCTGCATGACCATGGGGAAGATATGAGGAAATGGGATGGTGTACCTACTTCAACCCTAGCTGCTTGGGTACATGAACTGAAAGGAAATACAGCAGCAAGAAGAGGGGCTCCTAAGGGAAATGCTGCTCCAGTTTCTATTGGGCAGTACCCCAGAGGCAGTAGAAGAGCTGATGTTATTCTTGACCCTGATGAAGGGACCTCTGCTTCTCATTTGCAAGAATTAAGTGGCAGACGCTCCAGCCAGGACTAGAGGGGCCCTGCCTCTGGCCAGGTAGAGGAGAGGGATAACCGGATTTATTGGGCTGTGTGGATCTGATGGCCTGGCACATCAGAAATTGCAAATGGATGAATATTTATGGAACTGAATTGCTCCCTGGATTTTTACTAGCCATAATGATGACTTTGACACATTAGAGTATGATACAGTACAGAAGTGATTTTAATGACCCACTAGACATACAATTTCCACTCTACAAAGTCAAGGGATGTCTTGGTCTTGTACTATACCATATGTCTTGTACCCTACCTTCAACCTCAAGTAGAAATTTCAGTAGACCGGTATATCTCAAAACAGGTAGACACTTTTTTTTTTTTTTTTTTTTTTTTTTTTTAAACCCAATCCCTATCTCTAGGTAATGTGAATCCCTTTATGGAGCATTTTCAGTATGTTGAACATAAAGATAGTAACAGGCTAACAGAGAAGACCCCTATGCCTCCTGTAATATCTGTTCCACAAAACATAATACATAAGAAGCACAGTGTATTTCTCAGAGATGAACAGATGGGAAGTGGGAAGTGTGGTCGATTGAGATTCAGTTCTGAACAATATCACATTGGTTATTCCCACATTCTTAAACTGTATTTTGATCTATGAGGTCAAAAGCCAAAAGCTCAGGAAGGCAGAATAACAATCTGAATCTTTAAATACAATTTATTATAAACTTAATAAACAAATGCAGCAAATCTGGTATGACAGAAAAACAAACAAACAAACAAACAAAAAAAAACACATATATATCTATTCTCTTTATACCTCAAAGTGTACTACTGCTATATCTAAACACAAACAATATCAAGTTTAACAAGAGCAAGTGATGGATTCTGAACCCAGGAAGGGACAGCCCTGACTGTATGTACACACTGGGGAATAGAGGCTGAAATAGAGGCCCCACAGAAAGGGATCTGGGAGTTCTAGTCAACGGCAAGCTGAATATAAGCCAGCAGTATGCCTTGGCAGTCAGGAGGGCCAACCCTATCTTATGGTGCGTCAAGCACAGCATTGCTAGCCAGTTGAGGGAAGTGATTGTCCCACTCTACTCTGTGCTGGTGCAGCATCACCTCAAGTAGTGTGTGCAACTTTGGGCACCACCTTATAAGGACATAAAACTATTAGAGGGTGTCCTAAAACCACAAAGATGGTGAAAGCTCTAGAGTTCAAGACATATGAGAAGTAGCTGAAGTCACTTCATTTGTTCAAATGAAAGGAGACTGGGGGGAGACCTCAAGGTGGTCTACAGCTTCATCTTGGGGGGGGGGGAAAGTGGAGGCACAGGTGTTAATCTCTCCTCTTTAGTGACCAGCAAAAGGACAGCAACAGAACAGCAGTGGAATGGCATGAAGCTGTGATGGGAAGTTCAGATTGGATATCGGAAAAAAGTTCTTCACCAAGAAGGTGGTTGCGCAGTGGAACAGTCTTAGCAGGGAAATGGTCATAGCACCGAGCCTGAAAGAGTTCAAATAGTGTTTTTACCCTGATGGGCAGCTGAACTCCACCACAACCACTCGCTCATTCCCCCTCCTCAAAGGAAAATGGGAAGAAATTTTTTTCCCTTTCTTATATCTGATCTCCCATAGGTGCAACAAGCATTGCTCATTGGCTTGGCTCTGGCCAGAGGCATATCCCTTTTGGAGCTGGCTGCAAATGACTCTTCTCTGACATGGGGCACCTTCTGGACTCTTCTCACAGAAGCCACCCCTGCAGCCCCATTGCTATCCAAACCTTGCCATGTAAACCCAATACAACAATGCTCTCAGACATACTGTCTGATTTTTTGTGTGGTCCTGTGTGGAACCAGAAATAGGACTCAATGATCCTTGTGGGTCCCTTCTTATTTGGGATATTCAATGATTAAATTATTCTATTACTTTAATATATCAAATCAGATCATTTAATTCTTATTGTTTTATTAAAAATAAATATACTACTCACTGTTACATTTTCAATACAATAAGTTTCATGGGAGCAAAATAAAGTTTTTATTGTAATTTAAGGCTTAACTCTTTTTTGTTTGTTTGTTTGTTTATTTGTTTTTATGTTATTGTTGTTAATCCATTTGTTTGTTTTCCTGCTGAAACCAAGAAAATCGGAGATATGTTTTCCAAACAGGACCACACATGAGTGTGTTTTGCACAGCCCCTATATTTTCTTCATTTTATAAATCAAATACCTTGTAAATTGGACAAAGTCTGCTACCAGGTTATATTCTTCACATTGAGCTACAACTGCAGACTTCTTGATCACCAGGAGTGAAAGTCCTGTTCCTCTGTGTCTGAGTTGATTTTGCATGTCACACCTGGACCTGACATTTGTGTGCATAAATTCTGGAAAAAAATGTACATGTGTATCTATGTCTGTGTTTATGCTATAGAAGTGAGATTGTTCTCCACCAACCATACACATTCCATGTAGTAAATAAATTTTCCATTTTCTGTCCCTTAGTGATGTTCCTGTGGCAACTTCACTCTAATTTTTCATGATGCAGAGAAAGTATCAAATGGCATTTGGTACCTGGCTTCACAAAAGGCAAATCATGCCTGACAAATCTAGTGGCCTTCTATGATAAAGTGACTACATTAGTAGACAAAGGAAATTCAACCAGTGACATCTACCTAGATTTCTAGACCTTTGGCATATTACCACACAACATCCTTGTCTCTAAATTGGAAAGATATGGATTTGATGGATGGACTATATCATTGATAAGGAATTGGATGGATGACTCCATCCAAAGCGTTGCCATCAACATCTCAATGTCTAGGTGGAGAGCAGTGACAAGTGGTTTCCTGCAGGCATCTATATTGGGACTGGTACAGTTTAATTTCTTTATTAATGACATAGACAGTGGGACTGAGTGTACACTCAGAAAGTTTGCAGATGAGGTCAAGCTGTGTGGTGCAGTCAGCACACTAGAGGGAAGGGATGCCATCTAGAGGGGCCTGGTCCAGCTTGAGAGGTGTGCCCATATGAACCTCACGAATTTCAACAAGATCAAGTGCAAGGCCCTACACTTGGGTTGGGGCAATCCCTGGTAACAGTACAGACTGGGGAATGAATGGGCTGAGAGCAGCCCTGGGGAATGAATGGGCTGAGAGCAGCCCTGTTGAAAAAAAAGCTTGGGGGTTTGAAGTAGAAAAACTCAAGATGAGTCTGCAATGAATACTTACAGCCCAGAAGGATAACTGTGTCCTGGGCTGCATCAAAAGAATTGGTCGAGGGGGATGATTCTCCCTCTATACTTCAGTCTTGGGAGACCACACCAGTACTGCATTCAGCTCTGTGGCCCCCATCACTAGAGGGATATGGACCTGTTAAGGGAGGTCCGGAGTAGGGCCACAAAAACTATCAGAGGTTTGGAGAACCTCTTAAGAGGTTCTTATGGAGAAAGGCTGAGGGAGAAGGGTCTCCAAGGAGACACTAATGCAGCCTTTCGATACTTGTAGAAGTCTTATAAGAAAGCTGAAGAGAGACATTGTAAAAGGGTGTATAGTGAGTGTATTCAAGGGTGTATAGGGTGTATTCAATTAATCCAATCCTTAATCTACAATGTGCAATTCCTTTTTTTTTTCCTTTTTTTTCCTTTTTTTTTTGTTTTTTTTTTTTTGTTTGTTTGTTTGTTTTTTTCTCGCTTTCGTTTTACTGTTTATTATTTTCTATCCTTTTGGGTCTAATTTTTCTGTAAGGACAGTAATACAAGTTTTATGGACCTTGTCATGAAATAGACTCTCCAAACTATCTTTTTGTTGTTGTTCTTTCTTTAAATAAATTATAGTACACTTATATGACATAAGATATTTTAGTGATATATTATATACTGTAAAAATATGATTTTTACATTTTACAGCATACACATTCTGAACGTTGTATCTCAGCTGCCATTAAGAGATGCAGAATGTTCTAATGGAAACACATTTTCTCTTTTTGATCTCTTTTAGCTTGCAGTGGCATTTCTTTGCCGTGGGTGCAACCTGTCAAAAGAAATTGCTCAACACACTTATTAATAGCAATAACAGTATGCCTAAGGAGATTTAATTAGCACAATCTAGTAGACTCAGCCAGTGACTGCTTCAGAAAACTTGTCACTGAATTTTAGCTCATAACCTTAAAGATTATGTGGAAGTTATTTTAAAAGTCTATTTAGATTTTTTTTAAAAAAATATATATATAGAATATTTAAATATTTTCTATTTTTATTTTTCTTTACCTTACAGATTTAGAAAATAGAAGCCAAAACACAAAATAAAATAAAGCAACTGATTCCTAGGAGAAAATAACAATAATTGAAAATATTTGTTTGTTATTTAAATTTTAGTTGATGATTTTAGCTTTTACACACACTCTTGAAAATTGTTTGCACTGAAAGGGGAAATGCATAACCATTTGTCAATGTTATCTGCTTCAGTAGAAAAACTCACCTACTTTTCCTTCACTTATACGTGAACATCATTTGTTATTAAAGAATACATTCCTTATGTGTCTGTAAATGTTCTTTCTTTAACCCCTATGGGTTAAGAGTGATGGGATCTCAAACCTGTGCCAGTACAATCAAATGATAAAATGTAAATCTCTTTCACTTTTTACCAGCATAAGCAGACAGAGGAAAATAAACACTTTATTGGTTATCTTGTGTGAAAAACAACCAACCAACCAACAACAACAACAGCAAGGACTGTAATAATAAAAGGAAAATCAGTATCATACATGTAATTGTTCTAAAAATTTAATATCTAGAAGAGTGGGAAAACAATAATATGTTTCCATTTTTAACTTACAAAAGTAGAGAACAAGTTAATGCCTATGTCATCAGCGTCCTGGGGATTCTGTTCAGAAACAGAAAAGGCTATTCCAGAAGCTGCAAAAGTTGCTTTAAAAACTGCTATTATGGAAGCACCTTGTCTCTTGTGATATTGTCGGTGATAAAGATGAGATCAAATTGTAATGTTAATATAATAGTAGTGGATTTACAACAATATGTATTGATATTTAATATCAATAAGCATTTTAATATGCTTGTCAGAATAAATTTGTTGTCAGAATAAATAATTTCCAATTATTAAAAGTAGAAAAAAAAAAAAAACCTATAGTTTACTAATTAAGAATTGTACTATCCTACACAGATTTGACTGTTGATCTTCTGTTTGTTGTTTTTTTTTTTTTTTTTTTAATACAACTAATATATTTTTGTTACAACTAGTAGAAATCATCATACATGAGTAGTGATTGTCTCATAAATATAATTCCACTGTCCTCTTATAAAGATGGAAAGTCATTCATAAGAAAATTGGGTTCTCATTACTTAACAACAAATTTTCTCTAATGCATGGATCTTTCTTCTCTAGGAAAACTCTTTTTTTTTTTTTTATCATTGTTTGATTTTGTTTTCTCAGTGGTCTTTATGATCATTTCATTTTTTTCTGAAATATTTTTTTTTTCATGGGGAATCACCACTGGTATGTCTTGAAACAGATATAGTAAGTAGACTTTCTGTTCAGAACTCAAAGTTTCCATGACTCTTCAGAAGAAAAGTATGCTCTTCTGAATAGAAATTTTGCATGGAGTCCAAAGAGCCCAAGGGGATAGAAGGGATATTTCTGGAGGAACTTTTATTCACTCAGTGATGAGTACAGACAAGCTTGTGCCAAACATTAGAAAACATGCAACATCAATGACAAGAAAGAAAGAGCCCATCAGAAGAGATGAGAACAAAGACAGGACAATATTTGACAAGAACTCTTGTAATATTTAGATCTAATAGATGGAAAAGAAATCTCCTCTACACCTGACTCTGATCTTTATTAAGATAAATCTTCCATCTAGCTTGATACAGATTTTACCTATAAACTTGTTTTAGTTTTATCGAGTATGTTTTGTAATTTATAGCTTCCTTTAAGATATATATATTTTTTCCTTTGTAAGCTAATATAGGATTGAAACATTTTTGCTTTAGATTTTGCTCTTTTGCTTTAGATATAGTACATAGATTTATGTATAAATTACAATATTTGCAGAAAATGTTTTCCTTTCAGTGGTACTCTAATGTTGTTTGCATATACACATTTTAGAATCACAGAATCATAGAATGGTTTGGGTTGTAAGGGACCTTAAAGTCCATCTAATTCCACCTGCCATTCCATAGGCAGGGACATCTTCCACTAGACCAAGTTTCTCAAAGCCCTGTCTACCTGGCCTTGAACACTTCCAGGAACGGGACATCCACAACTTCTCTGGGCAACCTGTTCTAGTGCCTCACCACCCTCACACTAAAGAATCTCTTCTGAATATCTAATGTAAATCTAACCTTTTTAGTTTAAAGACTTCTTGTCCTTTTGCTACACTGCCTGACAAAGGGTCCCTCCCCACCTTTCCTATAGTCTCTGGAAGGCCTCTGTAAGGTCTCCCTGAAGCCTTTTCTTTTCCAGCCTGAACAACACCAAAAAGATGTTAAACAGTGCTAGTCCCAATACTGACCCCTGAAGAACACCACTCATTATTGATCCCTACTTGGACATTGAACCATTGACCACAACTCTTTGAGTGTGACCATCCAGCCAATTCCTTACACAACAAGTGGTTCATCTGTCAAAACCATCTGCAATTTAGAGACAAGGATATCATGGGGGACAGTGTCAAATGTTTTGCACACATCCAGGTAGATGATGTCAGTTGCTCTTCCCCAACCACCAATGCTGTAATCCCTTTGCTGAATGTCACCAGATTCATCAGGCATGATCTGCCCTTAGTGAAGCCATGTTGTCTGTCACCAACTGCCTCCTTATTTTCCAAGCGCCTTAACATAGTTTCCAGGAGGATCTGCTCCATGATCTTGCCAGGCACAGAGGTGAGACTGACTGGCCTGTAGCTTCTTCGGTCTGCCTTTTTTAAAAAAATGGTGGTTATGTTTCTCCTCTTCCAGTCAGTGGGAATTTGGACTGCTATGACTTCTCAAATATGACGGATAGTGGTTTAGCAACTATGTTTGCCAGTTTCCTCAGGTTCCATGGATTTGTGCACCTTTAGGTTCCTTTTCAAAAAAAGGTAATTGGGTTAATACAGTTAATAGCATCATTGAGGGAACTTCTGAATGGGGACAAACTTAAATTTTCCCGAAATTACAGAACTGGGAGATTTACTGTACACATGTATAGGTAAAAATGAAACAAAACAAAGCAAACCTGCCAAAAGCAAACAGATGAAAAACGGTAATACTGAGTTCAACAGACTTTCCTCTTGGATAGATAGGGCCACAGATTTCAATGAGATGGAACCTGAAATTAGATTACTATACTTTTTCTTAAGCTTATGCATAAGTACATAATTTAGTATTTCACCTGATTCCTACCCAATAAACTAAAATTAAAAAAAAAAAATCAAAAAATTAAAAAAATAATAATCAAGAATATACATTTTTCTTTTCCTATGATGTTAAAGTGGTTTGATGTCCAGAAAGACATCTATGGGAATACTTAGAGTTAGAATTAGTCTCTATGCTGAGTGGATTAAACTGATTTTTTACTTCTTCCATTCAAAATTCCTCTACTTATCAAAAAGTAAGCAAGAAAGTAAAAGACAGGTGTTATTTACTTCCCTGAGGTTCCTTTGTACAAATGTTTCTGTTTCTAAATAGCCAACTTCATTAGAAATAACATTTGGTCAGGTTTGCCAAACATAAATTTATAAATTCAAACTGAATAAATAAATTTAAAGAGGAAATACTATAGCATCTGAACTATTTTAATGATATCTTTAAGAAAAAAATGTTAGTTTGATTGCTCATATATGTAAGAATTCCTTCATGTATTTTAAAAGCATCCTTTTGAATAATGCCATAGAGAATGTAAAGATTCAAGTCATCATTAAAAAGTCATATTTATTAAAAGTAACTTAGTTTTGACCTTAATATGCCATATCTATTTCAATGATTTCCTTTTCCCACCTGGCTTTTGCCTGAAAAAGACTATGCCCTGAAACATATTTTGTCCAACTTACAAGTAAATTTTACATATTATTGATATAAATAGATCACTAAAGAGATCTTAATAACCACACTTTACTCCATAATAATAGACTAACTTATGATATATGAACCGACCAAAACTATTCTCATGAACAGGTGTATTTTATTTGCTAGGGTTATGCATTTGAGAACATATATCGGGGACTGACAAAACTAAATATTGAGGAGATGGTTTAGAAAAAGCAAGTTTCCACTTCAGGTTCCAGAACCTTTCATCTTGTTGAATTATGAATTTTTCCTCCATTTTCATGATTGCAACAAATAAGATACCATTGCTAGCATATACTGTTCTGTAAAACAAGTTAACAAAATAAAATATGTGAAATATTACCACTCTGCGAGCAGGTAACATGCAATTTCTCATTATGAGAAAAGGTCTCAAAGGATGGGCAAACATTCCTGATAATCCACAGTACGAATAACAGTATATATTTGTCGGGATCCTTTTGAAAATAGTAGAGAAAATAAAGAATCTCAGCAATATGATTCTGTAATCTATGTAGGCATTTTTCAAAGAATAGGTTTCACTTATCTCTGAGGGTAGATAGAAAAATAGATCAAATGTAGATTTTTAGTTGGTACAACTTTGGCATGTTTTGTCAATTTACATTTACAAATGAATAGTAATTTCTCCTTAAAGCTTGTCCAACTCAGTCATTCTTAAAGAGTAGTTCGGCTTTCCTTTTTCTTTGTTCATTCTTTCCCCAGAGAATTTTACTACAAGATCATCATTGTTAAAAAACTTTACCTTTAATACTATCTTCCTTTTATTTTAACTTTTCCAGAGTATGTGAGTATCATGGTTGTATCTGCAGGTTAATTTATCTCCCCTTCATCCCTCACTACCCAACCCCTTTTTTAAGGAATGTATGAGGCAGTATTTTAAAATTATATATATATATATAAAATATTAAATGGAAAATGTCTTCCTGTAACACATGCTAGAAAAATATATTTAACAGAATGCTACTTTTTCAGCTCCTATTTCACCATTCTGGCTTTAGGTCAAGACATCTTAAAGGTGCATTATTCTCCTCGCCTCGCCTCGCCTCGCCTCGCCTCGCCTCGCCTCGCCTCGCCTTCCCTTCCCTTCCCTTCCCTTCCCTTCCCTTCCCTTCCCTTCCCTTCCCTTCCCTTCCCTTCCCTTCCCTTCCCTTCCCTTCCCTTCCCTTCCCTTCCCTTCCCTTCCCTTCCCTTCCCTTCCCTTCCCTTCCCTTCCCTTCCCTTCCCTTCCCTTCCCTTCCCTTCCCTTCCCTTCCCTTCCCTTCCCTTCCCTTCCTTTTTAACTCAAAAACTACTCTTGATTTTTCTGATGTGATGCTGTGCTACACAACTGCATCACATCACTGTCTTTAAAAAAAAAACACTTTTATTCATTTTTATTAGCCATACTTAAATACCTGAATAAAAGACAGAACATTATGTTCAGATATAGTTTAACACTGGAAAAATCCAGAAAAGATTAATTTGATTTTTTCTATAGTTCTCTTTTTTTGGAGTTGCATTTTCTAGGTATATATTAAACTTACTAAATAGATAAAGATATAACAGATTGGGAAAACACGCATACACACAAACAGAAAAAAAGCAAAACAAACATAATATTCAGAACAAGCTAACTTCTTAAGATACTATTACAGAAATATTTACAAGATTAGATGATCATTTCAGAAGAAATTATCCTGTCTTCTCAAGACAATTAGTTTAAAAACAAACAACCTGCATTGCTATAAAATAAATGCTTAAAAATTTGCTAAAAAAAAAAAAAAAAAAAACTATGCTAGGAAGTCATTTTGTTTCATATAAACCAGTTAATTTCTTCCTCTTGAAACTTCCTAACAAAAATGTGGCCTTTTCAGATATGTTTGAAGCTCAAATATGTCCAATGAATTTTTTCTTTTCTTTCTTTTCTTTTCTTTTCTTTTCTTTTCTTTTCTTTTCTTTTCTTTTCTTTTCTTTTCTTTTCTTTTCTTTTCTTTTCTTTTCTTTTCTTTTCTTTTCTTTTCTTTTCTTTTTTCTTTTCTTTTCTTTTTTCTTTTCTTTTCTTTTCTTTTCTTTTCTTTTCTTTTCTTTTCTTTTCTTTTCTTTTCTTTTCTTTTCTTTTCTTTTCTTTTCTTTTCTTTTCTTTTCTTTTCTTTTCTTTTTTCTCTTCTCTTCTCTTCTCTTCTCTTCTCTTCTCTTCTCTTCTCTTCTCTTCTCTTCTCTTCTCTTCTCTTCTCTTCTCTTCTCTTCTCTTCTCTTCTCTTCTCTTCTCTTCTCTTCTCTTCTCTTCTCTTCTCTTCTCTTCTCTTCTCTTCTCTTCTCTTCTCTTCTCTTCTCTTCTCTTCTCTTCTCTTTCCTAATTAAATTCTTGCACTTTGAATCACAAACTTTGACACCATGGTACCTAGCAAATTGTGACTTTTAGTCCACATCTGGCTTGGTAGAAGTGAATAGTAGCTATCCTGTCCCACACTTAACAATGTATTTTTTAAGGTATTGCTGCAAGTTCTATAGATAGCTTTTGATAAGCTATTTTCATTTAATTACTCAATATGAATTTCAAAAATTAACTTTGAAAATTAAACTGATTATTCCTTGTTCAGAAATGGCAAGCTTTGTTTAGAAATGAACTTATGAAGATGTCTGTCCTCCTGAAAAAAATGCTACTCGTATTGAGGCCTTGCTTCCCGGGACATTACCAAACATCACTTGTTGATGGGAAGTAGAGAGTAAATATTCCCCCCCCCCCCCCCCCCCCGTGTTTTTGCATGGTGTTTGCTCATTTATTTCCCTCCTCCTTTCCTCTTTAATTAAATTGTTGTTGTTGTTGTTTATTTGTTTGTTTGTTTTTATTTCCTGTATACTTTCTCCTCCCCCTCTTTTTCTTCTGAGGGGGAGTGAAAGAATGATTGTTGTGGAGTTCAGCTGTCCAGCAGGGTAAAAACCCCACACATTATGACCCTGCAACTGCATACAGATTTCTAACTCCTCTGATCCACCCCCACACTTGCCATTTTTCTTCATGTGTTAGTGTATGGATACTTCAGAGATATACCATCTAAGGCTTAACTCCCAGAGAAGATATAAGACCTTGCCCCATTATGCTGCTCTGTAGGCAGTTCCTTATTTTTGAAGATACACTTCAGGTAGGTCTCATTCTGCCCTGTTTTATTGAATATGAAATTTTTGAGAGCATCCCTGAGGAGAAGGACCTAGGGGTGTTGGTTGATGAGAAGCTTGACGTGAGTCAGCATTGTGCCCTTGCAGACCAGAAAGCCAACCATATCCTGGGTTTCATCAAAAGAAGCATGGCCAGCAGGCTGAGGGAGGTGATTCTCCTCCTCTACTCTGCTCTTGTGAGACCCTACCTAGAGTACTGCATTTAGCTTTGAGGTCTCAAGCACAAGAAGGCCATAGATGCATTAGAAAGAGCTCAGAAGAGTGCAGCAAGGATGGTAAAAGAGTTGGAACACCTCTCCTACGAAGACAGACTGAGGGATTTGGGGTTGTTCAGCCTGGAGAAGAGAAGGCTCTGGGGAGACCTTACAGTGGCTTTCTAGTACCTAAAGGGAGCTACAGGACAGATGAGGAGGGACACTTTGTCAGGGAGTATAGTGATAGGACAAGAAAGTAATGGCTTTAAACTAAAAAGTGTAAATTTAGATAAGATAGTTAGAATAAATTCTTTACTGTGAGGGTGGTGAGGCACTGGAACAGGTTGCCCAGAGAGGTTGTAGATGCCGCATCCCTAGAATTCTTCAAGGCCAGGTCAGATGGGTCTTTGAGTAACCTGGTCTAGTGGAAAGTGTCCCTGCCCATGGCAGGAGGTTTGGAACTTCACAATCTTTAAGGTCCCTTCCAACCCAAACCATTCTATGATTCTATGGTTGCTCTTGTCCACATCACCCTGTACCCTTTGCTTAACAACTTGGTCTAACACTTCCTTGCTTGATTTTGTGCCATCATCCTCAACTTGCTTTGTTCCTTGTTCAAAGTTCTCCTTGCCAGCCAGTTGGGAAAAATGTTTTCCTCTACCTAATCAGGTGGATACCATCTCTCCCTAGCAACTCTCAATCCTCAAATGCTTTCCAATGGTTTTAAAACCATATCTCTGTTGTCAACGTCAGATGTGCAAACAGTTGTTGACACTAAGGATGTCTGCTCCTCGAGTCATTCACCCTCATCAGTTTCAATGAGAAAACCAGCCTTTATCCTTGCTGATTTAGCCATATAACTTGATATTCTCCATGTCTTCCTGGTAGTATTGTTGGTGCCCATGTGGAAGCATAGCAGTTGATAATGGACAAGTTTCAGCAGACTCTCCCCAGTATCTTGGGCTTGAGCCGCTGGCAAGAAGCAGTATTTGGAAGTTAGACATTGTAATATTGAACCTTAGAACCTCCTGCTTGCAGTTTTATGCCTTAAAATTTGGTATAAACAGGACATTGTTAAATTAATTTGAAATCATCAGTGATATCATTTTCAATCAACTGTATCTTCATACTTAGCAAATCACAGGATTTAAGTAGCAGGTATTCCAGGGGTCACGTGTGTGGAAAGATGCTATAAGACGCCATATGACAGGAACAACCAGTTACAGACATCTCTGAAACTGGTGTGAGTAGTCCATCATGCACAAAAACTTCAGACCAACATCAGCACTCTTTGTGAGCCATAATTTAGACATAAATTAGAAGCTGCTAAGGGCTGCAGATTCTTCTAGAGATGCTGCTGGAAAGGCATTTGAAGTCAAGAGGGTTACATATACCCCTAAAGGGACAAGAGTCTTCAGGAGACCCATGCTGAGGCGAGCTGAAGGACTGTGGTCTTGGGCAATCCACATCAAGGCACAGACACCCCTGAAGTACTGCAGTAGGATGCAACACAGGAAAATATGAAGATGCAAAAGCAGAAGATGCACTGGCAGAAATCATTACACATATAGCCCCAGATTTCTATGCCAGTCAACACCTCACTGAAGAAATTGGGACTGAGTGTAACTCAGGTTGAAAATTAGAGGATCTGCAACTACGTATTTGGCTTAATTTGAGTCTAGGGAATATGAAAGAAAGGGGTTTTATGTAATTATTTAATTGCTTAAGTTTTATTTTTTCTTCAATACCCAAGTCAACAATCAGAAATTTATATGAATTGGCAATGAATTAAATTAAGTAATAATTCCCCAAGTCAAGAGTGTTTTGTGTACAACAGCATAACACACAAATCAAGATTTTACAGAACTCTTTCAGGGAGCACTTCTGTGATCTTAAGAGCATTCTAAGGGAGCATAATGATGAAATAGTGATATGTAGCATATTCAGTAACAATTTATATTCTTCTGGCACTCAGAGAAACAGGAGTCAAATTAATTCTGCATCTTTCTAATCAAGAAGGCTCAAACAAACATAACATTTTTTCTTAAGCAGCTGGTCTTAAAAAGTCTTGATACAGAATTAATCTATTGCTCCATTAATTGTCTGTGTGTCTGCAATATTATTCATAATCTAATCCTGATAAGTAAAATTTAAGTTTGGTCTGTGTTACAGAACTCATATTCTCCTACCAGCTCCACCACAAGCAGAACTTTTTATTTTTATTTTTTTATTTTTATTTTTTTTTTTCATTTTGATCTGGGAAGCTGCAATACAGAAATATTTAGAAATTTCCATTATGTAATTGCTAACTATTAAAAGACCTTCTGGAAACACACGGCAAAAGTAATAAATAAATACAATGATTTTTTTTTTCCTTTTTTTTTTTTTTTTTTTCTTTTATTCCCCTATGAAAGAATCAAAAACAGAGGCTATATTGGCTTGTTCAAAAATAAATGTCATCGTACTTATTAGAATGCAAAAGCTTCTAAATTCTATTCCACGTACCCTCTCAGTCTGGTTGTTTCTCACATAATTCATCTTTCTCGTTCTTTTACAGGTCATGAAAAGGACAGGCAAAAGAAAGTGAACATGGAAAATGTAATCCCTCCATATGACTGTATATTTCTTGATTGCTGTTTTATTTTCATTTATATATCTTGAGATTTTTTCATTATATTAAAAAGATTGAGGTAATCTGCACATAAGTTACATATATTACAGAAGCTGTAGCAGCAAAATATTAAGACAAAGTTATTTCCTAAGTACCTGAAAATACAGAAAAGCTAATTGTTCAAACTGTTACACATGATTTCTCAAAAGTGTTTTAAATATGTGTGATCCTTTGGGAAACAAGAGTGATGGTAATAAGAGAACTGAACAATATGGCAACATATGGCAAAGGAGCATACTATTCCTAAAAAGGAATAGTATGTCTAATAAGTAGATCCAAAGTCAAACACTGTATAGTCTGATTTTGCATGGAAATAACAACTGTGACATATGCTAGAAGAGTCTGTCTGATTTTTATACCACAATCTTATTTATACAGGTTGTCATACCAGTAAGCTTCACTGAACTGAAACTGAATTACTATGTTATTAGAAATGTTATCACACTTCTCAGTGCCACTTGCAGTAAGGAAATTTTGGCTCATAGGGATTGTCTGCAATTTTTCATGGAAATATAATTTTAAAAATAAGTAAAAATATCATATATATCAAATTAAACTACAGTGCAATAAAATTCAATATAATACATCTTTCCTCTACTCCCCTTCATTTTGCAATGAGTCAGTAATAGTATCTTCATCAGGACTTATTTCAGGTGTTCCATTGTCATCATGCTCTTTTAGGTCAAACTACATATATTACTGGAATATCACTTGTGGAAACTCAGAAAACATGTGGAATGTATGAAGATATATGGGACAACAGCATTCTTCCATTCCTCAAGGAGAAGCACACCAAAATATTCCAGCTTTGTTCTGAAGATCATAGTGAATGCACACTGGCTGTTCTTAGACTGATAGATGAAAAGAGTACATTCGAGAAAAAAAAAAAAAAAAAGAGGACAAATGGTCATGAAATACAATTTTTAGCTGGAGACTGAAAGAAGCCCAAGAAAAATAATAATAATAAATATATGTATATATATAAGTCTATTCTATTTTCTTTCTAGCAGACAAATTATGCAATATTTATTTGCAGCCAGCTGCAGCAGAGTATGAGTTTGTGTCCTGTTTTTGGCTAAGATAGAGTTAATTTTCCCCTGGTAGCTGGTGTCATGCTATGATTGGGATTTAAGATGAGAATAATAACATGCTGATGTTTTAATTGTTGCAAAGCAGTGCTTATGCTAAGCCAAGGACTTTTCAGCTTCTCACACTGCCCTGCCAGTGAGGAGGCTAGGGGTGCACAAGAAGCTGGGAGGGGTCAGAACCAGGATAGCTGACCCAAACTGGCCAAAGGGTTATTCCATACCATATGACATCATGCTGACCAATTAATATGGGGTGGCTGGATGGGGTGGGAAGAATTACTGCTTGGAGTTGGGCTAGCTTGGGCTCTTTGTACAGATTATTATTATTCCTGTTATTATTGTTAATAATAATTTTCTGTGCTATTAAGCTGTCTTTATCTCAACCTACTCGCATTTATCTTTTTTTTTTTCTTTTTTTTTTTTTCTTTTTTTTTTTTTTTTTTCTCTCCCATCACACTGCGAGGTAGGAAGAGTAAATGGCTGTGTGGTGTTTACCTGCCTGACTGGTTAAATCAAACCAGTTTGTTAAAAAATTACAGCTGTAACTGAAAGCACATGAGAGGGGAAACAAAACTAAACAAAACAAAACAAAAAGATTAGTAAGGGCAGTTTCTTCTCCATGTCTGGAGAAGCTGAACAGAGCAGAAGAGCAAAATATGATCTTGCTGATGCACAAGTAGTGTGGACAAATCTGTACTAAACTTTTGAAAGGACTCTTGAAATGGTCAACTAATGCCAAAGATCTCTTGGTTCACCTGTACACAGCTGAAGAATTTCAGTTAGAGTGGAAGAATTTATTCATCCAAAGGATTATTGTAGGTGGGAGACTGGAGTACCTGATAGTAGGAAGAAGAAAAGTTTACCTTTTTCCATTTGTTAGGGACCTCTGCCAATTTCTGGTACCTATCAAATATGATAAAAAATGATATTTCAAGGACATCAGGTAGTTGTCTCAGCACTATTGGAAGCAGCCCGTGGATCAGAAATAGATCTTAGAACACAGCTTTTTATAAAATTAAAATAAATTTAGAGAAGGATATTAACACTTTCATGAACAAAATAACAAGAACAAGCATGGTCAAGCCTAGAAATGTTGGTTTCTTTCCCATGTACCTATTTTCCTTAAAGTCAGCAAGAACCACATGATCTTATTGCTGTAGATAATTCCATGTCTGTGTTCTTGGTTTTCATAGAATCATAGAATAGCCCAAACTGGAAGGGACCCACAAGGATCATTGAGTCCACCTCCTGGTTCTGCACAGTTTTGCCCAAAAATTCAGGCCATATGACTAAGAGCCAAATGCTTAATAGTCCAAACATTTCTTAAACTCCAACAGGCTTGGTGCTCTGACTACGTCCCTGGGAAACCTGTTCCAGTGAGCAAATACCCTCTTGGTGAAGAACCTTTACCTGATATCCAACCTGAACCTCCCCTGTTGAAGCTTGACACCATTCCCTCAGGTCCTATCACTATCACTAAAGAGAATAGATTGGTGCCTGCCCCTCCACTCCCCCTTGTGAGGAAGCTGTAAACTGCGATGAGGTCTCCCCTCAGCCTCCTCTTCTCCAGGCTGAACAGACCTAGTGACCTCAGCCACTCTTCGTATATCTTCCCCTCTAGACCCTTCACCATCTTTGTAGCCCATCTCTGGACACTCTCCAATAGTTTCAGATCCTTTTTGTACTGTGACGCTCAAAACTGCACACAGTACTCGAGGTGAAGCTACACCAGCACAGAGTAGAGAAAGACAATCACTTGCCTCAACTGACTAGCAACGCCATGCTTGATGCACCCCAGGATATGGTTGGCCCTCCTGGCTGCCAGGGCACACTGCTGGCTCATATTCAGCTTGCTGTCAACCAAAACGCCCAGATCCCTCTCTGCGGGGCTGCTCTCCAGCATCTCATCACACACTCTGTACGTATAGACAGTGTTGCCCCTTCCCAGGTGCAGGACCTGGCACTTGCTCTTGTTAACCTTCATATGGTTGGTGATTGCCCAGCTCTCCAATCTGCCCAGATCCCTCTGCAAGGACTTTCCACCCTCGACAGAGTCAACAGTTCCTCCCAGTTTAGTATCATCAAAAAACTTACTCAAAACACTTTATAGTCCTTCATCCAAATCATTTATGAAAACATTGAAAAGAACTGGTCCTAAAATAAAGCCCTGGGGGACCCCACTGTTGACTGGGCCCCAATCTGATGTAACCTCATTTACCATAACACTCTGAGCCCTACATGTCCGCCAATTATTCACTTATCATATGTTTTATCTAGCTGTATGCAGGACATTTTGTCCAGTAGTTTCCTATGGGAAACTGTGTCAAAAGCTTTACTGAAATCCATAAATATTATATCAACTGGCTACCCTTGATCGACTAGATGGGTGATTTTATCATAAGAGGAAACCAAATTTGTTAAACAGGACCTACTGTTTGTGAACCCATGTTGGCTGTGACCCATGACTGCGTTGTCCCCCAGGTGTATTTCAGTAACTTCAAAGATAATCTTCTCCATAATTTTACCAAGCATTCATGTGAGACTGACAGGCCTATAGATACCAGGATCTTCTGTCTTGCCCTTCCTGAAAATTGGCACAACATTTGCCAGCTTCCAGTCAACTGGGACCTCTACAGATTCCCAAGGCCATTGAAAAATAATTGTGAGAGGTCCCATGATGATGTCAGACAGATCTCTGAGCACCCTGGTATGAATCCCATCCAGACCCATGGATTTGCATGGATCCAGGTGAATCAGCAAATCCCGCACACACTCGGGGTTGTCTGGGAGTTTACCATTCCCACCATTACGGTCCTCCAGCTCAGGGCCTCCCAGGGTCCCAAAGCTCATCTTCGGTGTTGAAGACGGAAGTAAATAAGGCACTAAATATCTCTGCTTTGCCTATGTCATTCTTTGTGAGGTGACCATCTTCATCAAGTAGTGGACCTGTTTTCTCTGATCCTTCTTTTTCTGTTCACATATTTTAAAAAAGCCCTTTTTATTGTCTCCCACAGACCTCTCCGGCTTCAACTCTAATTGGGCTTTGGCTGCACAAATTTTCTCCCTACAAAAGCGAACAGCATTCCTTTAGTCCTTCCATGTTGCCTGACCCTGCTTCCAGCAGCCATACACTTTCTTTTGGTGCCTAACCTACAGAAGAATCACAGAATTGTCTAGGTTGGAAGAGACCTCCAAGATCACAGAGTCCAACCTCTGACCTAACACTAACCAGTCCTCCACTAAACCACACCATTAAGCTCTACATCTAAATGTCTTTTAAAGACCTCCAGGGATGGTGACTCAACCCCCACCTCACTCATACTCAGCCGCCTATCAACCAATACTCCCAGATCCTTCTCTGCCAGGCAGCTTTCCAACCACTCATCTCCCAGCCTGTAGTGCTGCCTGGGTTTTTTTTTGCCCCAGGTGCAGGACCCGGCACTTGGCCTTGTTGAACTTCATGCAGTTGACCTCAGCCCATCGGTCCAGCCTCTCCAGTTCCTCTGCAGAGCCTTCCTGCCCTCGAGCAGATCGACACACACACCTAACTTGGTGTCATCTGCAAAATTACTGAGGGTGCACTCAATGCCCTCATCCAGATCATTGATAAAGATATTAAAATAGGACAGGCCCCAGTACCAAGCCCTGGGGAACACCACTAGTGACTGGCCTTCAACTGGATTTGACTCCATTCACCATAACTCTTTGGGCCCAGCTATCCAGCCAGTTTTTAACCCAATGAAGCGCTCATCATTAGAGAAGCTACACAATGCACCAGTCCTCCTCCACCCAGCAGACTGTCTGGTGCTCTGTCCAGTCCAAGCTGAATTATGTTAGCAAACAGGACTCTGCCATTTCTTTAGGCAGACAGGTTTCTCAGCAAGGTTCAGTCCATCAGGAGTGCCCAGCACAGCCTGGATTTCCCTTATCCTTCTAGTATTGGCTTCAGGATTTTGGAAACTCAGAGTCCCCACTGAAGGCTGGGTTGTGGATACTGTAACTGCAGGCAATAATGCAGATTTCAATTGATGAAAGCCACAGCTCTAAAGATAGAATCATGCAGACAGGTTGCTAGTACTGTTGCAGATTTCACTACTCTTTAATGTTAGAAAAGCAGCTCTGTAGACAAATAAGCCAAGCACACCCAACCTACTACGAGCTACACCATGCTCCCCAGGTGCGTGCAGAGCAGCTCTACCCTTGCATGGGGCTGTTTCACAGACTTGTGGGGTGATTTCGATTGGAAAGGACCTTGAAGGTCACCCAGTGCCACCTCCTGCTATGGGCAGGGATGTCACCCACCAGCCCAGGCTGCCCAAAATTCCCCTTCAGCCTGGCCTTTGACAGCATGTGCCCAGGTCTGAAGGCAAAACAGCCACATGCACCATTGTTATGTTCCTGTTTCTCAGAAGTCAGACATCTGGAAAAGCAAGTATTTGCCACAACATGCCTTTTAATTATTATTGTTATTTAAATACAGGAACTGGGAACCAGCTATAGTATCTAAGTGTCTAGACTGCCCAGAACTAGTGGGTGGGTTGAAGCAGCTATCTCAGCCATCAGGTCTAGGGGCAGTATCCCTGCCTCAAGGTAACGCTTCCTTACCGCTCACGCAGTCGTAATCTACAGTGACAGTGATGGCAGTGCAGCTTGCTCTGTCGGTACCCCGAGAGGCTTTCAAATCAAAATTGCTCCTTAGTGTTAACTCCAACCACTTGAGTTATGTTAACACCCACAGGAGAGGCATTTTGCTGCTCTTCCTCTGGGAAGAGTGGCATGTGCTGAGGCCCTCAATCTCACGTGCAGTCTTTCCTCTGATGCCGATGGGGTACCTCTTTGGGAAATCTTTGGCTGCTGTATTTTCCTTGCTGTGGATCAGGACAAACCAAGGTCTCAGCTGTCTGCAAACCATATGTCTTACTGAGGTCTCAGCTGTCTGTGAGCTGTGTGTCTTCCTATTGCGCTCTTCCAAAGGAGCTGGGGATGGGTTCAAAGAATTTGTTCAAAGGAGGCTGCTAGCGAGACAGCAAGACTGGTGGCTTGAGAAGATGGGAGGGAGCAAATTTGCTATCCTAATAACATTTATATTGTGATACTGAGGTGCTTGAGGGGTGCCCACAGACAAATTCCCTTGATTTATTGCTAACTTCATTGGAGGAGCCTGCAACTGTAATTCCTGGGTATGTGCTACCTGTGGTTTTTGTTTGTTTGTGTTCTTTCCCACTGAAAACTACTTACAAAAATCATATATTTGATTCCTTTCTTTCTGGCAAAGTATTGTGAATTGATAAAGAAAAGAGATAAGAGCAGAAACAGAGAACTAGGTATTTTAACATTGTCTGAGTTTCTCAAAATGTGATTTTTTCTTTAAATTGTTTTATTATTTTTTTTCTGCTGCAATAGCTGCTATACTTCAACTTAATCCACTTTCTCTTTGAAATAAATTCTAAAAGGAAATTACAGTTCAGAACATGATTATATGTATACGTATATTTATTTTTAACTTTTTTTAATTTTTTCAGGACATTGTATACATTAGTTTAATGAAAAACAAATTCTTCAGAAAATATGTGTTCTATGTATCTTATGCTTATGAAACCTATCAGAATGTTAGAATTCCAAGCTCAATTGTTTAGTTTATTAGTAAAAATAAATAAGAATATTTCATATAAGGAAAACTTTTTTTTTTTTTTTTTAAGAAAAAAAAAAAAATCCATAATGTTTATCTCATATCAGAAATCTACCAGAAAAGTTAGTGCTCAGGAGTGATTGTGTTAGTATATTGAAGCCAATGACAGACACTCAAAGCCATATATTGTAAATTGACTTTTATCCAGTTTGATTGTGATGTGAGCACTGCCTTGGTTACTTCAGGTAGAAATGGCTCTTTTGTCTCAGACGAGCTACTACATAAAAAGTTCATGACAATTGTATGATTATCTGTATAGGATTGGTTAATGAGACACTAAAGTCTTTCAAGAAAATGCCAGCAGTGGTAGTCTGTTCTGCATCCTGTCTTAGTGTTATAAGGAGAAACTCTTCTGTAAATTCGCTTTACTTATCTGTAAACTGTTAGGTGTTTCAGTGGTTTTCCTCATTGATTTTAAGTATATATTTATACATATATATTATTTTTTCTGAACACACTACTCCCTATCCTGCAAGAAAATAATTTGCATTTATGATATGTGTTTACATTAATCATCTAGTTTTGATATATGTAAAATCCTTGATTCATTACAACTGTAAAACACAAGAAATGTTACAAATTCTAAATTAACCTTACCTAAATACAAAATATTGTATTATTGTGGTTTAATATCTCAAAATAAGTTGAAGGAAGTCAATGGACAGTAACAGACATCTCCACCATGCAAGTGCAAAAGGATAGCAGACAGATGATAACACAGGATGATATTAGATGTTCCACATCTACAAGCACAAACCAAGTATTCACTTACTGATCACTAAAAGCATGTAACTTTGGGATGCACATAAAATTAGGTATAAGCATAACAAAGAGAATAAAGAACAAATACTTACCACATGTAAAACAAGTATTTAGCATATTTAAACTATACAAAAAATAGTAGAACATGGATACAATATGGAATTTACTGACCTGTGAAGAAATAACAATTAAGTGGACTGTGCTAGCATGACTTAAAGCTTAGTAATTAGATTGTTTAATTAGATTTAAAACAAAACAAATGAAAAATCTTACAACAAATATTTGGATCCATATATATTGTGTCTGCATCAGTTTGGTGTGGTAGGCAATTTGTATGCAACAACATCTACGTTTGGTCAGATTAAATATAGTGAGCTATGTCTCACTAACTTCATTGATTCAATCTCCCTTGTCTGCAAGAACTTTGACACAGCAAAGTCTAGATGTCAAAACTGCAAACACATGAAGTCAGATATCTAAGACTGATGCTTATTCCAATCAATGTCTCATACGTCTACCATAAAAGCATTATACTTATTTGTAAAATATATTTTTATGCACTATACACCACTAACATGGCAATTCTAATTCATTGATACAGATCTGCACATACACAATTGCTTAGCTTTGCACAGGGTGGTCTCTGAACAGCACTTGGGAAGCCAAATTGTGTTCTGAAGCTTAGCATTTACAAAGTAGAAGTAGCACCTCTTATACATAGCTCCTTCTGTATTACCTTCTGCAGAAATGACCTTTCTTCCAACAAAAAATCAGTTAAAGCATCTCTGTTAAACTATACATGGAAATTTTAAAATGTTCTCTATTATATATATACGCATATATATAGTGCATATATACACACACACACCTTTTTTGCTTAATTCATGCACAGAGAGGAATACTTGCACCACTAATACACACTACACCAGTTAAGTCTTTGACAGATGTATGTATGACAAACGATCAGACAGTTCAAGAATATGATTATAATCTTCTCATTGCTGTTAATTGGCAGGCTGACTAGAAAGTGTAAAGATATATACATCTAATAAGCATGATCTAATAAGTCTTGTATTACAATCAGCCATTCATAGCCTGGCTTATTTTATCTGTGTTATAGTTCTTAATCAAACTATTTTCAACACAAGCTCCTTTAAGATTAAGGTTCAGGCAGAACATTTTGGGTTGCAATGTCCATTGCAGCTATCCCACTAACGATGTTCTTTCTAAATCTGTCAGAGTGAGGAGTTTTTTCTACCTTTCCTAAACAGGTTAAGGAATTTTATACAGAGAGGATATGAACTATAAGAATCAATGTCCCTTATAAAGGCAGGTGAGAGTCTTTTTTCAATTTGCAGTATTTTTCTTTTAAATTTTTCTTTCTCAGCCTACAACATACTTCACTCTACTTACAGAAGATTTTAGACTGAAATGGCTTTTAACATTATCTTGCTTAAAGTGTTCAGTAGATTTCCAAACTTCTACAGTGTTTGAAACATGAACACCTTGAAAGTGAAACTGTTTAAAACATGATAAATAGTCTCAGGAGAAAAACAAACAAACAAACAAACAGAACTCCTCATTTTTAATAACTACTAACCTTAACATAAATTTAGACAATTGTTCTGGTAGCATGATTGATCATTTTTTATTTGGGGACTAAATTATGTAAATATGAATGTGAATTTCGTATGAAAAAATATGGCTTTGAATAAAAAGGGGTTCTTTGCTTGGCCAGGACTTCAACTGTTCTTTTGCTTTTAATAGCTGACTAATATATTATATATCTGACAGAATTTAAGGTCATAATTTTGTGTATGTATGTATACAAAATAAATATGAAATAGTTTTCATTAATTGATCTGTGGGCACCAAGTTTAAAAAAATTATCTTTATCTCTTCATTGCCAAGTTTCTGTTTGTTTGTTTGTTTGTTTGTTTGTTTTTTCTTCTGAAATTGTATCATCAGGCTCCAGAATTTTCTTGCTTATCAATTACAACAGTTCATATAGTTCCATAAATACATTCAGAAAAACTTCACTCATCTGTCTGTCCAATTTCCCTATATTTATCTTGTTCCAACCACTTTACACACTTTAGTTTTAATTTAGTTTACAGTTCTTTCATTCTTGGAAGTTTCTGAAAAGGCAGGTAAGAACCTTTTCAGAAATACGTTTTCACAGAAAAATGTATAAAGTAGTTTGGAATTAAAAATATTTTCAAAGGAAATTCTTTCAAAGGTAAGAATTATGCTAGAAATGATTAAGTTACTTTAATCTGTAAAGCAATATTGCTATCACAAACAGCTTGAGATTCTTTAGTATGGGATTAAAGAAAATGCCTTTGAAATTAGGATGAATACAGACTTTTCATATTAGATATTTGATAAATGTGTGGATGTTAATTACATGCTTGTTAAATCTGAAAGTTTTTCACCTCTTGAAGTTTTCTTGTTGTTTTTGGTTCCCTGCTTCCAAATAAATAAATAAATAAATAAATAAATAAATAATGTTAGATTTCTATTCCACACCCAGATTTTAAATTACCTTTAGAGTCATCCGTACTTCCCTGTATTTTATTTTTGATTTGTAATTATTTGTGATTTGTAATTGATTTCTATTTATTTGTATTTTTCTTTTGAAATAATTGTGTTGTGAATTGACACAAGAGTTTCAAATTTATTATTCTATGTTAAAAGATTAGTGTTTTGAAATAGCATCTTCAGATTTCGTAAAACTAAAGCATTGCGTTTCTAAAGCTTGTCTGCCTTTATTTTTACATACCTGTAATTTTCCATTGTTCGCAAAAAACTTAAGATTAAATAAAAAGTAAAAATCTTATAGGCACATAGTTTATCTTATCAAAGTATTTTTAGTAACTCAAGAACTGGATCCACTGTAGGAATTTAAGCATTGAAGTGGAATGACTTCTGAAATGAAGATAGGCCAAGAATATACAAACTAAGACAAAGGATCACTGTACTGTTAAAAGGAGACATATTTATCTTTTGAAGTTTGGTAGTCACATTAAAGTTGAAAATTTAATTTTGCAAGAGCATGTATTTTCTAAATCCCTTAATCCATATACAGAGTATTAACACGAGATATTAATGACAAACCACTTCTGAGAAGAACTCTGGATGTGATAAAATTTTAGGTTTTCTTTGAGTTTTCAGTCTAGGGGAAAGAAAAACAACAATAATAACAACCAAGAATCTGGCAAACCATCAAATCTATCATTCTCCTAACTATACTTGCTTCTTTATTTAATACTTTCTTCTGACATATTAGAAGATATGCTGACCAATATTTGTAGTGAAATCCTTTCAACACTACTCCTTTTTGGACAACTGAGGAATCTCTTGTATCTCTGTTCCATTAAACACTACTATGGGGTAAGTGATCCTTCCTCTCTGACAGATTTAATTTGTTGTCAATAGAGGACGTCTTCAGATTATTTGGAGCCTATTTTATTTCTTAATTCTACTTTCAATCTTTGCCTTATGATACTAAGTTATAACATAGACCACATAGATATCAGAGGCTTTGGAGAAAAAAATGCCCATCAGTTTTGGGTCTACTGAGAGTTTTTGAGTCTCCAGCTTGATGCTGTAGCCAGTGCTAAACACATACTCCCACGCTATTACACTGTAGGAGAGGTTGCTACTATTGCTGTTATCAGTAGGAGATGAACTCAAAGATGAAAGGTAGAGTGAAAACAGAAGAGTGTAGTGGAAGCAGGTGCTGACTCCCAATTTTCCATCAGTTATTATTGGCAGAAACAGCAATCTCTCAGATGTTATAGGAACTCTGGCACTTGCTGCTTAGGCAGCTATCCTCTCTGTTCTCAAGAGGGGAAAGAAATTAGACTCCGGAAAGGTCTGTTGAAAAAAATGTAATAAATCACCTATGCCATTTATAACTCCATTTGAAATTATTCATTTTTAAGATTAGAAAAACAAAGGGAGGAAGAAAAAGCATGTGTTACCTAAACTACTTCAGAAATAAAAATCCACCGCATACAGAGTAATGGATCACTCCAAAATCACAGAAATCTGTGATAGAAGGGGTTACGGACCTCAACATTCAAGTGCTCTAATGCTTGTACTTTGACTACAGACCTCTATCTTTTTGGTTTGTCTGTGACTACTATGACTACACTATATAACTCTATATAAAAATGAAGAGCTCAAAATAATGAGAACATATTTTTTTGTTTGTTTAAAAGAAAGAAATACCCTCAAAAACATTTCTATACCTTTAGAATAATTCTTGGTATTGCTGTGTTGTCAAGAACTTTCTAAATAACCAAAAAATGTTTAAAAGTAATAAAAGTTTAGATTAAAATATTTGAAACTGAAATAATCTTTTGTAGAACTGATAACAGGGTCAAAGATATTACATTGTATAGGAAAAAAAGACCAAGGATAAGGACAATTCTAAAGCCATCACAAACACACACAACACACACACACATTAATAATATTTAAAAAAGGCCTAATTGAGATTTCAAGGAAACCCTAACAAACCATGATGCAGAGCAGTGTAAGCATTACTGCAAAAGTCAGCCTAACAGTTAATAGTCTAAAATCCAATGAATGTAAAGATAGCAGTACTGCAACAGTGCAAAAGTATTAAAAAATGATTTCCTAGAAGCTGTGTTTTATAATTTAACTATGTTCAAGTATGTGGAATTCACTGCATATATTTGAAACACACATTGACAAAATGAAAGATGGTGAAAATGCTGTAGATTCATAAACATTCATTTGCATTTTTTAATAATGTAACAGAAAAATAGATGTATAAAATTTGAGAGACTACAAAACAATGTGCTAGCTGAAATGTTCCAAAATAAGGATAGGGTTTGCTTGAAAATAATATTCAGCAAGGTTATGATTCTATTAAAGTATTGAAGCAGTAAAAATTTGCTTCACAGACTAACCATTACATAGAAAGCAGTCATAAAACTGAAAGAACCTTTGCATCCAGCACAGAATCTCAAATGTTGGTAACAACAGTTATCAAAAGGCAAAGTGATGTCCCTTTATCTCAGACATGAATGCGAGCTACCCTAAAACAGAAATGAAAGTAGCTGTGCACAGTGTACAAAGGGTTCTTTCAATTGCCAAGATCTGCAAATGCTGATTTTACTAGAAAGTCACACTGTGAAATTATTCTAATTTTCTGAGCCAATCACACACTGACTTGACTTCATTATGTGTGTTTATTGTGTGTCTATTACATAGTGTACTACTCAAAAAACATTTTGAAATCTGTTTTCATCAGAAGCATATTAACCTTTGTGATATGTTTAAACTTTCATGGCACCAAGCCTCCGAGAGTTCAAGAAACATTTCTACAATGTTCCCAGACAGATAGTTGGATGTTTGGGTGGTCCTGTATGGAGCCAGGAGTTGACTTAGTGATCCTTGTAGGTCCCTTCCAACTCAGGATATTGTATTATTCTATGATTCCGTGAAACATCTTTCCAACAAAATGCTTCTAATTTAAAGGTGAGTGTAAACAAGATGCCTTCAGAATGAGAATAAAAATGTCAGGTAATCTTTCTTGTAAACAAGTTTTTTTTATTTATTTATTTATTAAGAAAACACAAATAAATGCAGGGATTTGTTGAAGTATATAAAACATAAGACTTCGTTTCCTTCCTAGTAGAAATGCTTTCCCAACAATTCAGCAGGAGGCTTCTTTTTTTTTTTTTTTTTTTTTTTTTTTTTTAATTAGTCTGGTTTGTAACTGAAACACTGACTTCCACTGAAATCTTGAAGGGACTGACTTTTAAAGAAACTAACTCAATCACATCTATAATAGGGTTTTAATTAAAACAAAGAGACCCATAGCAGATGCACTCACTTCCTGCCTTAAACTGTGATTCACTTACATTCGTCATTTGCATTTCTTATTTTTGATATGGAACTTGCAAACCGTTATGCACATTTTCTGAAACTCAAATACAATTTTAAATACAATTTTAAAATTGATGTCTATATTCCATTATACCCTATATACAAGGTACTGCAACCATGGCTTAAGAAGGCATGTTCCAAGGAAAGCAGAAGAATGAGAATACAAAGAAAAGATTTTGAACATACCACCATTTAATAAGAAATGTGTAAAGGAATCCTTGCAAAATCAAGTCAGAAAAAGACTCTATGTGTAAAAGAAAGTCTTATTCTGTTTTTACATTTTAGTTGCAACTTCTTTAGAAATGGAGGAGGAGAAGGAATTAACATGAAAAATTATTTGATATTTGATATTGGCACATTTTAGCTTTTAAGAAATAGGCTTAAGTGTAACAGTGATATAAACAATAAACTGATCATGTCAGACAAATGTTGGCCCTGAATAATAAAATAGGAAGAGTCCTATCAATAAAATAATACAATGGCATCTATATTGCATGTTAAGTTGCAGGAGTAGCAATCAACACATATTGATGTGGTATTTTTTGCTTTTTATCTAAAATACATGGCAGCTTTCCTTTCTCTTGGATCGTTCTGATGAATACATTTGCTATCTGTAAGAATAAGAGCAGAAGAAAAGAAAAACAAAACAATGTTTCTACAGGTATCTTTCATATCATACTTGGGAACTCTTCAGTGTATCAGTATTAGCATCAGTCAAAATGACACAAGGAAGATTAAAGAAGCACACTGAGAAAATATAGATGGTGTCTTCAGATACACTTTCCTGAAATTCAAAACATTCAGCAATAATTCAATGCTAACTATAGCTGATGTGACTATTTATTTCCTAGATATTGCTCATTAACTCATGTCAAACTTTTGAATTCCTGAGATAAACAGCCAAATAGCTTCTAATTCACTCAAGAAACACCCAATTGTACTGCAAAACCTTCTTGCAATTAAGAATTATAAAAGAAATGTCATAATCTTCTGCAATTTAAGAATTTCTTTAAGTCTTACATATTCGTATTTATGAAATAGCAGAGCTATTAAAAATATTTTTGATTATCTAATCTACAAGAACAACAACAATAAAATAATAAAACTAATGTGCTTAGAACTGAAGTAAAAACAAAACAAAACAAAACAAAAATAACATTCAATACAGAGTTTCTTAATTAGACTGAGTTCAGGACATCTACACTAAAGCTGAAGTCAATACAATATATTAAAACGTTTCAGGCTGAATTCCAAAAAAAAAGACTGAGAAATTTGCAGTAACTACTGCTTTCTGTCAATGTATCTTTAAGATCAAATGTAATAATTATTAGATTCTGAGTATAGAAATATCTTGGTCAAACTTTATTTTCAAGTGACAAAAATGATTGTTCAGTCCATAGGGAGCAAGAAAATCTGATGTAGTAGGCAGATTGAGTACAGACAGACAGAAAGGTAACAAGGTCAGATAATCCAAGGCCAAGTTTGAATGACGTCTGTAAATGCTGTACTAGAGTCAGAGGAGAAGTCTACTTGAGATTAATATCTTATTAAGTATCCTAAATGTTAGAGGTAATCACCAACATGGCTGTGCCTTGTTATTGCTGTTATTAATGGTGTCATCTATCTGTCACCTGCTATGCTAGATGAGGGTCATAAGTAGTGTAGTTATAGTGACCCTAGTTTGATTCTGAAAGAGTCTGAATGGTTTCCAGTATATTCAGTCACCCTTTCTAGTTCCTCGTGTTGTCCTTTCTACTTTTTTTCTACTTTTTTTTTTTATTATTATTTTTTCACTTGAAATCTTATTACTGAGTTTGTCTTAAGAAACAATTTTACTTCACAATTAGCTCACATTAAGTAAACTGAGTTATGGAAGAGTGAGTGAGGTAAATGAGCTATGATAGAACCTCACCAAGTTTATGACTTAAGTGAATTTTATCTTATCAAGACAAAAGACATTGAAGAACATAAACAAGAAAGCCAAATTAAATGATATATAATGGACTGGGTTCCTTACTTAAATGTATACATCCATAGCGTAGATGTCTGAATTCAGATCAGTACTCACCTATCCCAGACCTAATTTACTACAATAGCTCTCTTAGTTCTCAGTGATCTCTGCTTATAGTCTGCTTAGTAACTTAGTTATGGACCTGACTAAGCTATCTTTTGTCTATACACAGGCCTATATTGTTTAGAGCTGAGCATCTACCATCAGCAAGCAGCAGCATCTTGATTCAGTGGCTGCAGCACCAAGTATTTTCTAGGAAAAGAGTACCTAGGCAGACGTTTTTGCAGAACAGTACATTGCTACAAGAAAAACATCTACAGTGTTCTGGGTTAGGAAGCCACAAATGAGAAGTCTGAAGAGACTCCCTCTCTTCAAAGTTTTGACAGACTATCTAGGGTGAAAGGAAACAAACATACTGTAATAGCATCTCTAACACCTACTGTGAGTAGTATCCACTGTGTGGTGCACTGAAATACGTCCAGAAACTGCTAAGAAATGTATTTGATTTCAACCTGAACTGAATAATCCTAATTTTCTTTCTATGGTTCTGCTTTTAGTACTATAGCAGTAGCTGTATTAAAGCTACTCACCTAAAGGAGTAGCTCTGGTCATCTGACATTCAGGTGTTCATTGTTTAAGCGCCCTTTCTTGTTAGGTCCAACTAAGATTTTATTTGAATATGTTTTCTTCAAACTAGGATAATGCTGATAGCACCAGAATGTATCTCCCCTGTGTTCTATTAATGGTAGGATAAGTAATAAAGAATGAAATATTCATTTAGAAAACAAAGGTTAAAACAAACAAACAAACAAACAAAACCACCATGGAATATCCCAAAGGTTAAAGAATTCCTCAAAGAATGTTAAGACCATGGTTCAAATTTCATCTCAACAACGCATATTTCATCACAGACCTATATCACTGAAAACAGTTTACAAAACAGGACAGATGGTGTAGTGAATACTTTTAAAACCTTTTTTTAAATCATTCAAAACAATTCTAAACAGTGGCTTCCTAATTTAAAGCAAATCGATTGTCCCATCCTCACTGTGTTGCCCTGTCTTTGCCAAAAAACAAACAAAAAAAAAACAAACAATCAAAAAAAAAAAAAAAAAAAACCACCAAACATCTCTTGTTCAATTTTCTGCAAGCTTTGATTTCAAGCAATACAGAGTTTGCAATGTTAAATCACTTAAGCTGAAAAATTCATAGAATCATAGAATCATAGAATCATAGAATATCCTGAGTTGGAAGGGACCCTTAAGGATCATCAAGTCCAACTCTCGACACCGCACGGGTCTACCCAAAAGTTCAGACCATGTGACTAAGTTCACAGTCCAATCTCTTCTTAAATTCAGACAGGCTCGATGCAGTGACCACTTCCCTGGGGAGCCTGTTCCAGTGTGCAACCACCCTCTCTGTGAAGAACCCCCTCCTGACGTCCAGCCTAAATTTCCCCTGCCTCAGCTTAACCCCGTTCCCGCGGGTCCTGTCACTAGTGTTAATGGAGAAAAGGTCTCCTGCCTCTTGACAACCCCTTACGAGGAAGTTGTAGACTGCGATGAGGTCTCCCCTCAGCCTCCTCTTCTCCAGGCTGAACAGGCCCAGTGACCTCAGCCGTTCCTCGTACGTCTTCCCCTCCAGGCCTTTCACCATCTTCGTAGCCCTCCTCTGGACACTTTCCAACAGTTTCATGTCCTTTTTATACTGTGGTGCCCAGAACTGCACACAGTACTCGAGGTGAGGCCGCACCAGCGCAGAGTAGAGCGGGACAATCACCTCCCTTGACCTACTAGCGATGCCGTTCTTGATGCACCCCAGGATACGATTGGCCCTCCTGGCTGCCAGGGCACACTGCTGGCTCATATTCAACTTGCTGTCTATCACGACCCCCAGATCCCTCTCTTCTAGGCTGCTCTCCAGCGTCTCATCGCCCAGTCTGTACATGCAGCCAGGGTTTCCCCGTCCCAGGTGCAGGACCCGGCACTTGCTCTTATTGAACTTCATGCGGTTGGTGATCGCCCAGCTCTCCAACCTGTCCAGATCCCTCTGCAAGGCCTTTACGCCCTCATTTGAGTCCACAACTCCTCCAAGTTTGGTGTCATCAGCAAACTTGCTCAAAATACCCTCTATTCCTACATCCAGATCATTTATAAAAATATTGAAAAGTACCAGTCCTAAAATGGAGCCTTGAGGGACCCCACTGGTGACCGCCCGCCAGCCTGACGCAGCTCCATTTACCATAACCCTTTGGGCCCTGCCCGTTAGCCAATTGCTCACCCATCGTATGATGTTTTTATTTAGCTGTATGGTGGACATTTTGTCCAGTAGGATCCTATGGGAAACCGTGTCAAAAGCCTTGCTGAAGTCCAAAAAAATCACATCAGCTGGTTTCCCTTGGTCCACCATATGGGTGATCTTATCATAAAAGGAAATCAGGTTAGTTAGGCAGGACCTACCCTTCACAAACCCATGCTGGCTGGGACCAATGACTGCTTTGTCCCCCAATTCCTAGAAGTGAAGAGAAAATATTGTTTTGAAAATAGTAAATCATATAAAGTATATATGGTTGTGTTTTTTTTTTTTTTTTTTTTTTTTTTTAATGTGGACTAATGCATGAATCAAGGAATGAAAATACTTTTAATTTAATCCTTTGTGAATTTCACCTTTCATCATTATAAATCATCCACCTTCAGTCATCAATAAAATTATATTTTTAAAGATTTGTTACAAGATAGGCAGTTCACATGGAGTTCATAATTGCATAATTGGTCATTATATTTTGTATTTTTTTATTTAACCCAGTGTTTCTGTATTCATATATATCACCTAGTTATTGAAAACAAAACAAAATAAAACAAAAGAAGATAAAGCAAACTGCGACATTAATATTATTTAAAATGTCTGTATTGCATACAGTATTATTCTGAATACTATATTTCTAGCTGCTCTATTACAGCCACCTCAGACAAATGAGCTGGCAACACATGATGGTGTTAGTGTAGTCAGGCACTTAGCAACACTGACATCAGATGCTGGCATCCTTTGTTTCTCAGCAGCATTTAATCCAGAATGAACTAGAAGCTAAAACTCAGAAATAAACATCTCAGTTTGTGCAGTAAGATTTTGGTGCAACTGCTGAGAAAGTATTTGTCTCGACTTTCTTAACCTCTAATTACTTATTGGAAAATGTATGATACTCCAGTGTTGTTGCATATTTGTTTGCTTGTTTATTTTAATTGCTTGCCAGGTAAACCACAGATTTCCCATCCTGTTAGACCAGTAGCAATCTGGAAGAGTATGTACATCAGTGTAACATTCAAAAACATAATTTTCTCTGAAGAATAGGAGAATAGAAGGAACACCATAAAGAAAGAAAACTAACCACCAAAAACAATCATTAAAAAAATTGCCAACCCCCAGGAATGGGCCCAAAAGAGGAATAAAATAATAATTTAGTATTATTTATATTTTATTTAATTATATTATATTTATATTGTATATATTATATTAAATTAATAATAATGAAGTTATAATAAAATAATGGACCGAGTCTCACTTCAAAGTTGATCCACATCACTCAGTGTATAGTGCTACAAACTTTAGTTACGTTGTCAAATCACAGAGTTAACCTGATTTTTCAGTGAAGCTTCAGCATGTTTAAAGAGGAAATGAAATAAATTAAAAAAAAAAAAAAAAAAGAGAGAATTAAGCAAAGAAGGAAGGAATCCAAGAAGGAATCCAAGAAGGAAACAAGAAAACAAGGAAGGAAGGAAGGAAGGAAGGAAGGAAGGAAGGAAGGAAGGAAGGAAGGAAGGAAGGAAGGAGGACATGCAGCACAGAAAGTTTCTCAAAGAGAGGAACTCCATCTTGAGTAAAAATCAGGCCTCTCATTGAGACATAAGAGGGAGTAGGACACCAGAACTTAGGTAAAGAACAGGTGTTTTTAGTTTCAGTTTTCTTCCTGAAATAATCAATAGATAATATTTCTTGTTTTGACATAAGTTTATTCCTCAAGTCAATTCTTCCTTTCTCAGGCTGTAAATTGGTCCTCTCTTCCTTGTGTGGTTCTTATCAATGGAGTTGCATCTTCAGAATGCGTCCCATTTGAAGTATTCAGTCACACTTCAAAGATTCTTGTTCTCAGGTAGGGCTTCAAGCTGGCTTTTGTCTGTGTTTTAGCAGCCATTTTATGTCAGAACTTTCTTATTACATTCAGATTACCTTCATAACTGATCCCATCAAGCTCCCAGGGGAATATTAGCTTTTCAGTCTAGTTGCTAATATTCACCTGCATGTGAAAGCACCTTCCTGGTTTTGCCTGTTATATTTCAGGTACGTATCACAGCAGTGCATGAAATTATCTTTTCAGTCTGTAAACAAATGAGGTCAAGATAAAGGGTAGGTAGAAGTAACTTGAACATCTAAAACAATGGAAACTCGAACATTTAACAAGAGAAAACCACACGATTCTCTCCAAGAAAACTTGACAAAACACTGTGGTTACTTTAAATGTCTGTTTACAGACAGTTACTGAACACAGTGAATCACTTCCTGGAAACACTTTTTTCTTAAGTGCTTTAAGGGAATGTAAGATGACTGAGATGTACATGAGTATTTTGTATACAAAAGTAGAGATCTGTGCCACCTAAAGTATATTGGACAATTAATGCTCATGATTAAGTAATTGTTCTTCAATTATTTTTCATAATTTATTTCTTGGTGAATTCAGAACTCGGCAAAACCAAAATCAGATAGTTGTAATTCTTATACAATAAAAATAAAAAAAATAAAGCACCGTGTGAAAGAAATATGAGAATTATTCAAGTACTTAAGAGTATCTCTCTACCACAATCATGTTAATCATCTTAAAATAATTTAACTGTTACAATCAAGTAGTTAACAGAAGTAATTTTCAATAGCAGATTTCTTTTTAAAGATCCTTAGATGCCATAGCATGAAGCGTCAGCCTCAATAGTTCCATGGAGTAGACCTGTACGGTGCCCAGAGTTGGATTTCATGATCTGTAAGGAAAGCTGCCAGGCAGAGAAGGACCTGGGAGTGATGGTGGATAGTCGGCTGAATATGAGCCAGCAGTGTGCTCAGGTGGCCAAGAAGGCCAACGGCATCCTGGCTTGTATTAGGAACAGCGTGACCAGCAGGGCTAGGGAGGTGATTGTCCCCCTGTACTCAGCTCTGGTGAGGCCGCACCTCGAGTACTGTGTTCAGTTTTGGGCCCCTCGCTACAAGAAGGACATGGAGGTGCTTGAGCGGGTGCAGAGAAGGGCGACGAAGCTGGTGAGGGGCCTGGAGAAAAAGTCCTACGAGGAGCGGCTGAGGGAGCTGGGCTTGTTCAGCCTGGAGAAGAGGAGGCTCAGGGGCGACCTTATCGCTCTTTTTAGGTACCTCAAGGGAGGCTGTAGCGAGGTGGGGGTTGGCCTGTTCTCCCACGTGCCTGGTGACAGGACGAGGGGGAATGGGTTTAAGTTGAGCCAGGGGAGTTTTAGGCTAGATGTTAGGAAGAACTTCTTCACTGAAAGGGTTGTGAGGCACTGGAACAGGCTGCCCAGGGAAGTGGTGGAGTCACCATCCCTGGAAGTCTTCAAAAGACGTTTAGATGTAGAGCTTAGGGATATGGTTTAGTGGAGGGCTGTTAGCGTTAGGTTGGAGGTTGGACTCGATGACCTTGAGGTCTCTTCCAACCTAGAAAATTCTGTGATTCTGTGATTCTGTGATCCTTATGGGTCCCTTACAACTCAGGGTATTCTATGATTCTATGATAGTTCAAGAAATCAGTTACTATAAAGGGAACATGTTACTTTCAGTCAAGACATATCTGTAAAGAAATGTTTCCTAATACCCAATCTGAACAAGGTCAGTGAAGAAGAAGGGGGAGGAGGTGCTCTAAGCGCTGGAGCAGAAGTTCCCCCAAGGCCAGTGGAGAGGCCGCTGGTGGAGCAGGCTGTCCCTCTGGAGACCATGTGTCCCAAGGCTGAGAAGATCTCCACACTGCAGCCCATGAAGGAGACCACAGTGAAGCAGGTGGGTCTGGCCTGGAGGAGGCTGTGGCCCATGGAGAGCCCTCAGAGAAGCAAACTCCAGACTGGAGCTGCAGCCCATGGAGAGGAGCCCACACAGGAGCAGGTGACCTGGCAGGAGCTGCTGCTGGGGAGGACCCATGTTGGATTATTTGGCTCCTGAAGGATGGACCCTGTGGTATGGGTACATGTTGGAGCAGTTTTGAAGAGCTGCTGCCTGTGGAAAGCCCACGCAGGATGAGTTCAGGAAGGATGGCATCTCATGGGAGGGACCCTATGTTGGACCAGGGGAAGAGAGTGACTGTGAAGGAATGGCAGAGTTGAAGTGTTAGAGACTGACCACAGCCCCCATTCCCTGTTCCCCTGTGCTGCTCGAGGGGAGGAGGTGGAAGAGAGTGGATGGGGGGTGGGGAGGGGAAGAAGGTGTTTTTGATTTATTTTCTTTATTTCTCACTTCTCTGGCTTGCTAGTAATAGGCAATAAATTTCCCTAATCTCCCTATGCTGAGTCTGTTTTTCCTCTGATGATAATTGTTGAGTGATCCCCATGTCCTTATCTCAACCCTTGAGCCCTTTTCATCATATTTTCTTGCCCTTTCCCTTTGAGGAGAGGGAGTGAGAGAGCAGTTGTGGTGGAGATTATCTTCCCAGCTGAGTAAAACCACCACACTTCAATAAAATTCAGAAAGATTATGTCTACCACCTTCCCTTCAACCATCAAGGTTAGCATCCATATTGCAGTTCTGCTGCTTCCGTTGCTGAGTAATCTGTCTTGATACTCCTCAGACTGCTCCTGGTTGTACCACTGGTGACCACACCAAACAAAAATAGCAGATAATAGTGAGTGGGTTGTACGAGGCTTAGTCGTCTCTCAGTGACATTCCTGATATCTGCCCATGGTAAGTAGCACACTTCTTTCGAGAATGGGTAGATCAACAAATGAGTGCCTCCATAGCCCTCAGAAGAGAGTTGCTTGCTACTACCATGTCTCACCTTTTCCTAGTTGTGCTGGTTGTTATGCACACAGAAGATTGAGCTTCCTCACTCAGCTCCAGCCTCTCTCCAGATGTGACAAGTCTTTTTTCATCAGTCCACAGAGGGCTGCAGGGGCACCTCAGGCTTCAGGGGAAGTCTCTTCCACCTGCTGTTCCCTGACATTGTAAGCTTCCATTCTTCTGTGTTATTGGCCTTCCTCAACTCTTTGTGTGCTCATAAGGGAGTTTTTAGCTTCCTGGCTGTGGGCCTACTACAGACTGTGCTTGGAACCAGCTATCTAAATCACCAAGCAGGCACATCCCACAGCAGGGTGGGGGATGGCAGCATACAGGGGGCTCCTGAGCCAGGAAAGCCCCAGGGTTGTGCAGAGGCCCACTCAGGACCAGCAGCTCATGTGAGAATGGCTGAGGAGGCAAGGACAGGGCCAGAAGCAACAGCAGTCACCCCGGTCTCCAACAAAAGGCCAATCCTAGGGCGTGTGAGGAACCATACTGGTCAAACAGGGTGTGGCACGGAAGTTCACAGGGCAGTTTCCATGGGGGGGGGAGTGTGGGGGGGTGGCAGCATGGGTGCTGACACTCTGCCACTTCAAATGGTGGTGGTAACCTGCTTGCATGCTTGCAAGTCTTATGAGGAAAACAAGTCTAATGAGGAGCGGCTGAGGAAACTGGGGTTGTTTAGCCTGGAGAAGAGAAGGCTCGAGAGATATTCTTGTTCTCTCCAATAGCCTGAAAGGAAATTTTGGGGAACTGAGGGCCTCAAACTGTGCCAGGGGAGGCTTAGTTTGGAAATTAGGAGACATTTCTTCTCAGGAAGAGTAGTCAGGCATTGGAACAGGTTGCCCAGGGAGGTGGTGGAGTCTCCGTCCCTTGGGGTGTTTAAGTAAAGGTTGGACATCGTGCTTAGGGGTTTAGTGGGTAATATTGGTGGTAGGGGAATGGTTGGACCAGATGATCTTGGAGGTCTTTTCCAACCTTAATGATTCTGTGATTCAAGGTCTCCTCTCTCTGGTGAGCAGTGATAGGACCCAAGGTAACATCATGAAGCTGTGACAGAGAAGGGTCAAGATAGAAGTTAGGACAAAATGTTCTTCACCTAGAGGGTGGTTGCACACTGAAACAGGCTCCCCAGGGAAGTGGTCATGGCCCTGAGTCTACTGAAGTTCAAGAAGCATTTGGACAATGCTCACGGAGACATACATTTTGATTTGGGGCTTGAGGTTTTGCCTCTCCTGGCTTCACAATGAGGCCCCAGGTACTCCTTGCAGCTCTGGACTTGAAGGGCTGCATCCACCATCCAAAGCTCAGTCTGAATAGATGGCACTATCCTAGCATGGGTATAGCTGATCCAGTATCTACTGTGGAAGCAGTTCTGTGGTATGTTACCAGCATATCCAAGCCTGTTACAGTGATCCAAATTTGACTAAGGCTCCTTTCTTTGCTCTGTTCTTTATTAGTCTTCTGTGGAAGCTGCTGTGCAAACTACTGAATCTGTTGTCTACTTCTTTCAGCTGCTCTCCAGGCTAGGCTTTTACATGGGGCTCTCCAGAGCATCAGCTAAAGGAATAATTTACTCCCAGATGAGAGGGTGTGTAGTGGGTTTACATGGCAAGGTTTTGGTAGCAGCGGGCCATAGGGGTGGTTTCTTTGAGAAGGATCTAGAAGCTGCCCCATGTTTGGTAAGGGCCACACTGCTGACCAGAGCCGAGCCAATAAGCGATGTTGTTTTGTGCCTCTGTGAGAGCATATTTAAGACAGGGGAAAAAAATGCTGCACCACACAGCATCTGGGAGAGTGAGAGGAGTGAGGAACAGCCTTGCAGGCACCAAGGTCAGTGAAGAAGGAGGGGGAGAGGTGCTCCAGGCGGTGTGCTCCAGCAGAAGTCCCCTGCGGTCTGTGGTGAGGACCATGGTGAAGCAGGATGTCCCCCTGCAGCCCATGGAGACCATGGTGGAGCAGGTGGCACTGCACAGACTGAGGCTGCGGCCTGTGGAAGACCCCTGCCGGAGCAGATTCCAGGCCGGACCTGTAGCCCGTGGAGAGGAGACCATGCAGGAGCAGGTGACCTAGCAGGATCTGGTGCCCGTGGGGGACCCAGGTTGGAGCAGTTTGCTCCTGAGAGATGGACCCTATGGTACGGACCCATATCTGGAGCAGCTCCTGAAGAGCTGCTGCCTGTGGGAAGCCCATGCCGGAGCAGTTCATCAAGGACTGCATCCCGTGGGTGGGACCCCACAGCACAGGGGACGAGAGTGACCGAGAAGGAGCAGCAGAGAAGAAGCGCTGTAGACTGACCATAACCCCTATTGCCCCATTCCCCTGCGCCGCTTGGGGGGAGGAGGTGGAAGAGGGTGGATGGAGGGGTTAGGTGCTTTTGGTTTCTTTCCTTTTTTTCTCACTTCTCTAGCTTGTTAGTAATAAGCAATAAATCTTACTATCTCCCTATGCCGAGTCTGTTTTGCCCATTACAATAATTACTGCATGGTCTTCTTGTCCTTATCTCAACCTTTGAGCCCTTTTTATTGTATTTTCTCCCCATTCCTCTTTGAGGAGGGGGAGTGAGAGAGCGGCTGTGGTGGAGCTCGGCTGCCCACTCGAGCAGAACCATGACAGGGTCCCAAAGTAGCAGCCAAAGCAAAGCAGTTGCAGCAAAGTCTTCAGGCACCCTAGCAATAGCAGAAGATCATTGTCCATTAAAAGTCTCTAGAGTACCTTGGGTCCTCATCCTTTTGGCTCCCCTAACCACATTTTTACCTGACAGCAGCATGTACCCTCAGTTTTCTCACTGGGTTCTCAGATATTCTCCAATTACTTTGATGCTTGTTTCCAGAAGGTCCAGAAGCTCACAAAGCAGAACCCAGAAACTCTTGTGCAAACTTCTATGTCTGTTAGCTGTACTGAAATGACCAAAAAGGAGGAGCCTGCCTCCACCATTGACAGGAGCTGTGCAGCACAATGTAGGAGAAATCCATCCAATGTCCACCTGATGCTGCATGAATGCAGGATTCTCAACATCTGAAGGGACATATGATTGATACTTTAACTATATTCCTCTTCTTATTTTGTCTTATTGAAACAGCTGTTTATAAAGTCAGTTGTTGGATCTTTCTTTTTGAGATCCAGAAAGAACCACACATCGTCCCTCTCTCCCTCTTTCACTTCACCTGCTGCAAAACAGTTTACCACCATGTGACGTGCTTTCCTTTGTTGATGACAATCAGTGCTGTAGACAAAATATGCACTGAATCACATCAATCATTGTCATTATAGAAAGCTATGGAATTCCTTCCAGGTTAAATTCAGTTTTGAGCAAAGTCTCCAGTTTCTGATCAAAAATAAATTATTCAAGGGTTTTGTTGTTCTTATGTAAAATTGGTCTTTTCCCAAAAATACATTTTCTGTAATAAAACAAGCAAATGAATGACAAAAACAAAACAAACCCCACAGATTTCAGAGTTTTGACATGATTAATAACATCCATGTTAAGAATGAAGAATATATGAAGAATATGAAGAATGAAGAATAGCAACTGGCACACTAAAGGTTCCTGAAAGACTTCAAAAACTATATAACATTACTGTTACATTACCTAGTACAGGTTTTTTTTTTGTTTGTTTGTTTGTTTGTTTGTTTTTGTGAGGCAATGCTATGGTCCTCATGTAGAGTGGGCAGTGTTCAGCTAATGAGGTAGATGTTTATTGGTACTGTTATTATTGTTATACTTATTATTGCATCACAACTTGCACAGAGGAGCCCAGACAAACTGGAAAGCATAGTTCTCACTAGAGCTTTGACTATGTTTATAATTACCTGGACTAACAACATTAAACTAAACATTTCCAGAAATAGTATCAAAAATATAAAATGTCCTGAGAAATCTGAGTTTGAGATAGCTTTTTAAAGCTGGATTGTATTATGTATTTCTAGATAGCTTCTAACAATCCATTCTTCAGATGGAAAAAAAATAATAATAACAATAAAGCATCAGCTTATTCAAAAACACCATGCATTATTTTATTAGATTGACATTATATATACATGTACATGTATATATATTACTGGGTCAAATTTATTCTTTGTTTGAGTGCATAATAGAATATAGGTTAGTATGTGCATTATATGGGAGAAAAATATTGCATTATGGACATTAAGTTGACAGTAGCCATGACAGGGCCTTTTTTGAAACCATAAATTTTGCAGGTGCAAATAGATGTAGGCAGTTTTCTGACAACCATTATTTATATGCATATTCATGGAATTTAGTCATTTATACAGCTGAATGCACCTGTAAGCCAGGTACTTAGATACCGAAGTCAGATTAACTCTGTCTATGAATATCTTCACCCATAATTATTATCAAATATGGAACTAGAAGTAAAAAATAAATGAATAAAAAATATATATATGTTTGGTTTAGCTTCTAGATACATATTTGGAAACAGAACAGATGCAAATAAGGATGACAGTCCTAAGCTAGTCTGTCCCAATATCCAGAAGTAAGGCATATAAGCTATGTATCATATATAACAAAGACTAAAACTTTCCTTATTGAAAAAGAAATACAGGTTGTTTGTCTGTGGAAAATAAATGGCTTTATATACAAAACAATGATGCTATAGAGCTGCTGAATTGTATTATTTTAAGGAAAATAAAATATATAAAGTACTATGTAATTATTTTGTTATGTTTTATTACATTTGATCCTATAATGCCATTTAAATCGGGCCATTTAAATCGGGCACTACCGCCATTTCACAGCCACTTGCCGTGGCAATTGGCTCCGGGGCAGACGCATTCTGCAGCGGAGTGGGGGATTGGGCCGGGCAGGACTATTTTTTCTGGCATCGAGCCTACTTGAGGGAGGTGCCAGGACCCGGCAGCCCTCATGAGGGAGGCTGACGAGGCGCAGGAGGAGCCAGCAGCGCCCCCTCCCCTCGGCTGTTCAAAAGCCTAGGGAGCGCAAGCAACCAGGAGCGCGGCGAACAGGGCAGGCAAACAGGGCGTGGCATGTCAGAAGGGAGTGGCGTGGCAGTTCGTGCAGGCAGGGCAGAGCGTTCCCTCCTGCCCATACAAACAACTCCTCTAACGGCAGTCTCCCTTTAGCTAGGCAGCAATGGTCTCCACTAGGCACGGTGCTCTCTCCAGGAAGTCAGTACACACCCAGACCGACTGCCTGTCCAAAAATGCAGCAGTTCAGGTCACTGGATGCGGGGAGTGTCTGAGCCTGTTGCTGCCATCGGCGGGAGGCAGAGAGACTGTGTGCGTGAGGTGCGAGCAGGTGGAAGACCTGGTCCGCATGGTGGCAGAACTCAAGGAGGAGGTGGAGAGGTTGAGGGCTATCAGGGAGTGCGAGCGGGAGATAGACTGGTGGAGCAACTCCCTGCAGGGCCTCAAGGAGAGGTACCGGGGTGAGACACCCCAAATGGGGGTGGACCCCCTGACCTGTCACTGTCGGGCAGAGGGAGGGGACCTCGGAGTTAGAATCATAGAATCATAGAATATCCTGAGTTGGAAGGGACCCTTAAGGATCATCAAGTCCAACTCTCGACACCGCACAGGTCTACCCAAAAGTTCAGACCATGTGACTAAGTGCACAGTCCAATCTCTTCTTAAATTCAGACAGGCTCAGTGCAGTGACCACTTCCCTGGGGAGCCTGTTCCAGTGTGCAACCACCCTCTCTGTGAAGAACCCCCTCCTGACGTCAAGCCTAAATTTCCCCTGCCTCAGCTTAACCCCGTTCCCGTGGGTCCTGTCACTGGTGTTAATGGAGAAAAGGTCTCCTGCCTCTCGACACCCCCTTACGAGGAAGTTGTAGACTGTGATGAGGTCTCCCCTCAGCCTCCTCTTCTCCAGGCTGAACAGGCCCAGTGACCTCAGCCGTTCCTCGTACGTCTTCCCCTCCAGGCCTTTCACCATCTTCGTAGCCCTCCTCTGGACACTCTCCAACAGTTTCATGTCCTTTTTATACTGTGGTGCCCAGAACTGCACACAGTACTTGAGGTGAGGCCGCACCAGTGCAGAGTAGAGTGGGACAATCACCTCCCTTGACCTACTAGCGATGCCGTGCTTGATGCACCCCAGGACACGGTTGGCCCTCCTGGCTGCCAGGGCACATTGCTGGCTCATATTCAACTTGCTGTCTACCACGACCCCCAGATCCCTCTCTTCTAGGCTGCTCTCCAGCGTCTCATCACCCAGTCTGTACGTGCAGCCAGGGTTTCCCTGTCCCAGGTGCAGGACCCGGCACTTGCTCTTATTGAACTTCATGCGGTTGGTGATCGCCCAGCTCTCCAACCTATCCAGATCCCTCTGCAAGGCCTTTCCACCCTCATTCGAGTCCACAACTCCTCCAAGTTTGGTGTCATCAGCAAACTTGCTCAAAATACCTTCCATTCCTACATCCAGATCTTTTATAAAAATATTGAAAAGTACCAGCCCTAAAATGGAGCCTTGAGGGACCCCACTGGTGACCGCCCGCCAGCCTGACGCAGCCCCATTTACCATAACCCTTTGGGCCCTGCCCGTTAGCCAATTGCTCACCCATCGTATGATGCTTTTATTTAGCTGTATGGTGGACATTTTGTCCAGTAGGATCCTATGGGAAACCGTGTTAAAAGCCTTGCTGAAGTCCAAAAAAATCACATCAGCTGGTTTCCCTTGGTCCACCATACGGGTGATCTTATCATAAAAGGAAATCAGGTTAGTTAGGCAGGACCTACCCTTCACAAACCCATGCTGGCTGGGACCAATGACTGCTTTGTCCCCCAGGTGCACCTCAGTAAGTTCGAGAACCATCTTCTCCATGATTTTACCAGGCACTGACGTGAGACTGACAGGCCTGTAATTGCTAGGGTCTTCTTTCTGACCCTTCTTGAAAATCGGCACATTTGCCAGCTTCCAGTCTACCGGGACCTCTCCAAATTCCCAGGATCGTTGAAAAATAATTGAGAGAGGTTCCGCGATGACGTCCACCAGCTCTTTCAGCACCCGGGGATGAATCCCATCCGGACCCATGGACTTGTAGGGATCCAGGTGGAGTAACAAATCCCGCACACGTTCAGGGTTGGTTGGGAGTTTGTCATCCCCACCGTCCCGGTCCTCCAGCTCAGGGCACCCTGGGTCCCGAAGCCCATCATCGGCATTGAAGACAGAGGCAAAGAAGGCGTTAAGCGTCTCTGCTTTGCCTATGTCATTGTCTGTGAGGAGACCTTCCCTATCAAGGAGCGGCCCTATGTATTCTTTAGTTCTCCTTTTTCCATTCACATATCTAAAAAAACCCTTTTTATTTTCTCTCACAGACACAGCCAGCTTCAACTCTAGGTGTGCTTTGGCCACACGAACTTTCTCCCTACAAACACGAACAGCATCCCTGTATTCTTTCCATGACACCTGGCCCTCCTTCCAGTAGCAAAACACTCTCTGTTTCCGCCTAATCTCCATTAGAATGTTCCTGGTCAGCCACGCCGGCCTCCTGCCCTGCCTGCCTGACTTGTGATATTTAGGAATTGCCTGATCTTGTGCTTCTAGGAGGCATCGCTGAAAGAATGACCATCACTGGTCATTCAGTTGAGGAGGAATGGAGACAGGTCCCTGCTCGACCTCGCAGGCGATGCCCTCCCCTTCTGGCTCCGCCTTCCCAGGTGCCCTTAAACACAGATTTGAGGCCCTGAAGCTTGAGAGACCTGTGGGTGAGGATGAGGTAGGAAGCCTACCCAGGAGGATGCCTAGGGCAAGGAAGTCAACTCCACGCCTCAGGACTGCCTCCACCAAGAAAGAAAGAAGGGTGATTGTTGTGGGCGACTCCCTTCTCAGGGGAACAGAGGGACCTATTTGTCGGCCTGACCCTACCCTTCAGGAATTCAGCTGCCTCCCTGGGGCCAGGGTCAGGGATGTTGCCAGGAAGCTTCCCAACCTGGTTCACCCCTCTGACTATTATCCTCTTTTGATAGTCCAGGATGGCAGTGACTACGTTGAAGAAAGAAGCCTCAAGGCTATCAAACGGGACTTTAGGGAGCTGGGACAATTAGTGGAGGGAGCAGGAGTACAGGTGGTGTTTTCATCTATCCCTACGGTGGCAGGGAGGGGTACAGAGAGGACACGGAAAGCCCACCTGTTAAACACGTGGCTCAGGTGCTGGTGGCAGCACAGAAATTTTGATTTTTTTGACCATGGGACACTTTACTCGGCATCTGGCCTGATGGCCGCAGATGGGTCCCTATCTCTAAGATGGGTCCCTATCTCTAAAACGGATCCTAGCCCAGGAGCTGGCAGGGCTCATTGAGAGGGCTTTAAACTAGGTAAGAAGGGGGATGGGGCTGAAACAAGGCTTGTTGGAGCTGTGCCAGGGGGAACAATGGCAAGGCCAGGGGATAAGGCAGTGGCCCAGCTGAAGTGCATCTACACTAATGCACGCAGCATGGGTAACAAACAGGAGGAGCTGGAAGCCATCATGCAGCAGGCAGGCTACTACTTGGTTGCCATCACGGAGATGTGGTGGGACCACTCTCATGACTGGAGTGCTGCAATGCCTGGCTATAAGCTCTTCAGAAGGGACAGGCAGCACAGAAAGGGGGGTGGTGTGGCTCTCTATATTAGGGAATCTTTTGATGTTGTAGAACTCGAGGCTGGGAATGATAAGGTTGAGTCCCTGTGGGTTAGGATTGGTGGGAGGGCCAACAAGGGAAGCATCCTGGTTGGGTTCTGTTATAGACCGCTGAACCAGGACGAGGAGATGGATGAGGAGTTCTATAGACAGCTGACAGAAGTTGCAAAATCATCAGCGCTTGTTTTCGTGGGGGACTTCAACTTCCCTGACATATCCTGGAAACACAACACAGCCCAGAGAAAGCAATCTAGGAGGTTTCTGGAGAGTGTGGAAGATAGCTTCCTGATGCAGCTGTTTAGTGAGCCTACCAGGGGTGGAGCCCCGCTAGACCTTATGTTCACAAACAGAGAAGGACTGGTGGGAGATGTGGTGGTCGGAAGCTGTCTTGGACAGAGTGACCACGAAATGGTAGAGTTCTCTATTCTTGGCAAGGCCAGGAAGGGGACCAGTAAAACTGCTATATTGGACTTCCGGAGGGCTGACTTTGAGCTGCTCAGGACACTGGTTGGCTGAGTCCCTTGGGAGGCGGTTCTAAAGGGCAGAGGAATCCTGGAAGGCTGGGCACTCTTCAAGAAGGAAATCTTAATGGCACAGGAGTGGTCCGTCCCCACGTGCCCAAAGACAAGCCAGTGTGGAAGTAGACCGGCCTGGCTCAACAGATAGTTGCAGCTTGAGCTTAGGACAAAAAAGAGGGTTATAATCTTTGGAAAAAAGGGTGGGCCACTGAGGAGGACTATAAGGATGTTACGAGGCTGTGCAGGGACAAAATAAGAAAGGCCAAATCTCATCTGGAGTTCAATCTGTCTACAGCCATTAAAGACTACAAAAAATCTTTTTACAAATACATCGACACAAAATGGAGCACTAAGGAGAATTGCATGCCTTATTGGATGCGGGGGGAAACCTAGTTACAAAAGGTGAGGAAAAGGCGGAGGTGCTTAATGCCTTCTTTGCCTCATTCTTTAGTGGCAATACCAGTTGCTCTCTGGATACCCAGTACCCTGAGATGGTGGAAGGGAATGGGGAGCAGAATGTGGCCTTTGCTATCCATGAGAAAATGGTTGGCGACCTGGTACGGCACTTGGATGTGCACAAGTCGATAGGGCCAAATGGAATCCACCCGAGGGTACTGAGAGAACTGGAGGAGGAGCTGGCCAAGCCACTATCCATCATTTATCAGCAGTCCTGGCTATCGGGGGAGGTCCCAGTTGACTGGTGGCTAGCAAACGTGATGCCCATCTACAAGAAGGGCCGGAGGGCAGACCCGGGAAACTACAGGCAGTCAGTTTCACCTCAGTGCCAGGGAAGCTCATGGAGCAGATTATCTTGAGTGTCATCACGTGGCACTTACAGGGCAAGCAGGCGATCAGGCCCAGTCAGCATGGGTTTATGAAAGGCTGGTCCTGCTTGACGAACCTGATCTCCTATGACGAAGTGATGCGCTTGGTGGATGAGGGAAAGGCTGTGGATGTGGTCTACCTTGACTTCAGTAAGGCTTTTGACACCATTTCTCACAACATTCTCCTCAAGAAACTGGCTGCTCGTGGTTTGGATTAGCGTACGCTTCGTTGGGTTAGAAACTGACTGGATAGCTGGGCCCAAAGAGTTGTGGTAAATGGAGTCAAATCCAGTTGGAGGCCAGTCACTAGTGGTGTCCCCCAGGGCTCGGTGCTGGGGCCAGTCCTCTTTAATATCTTTATCAATGATCTGGATGAGGGAATCGAGTGAACCCTCAATAAGTTTGCAGATGACACCAAGTTAGGTGCGTGTGTCGATCTGCTTGAGGGCAGGAAAGCTCTGCAGGAGGATCTGGATAGGCTGGACTGATGGGCTGAGATCAACTGCATGAAGTTCAACAAGGCCAAGTGCCGGGTCCTGCACCTGGGGCACAACAACCCCAAGCAGAGCTACAGGCTGGGAGATGAGTGGTTGGAAAGCTGCCTTGTGGAGAAGGACCTGGGAGTATTGGTTGATAGTCAGCTGAATATGAGCCAGCAGTGTGCTCAGGTGGCCAAGAAGGCCAACGGCATCCTGGCTTGTATAAGAAGCAGTGTGGCTAGCAGGGCTAGGGAAGTGATTGTCCTTGGCTCTGGTGAGACCGCACCCTGAGTACTGTGTCTAGTTTTGGGCCCCTCACTACAAGAAGGACATGGAGGTACTCAAGCAAATCCGGAGAAGGGCAATCAAGGTGGTGAGGGGTCTAGAGAACAAGTCTTACGAGGAGCGGCTGAGGGAGCTGGGCTTGTTCAGCCTGGAAAAGAGGAGGCTCAGGGGTGACCTTATCACACTCTACAGGTACCTTAAAGGAGGCTGTAGCAAGGTGGGGATTGGTCTGTTCTCCCATGTGCCTGGTGACATGATGAGGGGGAATGGGCTAAAGTTGTGCCAGGGGAAGTTTAGGTTGGATGTTAGGAAGAACTTCTTTACCAAAAGGGTTGTTAGGCATTGGAACGACCTGCCCAGGGAAGTGGTGGAATCACCATCCCTGGAGGTCTTTAAAAGACATTTAGATGTAGAGCTTAGTGATATGGTTTAGTGGAGGACTTGTTAGTGTTAGGTCAGAGGTTGGACTCGATGATCTTGAGGTCTCTTCCAACCTAGAAATTCTGTGATTCTGTGATTCTGTGGTAATTATAGCATAGCTTAGAATTCATTTTGGCTTCCATAGTTTTAAGGCCTTGGACCTCAGTTTTTGCCTGATCTTTGCTTAAGTGGCCCAGACTTCACACACCTAACTTTCTGAAATTTTTGCAGCCAGATCTTCTGAACCTTAGTGGCTAGGAGAAGCCTTAGTATGCCCAGCTTTAGCCATTTAAAAGTTTGACAGTTCCTTTAAGAAGGATGTCAATGGACAGTGAAGTGTATTTTTAACAAACCGCTCAACGTAAAATTGGTGAGGCTGAAATGGACTCAGAATGTCTGTTGTTTTACTTGACTTCAGTAGGAGCTTTAGGCAACTGATTGAATATTCAAAAAAGACAAATGCTATTCATAAGAATTTAGGCATAATTTAAAATAATCCCTCTGGTCAAAAAAGACATGGGTTTACCTTGAAGATGATTCATGGCTGGAACCTAATTTTGTGCATTCCAAGTATTTGTCTGGAGGAAAGGTAACTCTTCTCTCCAGGCTAATCTTAGCATATACATTTATGACCAGAATACCATTATTCATGGATGGCTTCCTGTAAGGCTTCCTGACAGCAAGTTTCAGGTGCTTTGGTTAGATTTCTAGAGTCCAGTAAGCTGAACCTAGGATCTTTTTCAAATATATAGTTGCAGATTTTTAATATCTGTCACTCTGAAAGCCTACTTCTGAAAGTAAAGTGGTAATGCATCACATGATTTAGTTCTTCAGACTCTTTGTTCACTCATAAAGTATGACAAAAGTTGTAGATGTAGCCTGAACATTTATGTACACCGCAGCATTTTAACCATTTATGTGACGATCACTTCTATCAACCAGCTACATTTACATTCTCCAGTGTATGGATGTTACCAATAATGCTTTGCTTAAGTAAGAAAAAGTCTTAAAAAATCTGCTGCATATTGTAAACTAGTAAGTAGAGTGAACCAAACAACCGTGGAAAAGTGCTGAAATATTTATAGAATATATGTTAATTAATCTGTGCTTCATCACAAGCAATTATGTACTCATCTAAGTTGTATCTCCATTCTGCATGTTCAAATTAAAAAATATTAGTTCCACTTTAAGAGAAGCTAATTTCTATAGATCCACTGTTTGCAACATACCTGGTTAAGAAAACAGATTTAGGAAACAAATAAACAGACACTTTATTTGTGGAAGCTGCTGTAAAACTTTACAGTAACTAATGTTTCATATTTTTGAGCTACTTATCATAATTGTTGTAGATAAGAAAGATCACATAGCGAAGAACAAGAGTGAGACAACATAATTCTAATTAAACCACTAATGCACATGATTTATTCTATTTCAAGGACAATGAGCAGGTTCAGTTTCAATCTGCCAATAGAATTCAGTGAATGATACTGAATCTTAGTCACAGTAGAGTATAAATTCCTTGAGTAGTAGCTGTATTACCTGTGCTGCTTTCTCTTCCTCCACTAAATGCTAGCCCAAAAGGGAAAAGGAAGAAACTGAGAACTCTGTACATGTATATTTTTGATGTATGCAACATATATTAAATTCTGTTTGATTTTAGCAAGACTAAACTTATACTTTTATATTACAGATCTCATTTGATTATAGGATACAATAGCTCTACTGTTTGTTAAATTCCCTAACATTAATGAAAGAGCTGATGGTCTTAAATTCTTTTCTCCTTACTTTTCAAGTGTCAGTGGAGACAGTACATTATAGGGTAGGAACTGGACTGAGTAGCCAAAGCAGTCTTCCTAACCCTATATCCTGCAGTACATTTAGGGAGATGTATCAGAACAGCTCTGATCACTGAGGCAATCAGCTCCAGTACAGGCACAATCTGCAGCAGAGTGGGGAATTAGGGTAGGGTTTCCTGGGCCAGGAAAAACCCCAGGGGAGTGATGACAACCACCCAGAACGAGCAGTTCTCAAAAAAGCATCTGACGAAGCATGGAGAGGGCCAGAAGCAATGGCAGACACCCCACAACACACATACACCAAGGTGGGCATCAGTGTGAGGCATGGCAGTCAGGGAATGGTGTAGCATTTGTGTGGGAGGGCACCCCTCCAAAGAAGGGATGTTCACTGACCAAGTGGGAAACTTGAAGTACACATAACCCAGCTGTTTAGTGACCACTTGCACTGGTCAAGGGCACTAATCCTACCTGACCCTCAAGGCAGAATGGTGGCCACTCAGAGCAAAGTCTGCAGCTCCAGCTCAGGGATTTGCACTATCTACCCCAGCTCTGGCTGATGCCTCCACCCAGATGGAGCTGCTGAAGGAAGAGGCTGCAGTTCAGACCTTAGTCTGAAGAAAGTGCCCAGACCTTCCTTCTGTGGCAGGGACAGGTGGCAGACTTGTCTGCAAAAGGTGTGTCCAGGTGGAGGACCTCCTGCATCAGGTGTTTGAGCTGCAGAAGGTGGTGATATGGCTGTATAACATCAAGGAAGCTGGAGAGGAATCACAGAGCCATGGAATATCCTGAGTTGGAAGGGACCCAGAAGGATTACCAAGTCCAGCTCCTGGCTCCACACAGGACCACCCAAAAAATCAAACCATATGTCTGAGAGCATTGTACAAATGCTTCTTGAATTCCACCAGGCTTGGTGCTATATCTACTTTCCTGGGGAGCCTGTTCGAGTGCCCAACTCTCCAGCTGAAGAACCTTTTCCTAATATACAACCTGAACCTCCCCAATGAAGGTTCATACTATTCCCCTGTGTCCTATCACTGTTCACCAGAGAGAAGAAATTATTACCTGCCCCTCCACTCCCCCTCATGAAGGAGATGTAGACTGTTATGAGCTTTCTCTCTCTCTATTTCTCTCTCTCTCTCTCTCTTTTTTTTTTTTTTTTTTTTTTTTTAACAATTTAGGAGAACAATACTTTAGAAATATTTCAGTCGCTGAATTCCCGCAGTACTACAGAGTGTTATGGTTGAAATGTACTTTATTTCTTTCTTTTTCCAAGGAACAATAAAATTTTTGTTGTGACCATGTTTAAGCTAAGCGCTATTGATCTGTTAAAGGTGATGTTAAATTTTTGTTGATTATGAAATAATTTGTCACCAATGAGTTTGTAGTAGCTCTCCAACTGCATATCTTTGATTTCCATTAATGTTCTTAGACTGTCTCAATGACACTTGTGGTCTTATTCCATATTGATTGCTTTTGTCCTGTGTCCTAACAATAGCTGCTGGTATTTTAAATATTGGAAGCTAAGGAAACATGAGACTCAACTGATTAATTTCAAAAGAACTTCTGTACAACTAAAATAAATTCATTTTAGACAGTGTCCTATTTGTGGGAAAAAAAAAAAGAAAAAAAAAAAAAGTTTGTTTATGTTGCAGGTTTTTCACTGCCGACAGCATAAAATACATGAACCATGCCTTATATTGGGACCCTGTTGCTTTCATTATATAGCCATCGTAAGATGTCCTGATAAAAAAGTCATGTTGTATATTTTTCAAGTATAACATTTGAATTTCTAAACTGGCCACCAACAGCCATGCAGTTTCTGCATGGATGGTTAGTGCAGGAGGATATAAAACTGATGGGAAATCCAATTTGCTGTCAAAAAGTTCAAGGCATCTTGGGGCACGTTTAATGCAAACCTTGCTAATTTTACATACACATTACTGTAACTCCTCCCTAAAAATGCTGTTACTAATGTTCTAATGACTAAAATGGATTATGATATCTAAAAGAGCGTCTTTGCTCCTATCATCTAAATTTGAAGTGAGGGTGCTTTGAAGTTTTGTTAAAAGACCATACTTGCTCAAGGTTTCTATCACCACCCAGTAGTGATAATCTAGGTTACCTATCTGTATCAATGTTATATATTATTTATCCAAACACATGCTTAAATAATCCTCACCAAAATTACATGCTTATTTAGGGGTGGAAGAGGTTTAGAGCATCGTCAAGGAATCCTAGAGGAAAGCATTACTTTTTTTTTTTTCTCTCCTATCTATTTCTCCTACCTGTTTCTCATGTCTCTCCTCACTTTTGGATAAATAGGGATGAAAATTATTATTTTGTGATTGATAGAAAGGTTGATATTTAAGAAAAATGTGCACTTCCTGAAGCTTATTCTCAAGAAACATGTGAACCACAACCTTTAAAATATAGATGAATTGGTCCGGTCATAGGTCGAGGTCTTAGGAGAGTCTTTCTTACTAAATCAACTGATTAAGACTTTTTTTTTTTTTTCCTTTTCTGTCAGAATATTCACTTGTTCTTGTCTTGGGAAAGCAGAAGCTTCATCCATTCATTAGGTTCTAGTTATCTTCCTAAATAAGTGTACTATATATATATGTGCATGTATGTTTTTTTATTATTATTATTATTTTTCACTGCTTCTAAATCTGAGTGAAAATAAAAATAAAAATAAATAAATAAATAAATAAATAACACTGCCTTTTAATAAAAATAAACATATGCATAATATTTTCAAGATGGGAAGGATACCATGAGTAAAGTGAGGAGGTAAAGTTCCCAAAATTCAAACAGTTTGAGAGTTCTAAGAGTCTCACAACAAGAGATAGCAACAACAGAACGTTGTATGAAATTCCAGAACCTAAAATATATATAAATAATAATAATAAAAATCACATTTCTGATTTCTTTTTTGGTAATTAAATGTCTGACTAAAGAAGAAGAAAAAAAAAAAAAAAAAAAAGAGAGAGTGATGATGCCAGGAAACCTTTATGCCTGAACTCTAACAGTTTTAAATTCTCTGTAAATGAAAGAAATAAATTACTGTTGTACAGCTTTAGTGGTTCACAGTACAACACAAGCAGTTCTTGGTGTGTTACTTTAGATATAGTTTTATATAGTTTTCTCTCTCCTTTTATTATATAGGAAGACTGGTCTCAGAGTTAAGCTTCTTAAATAAAGCAGTGTAACCATCCATCAAATTTTGCTCAAGCTGTCACTAGAAATTCCATTGGGATATAAAAATGTTTCCACAATACCAGAAACACAGCAATCATGCCAAATATATATATATATATATATATATATAATCTGCTAGTATTTAGAAAACATTGTTCCATAGAAGATTCTGATAATTTGTTTGACATCCCTCTAAATATAAATCAGCACTGAATGCACAATGCCATTTCAGTTCTATTTGCATTCCATCCTTGTGATAGAAAGAAAGCCTAGGTTTGAATGACAATTAAGATTTTTAATGTTGGTGTAAAGTAAAGATACCACTCAAAATTATTTTTATAAGCTTATCAACCAGGAATGCCCTGCTATAACATTCTGAAAGGCCAAGACAACACTTAGAAGCAAAAAGTAAAAGAAAGGAAAAGAAAGTATCAAGTATGGACTGATTAAGACACTCAAATAAACCTGAATTGTTGCCAGATTTACTAGGTTTTTTAAGTGGCATTAAAACTATTAATTTTTATGTTGGCTATTTAAAATACATCATTTTAACAAATACAGTCCTTGAACCACTTTCCTTCCTAATTAGAAATCTCTAAATATCCTTCTAACTAAAAGTTGTGGGGAAGAAGGGAGCCTAAACCATATTGATCTACATGTCACTGTTAATTATGTCAAATTCAACAGAAAACAGGAGGGTTGATCATCATTTTGTGTGGCATATAGATGGACTACAGAAGATGTAGCCTGAATTTTTCTTAAGGCATGAAAAACCTTGGCTTTGAGCCTGGATAACTTCAGTAGTTATCATATTCCTCTGATCAGAATGTACAAAAAAAGGATGATGATAAAATCCTTAGTAATACATTAATTAATCCAGAGGTTATCCCTTTCTTTAACAATCCCCTCTAGCACTGCCTCTGTCTGAATTTTAAATATAATGATCTTGGAGTCTGACCTGAATCACATATTTTAAACACAGTATATCCTGAATAATATATAGTATTGATGTGCATTAATGTTTAAAATAAAGCAGATAATGCTTAGGGTCATGGAACTCATCTTCATAGATATATTGGTATTGCATAAATGTTAGTTGAAGACTGCAAAACCCAGACAGAAGAGCAGCCTGTTCTAACTCTGAGATGCTCTGATACTGTTAGCCTGAATCAAATATAAGTGAACATTGCCCTGCAGTTTTAGATATACTTGAACATTTACCCTGTAGGCTTGAATGGCATGTTCGGTTACATTTATTCATTATTCTGGTCATCTGAAATAAGAAATATATCATTATATACGTATATAAAGATGAAGACTTGGAATTTACATTTTCATTGGGGGTGCCTGTATCAAGGATGTCACCAATAGACTTCCAAGTCTTGTTCAGTCCACTGACTATTATCTGCTTCTGTTGTTTCATGTCAGCACCAGTCTGAGGAGTATCAAGAAGGATAACAGGGCCCTGGGAGCAGTAGTAAGGGACTCTGGAGCACAGGTAGTTTTTTTCATTTAATTAATTAAATGTTAATTCATTTTTCACCAGTCCTCCAGAATATCTTGAGGGAGCATGTCAAAATAATGGTCCAGACTCTTCAGTGGTGCTCAGTGATAGGATAAGAAGCAACGGGCACAAAGGAAGTTCCATCTGAATATGAGGAAAAACTTCTTCATTGTGAGGAGCATTGTGATGGAGCATTGGAACAGTTTGCCCAGAGTTGCTGTGGAGTTATTTAGAATATGTGGAAATATTTAGAACATGCCTGGACATGATCCTATGCGATGTGCTCTAGCTGACTCTTCTTGAGCAGGGAGGTTGGATGAAATGATCTCCAGAGTCCCTTCCATCTTTAAACATTCTGTGATTCTGTGAATATAATTTCAAGGGGTTTTGTTTGGTTTTTTTTTTTTTGAAGAGTATCTGTAAGGAGAGAGTATCTACTTCCTTAAGGTTATTTGATCAAGGACCTTGTAAAAATGGGATAATAAGGAAATGGGAAAAGCAAAACATACAGGGCACAGACCTGGCAATGGAGACAACATCAAGAAACAAACTAGGACAGTTATATAAATTGATAAGGGTGGAGTGCGAGAATATTTATTTCAATAAGATCATCTGAGAGAAAATCATATAGAAGTGGTTTGAGAAGGAAAATGGGAGGCAATAAACAAAACATACAAAGTCATAGACCTGGAAAACACAGTGGAGACAATGATAATAAACATACTGTCGGTCACATTTGTTGATGGTCTATCAAGAACTTGTAGGAATTGTTTCAGAGAGTGACAACTTGGATTTTGCAGCTGATCAGGATACCAGCATAAACATCAAGTACTGACTGGACTGTACTATCCACATCCATGAAAGAATGTGTAAGAGGATAGGGTGCAAGGAGGAACAAAGAGGGGGTTAGGTATGAAAAGGTATAAAAGACACTGGTCATGTGTAAAATGGGAATGCTGATTATGCTTGCCTGTCTGATATGCGTGCTGATCAATGCAGTCAGTCTTATCTTCTTATCCTGTATCTTCTTATTAAATCCTTCCTCAACCACCTCTCTGTGTAGTCATCTTACATGTGTTTATGACCTGAAAGACTGAGTGACAGCTTCTATGGGGAATCAGCATGAGCCAATTTGGGGCCAGCTACTGGAGTCAGACCAGGGGTGTGGGCATCTCTGACCTGAGGTGTCATATACTGATGCCAGTGTGGTCTTTTAGTCACAGCCACTTAAGCAGGATCAGTGTGTGCCCCCAAACCAGCTACTGGGGTGCTTGGAGTGTGTGAGGGGTTCAATACTGGCAGCTCGAGTGGGGCTGTGGGTCACAGCTCATATGCCTGGTGCCAGCTGCTGAGTGGATGAGTATATGTTTCTTCCCCAAATCAGTGTGCATAAGGGTTGTGTGTGCATTTTCTGGCAAACCTCATACTGGAGCAGCCAGTGAGTAGGAGACTTGTGGGGCAGGTGTCAGGGGCCAGGATTCAGGCAGGTGTGCTGGACAGGCAGAGGGGCACCTCCAAGTGTGCATGTACTGGTGGGCCTGGAGGAGAGGGGTGTGTGCTTGTACCAGGGAGCTGCTGTTTGTGCCATCCCAAGAAGAGGAGAGGACCTAACTGTCAGTGATTTATGGTAAGTCTTGTGGGCAAACCAGGCATTGCCTGGTTTGTGGCAGACTGTAACTGGCTGTGTCAGAAGCCTCTGCTTGTGTCATTTGTATGTGTGCCAATGCATGTGTCTGGGATAGGTGCTCAGCTTCTCTGCTGGTTGAACCTGAAAATGGGAAGGTAGCACCCATATCCATTGGCCCGTAGCAGAGATGCTGGGTTTGGAATGGATTCTAGTATCTAGGAGGAAATCCTCAGGCCTTGGACCTGCTGGAGGTAGCATCCACTTATAACTTCTATTAACAGTTTTTGTCCAGCTTTTTTTGTTTGTTTGTTTTTTTCTCCTTAATGACCTTTTTTCCATATATGAAACAAATACTGAGCTTAAATGATGTAGTAAAAGTGGATGCTCTAAGACAGTTCTTTTTGTTTGGTATATGCACCATGTATTTTTAATACGCCAGTTGAAGTAAAAACAATACCTATATTAAAAAAAAAATATATATATATGTATCACTTTCTCTTCTGTGAAATGAATTTAGAGATTAGAAAGTTTCTCTGTGCAAGAAAATCTTCCCACATTTGGCCAAAATAGCACATGGCTTCAAATGATTTCAAGGAGTCCAAAACACTGCTAATTCTCAGAATAAACTGGAAACTTATTTTTACTTTTTCATGATTTGCTCCTACAGGAACCAAAAGGTGATGTAGAAGTTTCCTGGTTGTTTTCTATCATTACTGAGCAATTTCATCCTGACCTCTTTTTTTTTTTTTTTTTTTTTTTTGTGTGTGTGTGTGTGTGTGTGCAGTTTCTTTTCCTCAACCCCTTCAAAAAAAGGTTGAAAAATGAAGAGCTGCCATAAATTAAGGCATGCTGAAACAATCTTTTTGTAGCAGCTCATTATGGTTATGTATGTTATTTAACAATTAGCAATTCTTATATAACAAAATACTTTCTGACTTCACCAGAAGACAAGGAACTGCATCTATTTAGACTAAACGTACATCAGTTGTTATCATAAAATTTTGAAGTTTTGTAATCCAGTTTTAGTTTTTGAGGCTATTTTATTAGACCTGTATAATTACAGTACCAAATAGGATTTTGTTGTTCATGGTGTTTTTGTTCATTTGTTTCTTTTAAGTGAATAACTGCATTCAAACAAAAGTAAAGACATTTCATAAATAATTGCAGTAGACAGTGCAGAGATTCTAATAACTCAAAAATACAGAGAAAAAAAATGGACTGACAATGTGCACAGAGAAGACAGCCTCTCTTGCGAGTATCTGGGTGACAAATGAAATATGTTTCCAAGTTTTTATCCTATTCCACATCATTTTCAGTTTATTTTACTACAAAGACATATAAACAAACAAAATAACATTTTCTCCTTTACTCTCTGTTCTAATAAAACCTTACACTTCATGGTATTTTTGGAAGCCTAAGTAAAAAGAAAGAAGACAGATGCACTCCAAAGTTCAAACCACCTGAGGGTCCTTCTTAAAAATACTGTGGTTCACTTAACCAATTTTAGTGAGTGTGCAAACAAGGGAGAAACTTAGTTTTGGTTATTCATTATGATCTTTGACATTATGTTGGCAGTTATCATGTAACATATGGAGTCCAGTCCTTCACTGATCTAGGTAGCAAACATGAAAAATTACCAAGTTTCAGACTGTCATCTGGGAAGGGAGAGAGAGGTCATCCTGTGTTTTATGTTACAGTAGACTTCTATAAACCTAACAATTACAGAATGAAAATTCTTGTCTATATTAAGATCTGGTACTTATGTGAGCCAAAATTAATTAAATTTCAGAGAAGCCTAGCTAATTAAGAGTGTTGTTATTTGCAAAAGAGGGGAAAGAATAGTATGGGACAGTATATGTGATAGGTTAATATTTGCTAATGGTCTAATAAAAGCAACAACACTCATAATGTGTTAGATTAAAGTGGGTGTTTAATCATAAAGCATTCTGCTGTAAAATTTATGAGGTCAAAATGTGTTAATTCCAAACATTGTGATATATTTTCAAAATTGAGTTCTGGTAACATTGTAGCCTTTTGATGCTACCAGTGAAGAGGTGATGAAAATAATATATTAAGCCAATTTAAAAAAAAACATTGAAATGTATTATAGCACATGTAAACCTGCTGCCTAAACCAGAATATATAAATTAGATGGACTGCAAGAACAAAAAAAAAAAAAAAAGGCATTTTTAATTATTTTTTCAAAGGTTAGTTTTCTGACATCTGTCATTCATCTTGATCTTGAAGAAAACAAGGGAAACCTAATAAAGAGAGAAGATTTTCACTAAACTTACCCAGGATGTGTGTTCACTTGAAGCTTCTATTTCTAGTCTTCTAACTTTCTAAAGAATGTGGTTCAACAGGGAAGAAAACATTTATTATTATTTTTTTTTTTCAGAGAAAATACATACAGAGAAATGGGAAGAAAAGCTTTGTTTGGAAGGCTCCAAAGATATATACAAAGGTAGTTACCTTTCATCCAACATAGCACCAAAATTGTTTTCTAGTTATGTCAAGGAATTTACCATTCACACATTTGCTATGTGACTACTGACTAAATCAGAAATCAGTGATATCAACAATAAACATGAGAATTCAGGTGACACCTCACCTGAGTCATGACGAATATATGACATATCTGTATGGGAGATGGGTCTAAGGCAATATGTCATTGCAAACCCAGACAGCACATGACATTTTATGAAAGCTGAGGTGAAGGTAGCTGTGGAGCTAGAACTACTGGGACCTATGAGGAACATCGGAACAGTGTTGGTCTATTAGTAACAGGAACCTGAGAAACCTGGAAAATAGCATGGGTTTAATAATCTATTTAGTTCCTAAAGAGACTGAATGAAACACTTGCACTTCTAGAGTTTCACCATAATCAGTACAGTCATTCAAACCCCGCCTCAAATGAGCATTCATAAGAGTACATACATGTATGAATATTAAAAGAAAAGGAAAAGCAAACAAACAAATACAAAAAACAATACAACAGCAAAAAAGCTGAGGCGTACATTTTGGAATCCATTCTGTCCATCCTATTGTGTCTCATTTCTACTGCTGTTAGAGTGAAATTTGTTTGAAGTACTGGTAGGGTGTATTGGTAAAATAGTTCATGTCTGAAACTGACAATTTTATGCCACTCTTAGTTAACTCTGTACAGCCTTACCTTTTCCAAAAGTTTGAAAGCCGTGAGTTTGAACTTGTGTTTGTGAGGAAAGAGTAAGACATGTAACAGGCAATTTAAGTCTTTGCAATTCTTAGCAGCCTTCAGCATTCTGGAGAATATACTCAAATACAGCAGAAAAAGGAGGAATTGATATGGATAAAAGTACATCAATGAGCGAAGTTTGTGGAAACATTAAAAATTAATTAATGATACTTTTTAATGTTCTTCTTCATTATAGCTGGGTGAAATAATGTTATGTCTGATACACAGTTTGGTGTTGTATGGGTACACAAAATAATCTTATAAAATAAATAAATAATTAAACAGATAAATAAAAGATAGAAAAAGCATGCCACAAGCTAATGGTATCTCATTTTTAAAGTCTTGGCTTGATGGAGATGTACTATTTTACCATTTTTAGTTTTGGTAGTTTTAGAAAAATTGTGTTTCTTTAAATCTTTCTTTGGATATCTTTCCTTTTGCAGACTTTGCAAAGAAGCAAATTATGTAAGAACTCATTAGGATCAATGAAGATTCCAGTTCATTTCTAATTAGTTCCTCACAGGAACAAAATTACTTGAACACAGTATTTTAGTGAAAACACTGGGTGGTTTTATCTCTACAAAGCAAATATAATAAAATATAATTATATAATAAAGTTAGACCAATTTCCTAAAGCATATGTAAATCAGAGAAGTAAAGAAATAGGAATATTCCTTTCCTGCTTCCCTTATTCTCATTTGAATCTTAAGTGTACAGAATATTTTGAATCACTGAAAGTAAGTTATACATGTTATTGAAGAAGAAAAAGAAAAAAAAAAAAAAAAAAGGAAAAGGAAGATGACAAATAATGGAGAAGAAAAACAAACAAACAAAAATAATAATTAAAAAAAAACAACAACAACAATCAACCCAAATATATCAAAAATCCTCAAGCATGCAAATGACATGCAAACAGGGGAGAGATTAAAAAAAAATACAGATTCAAGCCTACTATAAATTTGGAGGTTTTATTTATTAGTGCACTTATCTAGAGAACAATTAAATAAATACTCTTTTTTTCTTGTTTTCTTTTGTATTTTGTAATATTTGATTGAAATAGCAAAGGTGAAATGATATGTTCATAGAAAACAAAACAAAACAAAAAAAAAGTAATAATAATGGGGCTTGTTTACATGATTATTTATTTTTCTATTTTTCCATAAAGTGTAAGTTACAAAAAATGCAATCTTATAAGTATGAATAAACAAATTCAATAAAATTTTCTTAGTGCTTTATAAGGGGAGACTATTGCTAACATTAGGATATATTTAATCTCTTTGAAAAAAAAAAAAAAAAAAACTTAGATTTTGTCTATTGAAGTATAACAAAATATAAATAAATAAATAAATAAAAGATGGGGGCAGAAAATCTACTGACCTGTGATTTGACTGCTGGATCAAAAAAGACTCACCTCAGCTAGAAACAGCAAGTCTGGGATTGTGACACCAAACTTGGAGCACACAAATACACTGCTGTGGTTGAGAAACTTGCTACTAATCTCCTTTTTTCACTGGTGTTACTCAAAGACTGAAGTGAAGGCTGCTGGCCTACAAAACAGTTGTGAAGCCATGTAAGTGTTGCTGCCATGCCAGCAGTAGTAGCAAGCAGAGGTAGAGGACTGGCAGAGAACACACAACCTTGGGAACAACCTGTATGGGGACCCTTAAGGAAACTAACTCCTCCTTTCTGATTTCAGAGTGGGTGTTTCTTCCAGTTACTTTTGGGCCAATATGCTCTGAAATTACTGTTTAACCAATGAATCAGACTTGCAGGAATTTGTTTTGTTATGTAAATTTGTTAAGTGTTTAGCTATTTATTATTTGAAATCAATAAATAGCAATATTGTCAAGAATCTATGTTTCCTGGGTTTGGTGCCTCATAATACCTTTTTAGGGTGATTAAGCATACTAACCAGTGAACTGACTGCCTCATTCTGTCTTTATTATGGTAAGTGCTGAAAGTATGGGGAAGAAAATCTTGGGATATCATGACACTTACATTAACATATACAAGATATAATGGATCTAACGAACAGCAACATTTACAGTTTTTATTTTTAGTTTGCTGACAGTTGCTAGAAAAAGTTCCAAAATCAGTTGTCTATTTATGACAGATTCCATTGGATTATTTTGCTGTTGCAGAGAAGACAAATCCTTGACAATAATAACACAGCTTTAATTAATTAAATGTAATTACCTGTATAAGATCATTCTAATATATGTGGATAAACCACTGACAGATTTTGTATGTAATTTGAATAACCCATTAAATAAGAATAAAAAATAATAATCTGGTTGCAGTTTACAAAATTGTCAAGGTCAATGATATGACTTCTATTGACTTCAAAAACATTTCAGGATAGTTTGTATTATACCAGTGATGCGTATTATTTTGTTCTAGGCTTTGCTATTATTCTCTGTCTTATTTCATCTGGTTATAATTTAAATGAATAATATCAATGTGTGTCTATTTAAAGATATATTGAGGGCAATTACTAGTTCCACTGTAGCTGTTGGCAATGAGAGGTAAAAGACATCAAAGGCTGAATTTAACTTTCTCAGAGTTTTCTTTCACAGTGTAGCTTGCAGTGAAGGATAGTCAGGCTTTTGACATTGTGAACATGAAGATTCACTCATTTTTCAGTTGGACTTTTGGTTCCTTAAGGCTTTAACCAATTATTTTTCCATGTATATTCCATCAATTGCCTCTTTTCACTCTCACAAAATTCAGTCTAACTTCTTATTTCTGCCTAATAAAAATGTCATTAAATGCATGCTTTTCTCTAAAACCTAATTTTCTCTTTATAACTCTATTGCCTGAAGTTCATCCAAGTTGCCAAGTTGTAATTATAATTTTCTTCAGCCTTTTTTTTTTTTTTTTTTTTTTTTTTTTTTTTTTGGCTTCTTAACTGCTATTGTATTCACACTGATCCATGCATCCATGCAAAATTTAGGTGAATAATTCACTTTTCCTTTTACATTCAGGACATCATAAAGTTTAGGACTTTTTTTTTTTTTTTTTTTTTTTTTTTTGGTGGGATGTTGTTGCATTTCTTATTTCCCCAGATTGGTGTGCTACTAATCATATGCTTTCCTGAAATCTTAGTAGGACTTATGGAATGCCTCCGCTTCTCATTAATACTTTGTATTTCCATGAAGGTCATCTGTTGTGAGCTGGACCAGTCCTAGGAAAACTGCAAATACTCACTCCTCATCTAAAAAGTCATCTGAAAGGAAAGCTGATTGTTGTGGTAGTAAATTGAGAATTATTTAGCAAGTTTGTCTATAAACAAAAAATAACACCTTTTTCGAATGGTTCATATGTATATGCCAGGAATTTTGTATTTGTATTTAAATGGAAATATCCTGATTAGACTTCTATTAAGAAGGGTACTGTATTGACTGTAAATATTGCAAAATACAGTAAAGGGTGTTATACTATTCAAGCACAGAGGACCAGAAATTGATGTATACACCAGTGACATAATTTGCTTATCTCTGTGAAACAACAACCCTTCCCCTCCCCCCCCCCCAGAATATCATGAGCTTAGTGAAAGGTAGAAGATTTGTTTTGAAGATAATCTTACTCCATATTTAGTTCTGGTTTAGTTCTGGTGTTAAAGAGAAATTAGTAAAATATAACTGTAATTCATATAGATTTTGGTTGCATGGCTATAACCCAGGACATAGTCAAATAAACTGCAACCAACCCTCACTTGTTTTCTGGAAAAGTTGATGGAAAAGCACATGGCAACATATTAAAATATTTCCTCACTATCTAGTCAGAGTCTGAGTTAATTAATATTATCACAGCTGTGGACCATGTAAATCTGGGTTAACTAGTATTATCACAGCTGTGGACTGTATATATTCACTCATTTAACTGGAAATCTCAGTTGCACTGCATATTAAAACTTGAAGCCCTAACTTCCATATGCAGTTTAGCAGTTATTAGAAACAAAACTAAACAAAAACAACTCTACAGCATATTCTTATTATTTGTGAGCTCTGGATCAGACTAAGATTACTAAAAACAGCAATGCTGTGAAAGCAATAGATTAATTTACAGGAAATAACATAACTCTTAATCTCCTTGTTTCTGATGTACACTTATGATTGACATTTTTAAATGTTGGGAACATAGAAAAGATGTTGAGTTCATAATTCTTTTGCAACATCAGTAAATTATAAAAAGGCAACAGAAGAAGCAAACAGAATATTAGAAATTATTATCGAAAGGATGGTGAACAAACCAAAAAGAACATTACTGTGCAACTGAGTAAATTCACTGATCAGATTTATCTTGACTACACATGATTTTGTTGAGTTGAATAATAAAAGAAGAAAAAATCAGGTAAAAAAGAAAAGAAGAAAGGAAGAAAGTAAAAGAAAGTACAAGAAAGTAAAAGAAAGAGAAAGAAGGCAAGAAGACAAGAAGGAAATGAAAGAAAGAAAGAGAAAGAAAGAAAAAAAAAAAAAAGAAAGAAAGAAAAAGAAAAAAAGAAAGAAAAGTGTGGTTAATAAGAAAAAATTAACATTTTGGTTGGTGTTCAACTGTAGGTGACTGATTCTTCAATTCAGATGAGATATCTGAGACATATACAATACATGTGTCTTGTTTTACTCCTCCCTAAAGACACCTCCATCAAGATTTGCTCTGACCTAGTTCTTAGTCTTAAACTAAAACTATATCTGAATATTTTCCTGTGCACAATAGTAACCACTATTTCTTTCTTTTGATGAGTAATAAATTATAAATGTCTCTTATCTCCTCCACCATGTAGCGTCACAAGATTTTACACTTTTGCATGTCATTCTATCTTTATGCTATACCACAGTTTTCATGCATGTTAAATCTTATGTGCAAAAAGCAGACGAATGCTCCTTTTATTAAGTTTTTAATTACTGTAATAGTTTTTGCTGGGTCAAAGTTAATTTTATTTGTAGAGGCTCACACAGTGCTGTGTTTTGGATTTTTGATGAAAACAGTGGTGATAACACACCAATGTTTTAGTTGTTGCAAAGCAGTGCTTACACAGAGCCAAGGATTTTTTTTGCTTCTTATGCTACCCTGACAGCAAGCAAGCTGGGGGAACACAAGGAGCTGGGAGGAGGCACAGCCAGGACAACTAACCCAGACTGGCCTAAGTGACATCCTATACCATATGGTGTCATGTTCAGGAATAAAAGATGGGTAAAGAAAGAGGAGGTGGGGGAGCAAGAGGAGGGGAATGTTGGGAGTACTGGCATTTGCCTTCCCAAGGAACTGTTTTGCATGATGAGCCCTGCTTTCCTGGAAGTGGCTAAACACCTGCCTCCTGGCGGGAAGTAGCAAATGAATTTCTTACTTGGCTTTGCTTGAACACACAGCTTTTGCTTTACTTAGTAAACTGTCTTTATCTCAACCCATGAGTTCTCTCACATTTACTTTTCTGATTCTCTCCTCCATCTCACCTGGTGAGAGTGAGTGAGCAGCTGTGTAGCATAAAGTTGCCTGCTGGGGCTAAACCACAACAAACGTACTGCATTTTGTCTTCTGTTTTATATATATATATATATATATGTAAATATATATATGAATGAATGTTATTGCTATTCTGTTTCTTTTTCCACTTCTTTTAAGTGTCTCATGAAATTTCTAATTACTTATACAAGATTTTAGGTTATAATAGGATGTCTCATTCTATGTGCTTCTTCTACGCACTAAAAGAATGTCTAAAATACCACTTTCACTTTGATTTTGTATATGTGAATAATCTGTGATGTACTCAAGAGTGAACTACCATGTTCTTGGCCCTCAGAAGTGTCAAGGTAAAATTATACACCCCTACTGGTTGTCTTCCATGTGACCTTATTTTTCTATTTATTTTTTTCATTAGTTTACTTGTACTTTTTCTTCATTAAAAAAAATCTGTTTTTCTGTAAGTAGTGATATGGCTGGGTAGACATTCAAGCAGAAAGTTTCAGTCCTCCTGTCTGATTGAGTAGCTGTATTTACATTTCACAGTCCTTGTACATTGTTGTTTTAGGTTTTATGTATTATTGTTTTTCTCAGATATAGTTTTAGAGGTGAAAAGTAATATACAGAAATTATAAAGATTGTTAAATTCCTAGGGAAAAAAAAAAAAAAAAGCTTTCATTGTGTCACCCAGTCTTTTTAATTGAAAATTATATTAGCTGGGCAGTTTTTAACCTGTTGTAAGGAAAAGGTTCACTCTATCATTCTGTCATGGTTCTGCTCGAGTGGGCAGCCGAGCTCCACCACAGCCGCTCTCTCACTCCCCCTCCTCAAAGAGGAACGGGGAGAAGATACCATGAAGAGGGCTCAAAGGTTGAGATAAGGACAAGAAGATCACGCAGTAATTATTGTAATAATTTCTAGTAATTTCTTCACTGACTACCTGGATGTTGGGACAAGGTGCATTGTCAAAACATTTACAGCTGGTATAAGACTCCACGGAGTGGTTCATGCACCAGATGGTTGTGCTGTCATTCAGTGAGACTGTGACAGTCTGGAGAAATGGGCCAACAGGAAGGCTGAGAGGGATTTTATCAGTATGTATAAATGTCTGATGGGGGTGTATAAAGAAGAGAGAGACAGTCTCTCCCAGTTATAAGTGCCTAGTGCTAGGGTGATGGATTGAATTGATGACAATTTCCAGATGCAGGTGATCAAGGAGCTAATGACGGGAGATGCTATCCTAAACCCGATACTTACAAAAAAGGGAGAACTGGATGGAGATGTAAAAGTTAGGAAATACAGTTTCCTGTATTTCATCAAGAAAATGCTGAAATACAGGAAATCCCACTTCAATTTAAGAAAAACAAACTTTTTTGTTGTTGTTGTATTTAATTATTGTTATAGTTTTCTTATAATTTTATTATTATTATATTATTATTTATTCTAATATTTAGCAAGTTCCCAGTGAAGTTGTAGTCTCCATCCCTGGAGATATTCAGAACATGGCTGAACATAGTCCTGAACAACCTAATCTCATTGATTCTCAGCAGGGCTCTGGACTAGGTGACCTCTAGGTCACTTCCAACCTAAACTATGCTGTAGTGATATTATATGATCATGAAGATTCCAATTCTATTTTATCTATAGAGAATGTGTAATTAGGGATTAGGATAATCATAATTCTGAAAATTATTGCATTGAAGATTATAGCATTCACTCGACGTCCTATAATATAAGCATGTGAATTACTCACGACCATGGAAATGGATTCTTTACAGTCACAGACTTGTTCACCAGCCTAGTGTACAACAGGAATACATAAACAACAAGAAAATTGCATTAATAATCCACTCTGAATGGTGTATTGTTTTTGAACACAAAGAAAAGCGAGAAACTTTCATTCTTTTTTTTTTTTTTTTTTGTGTGAAAGAAAAACAAAAGAAAAAGAAACAAATCATAGGAATTCACTTCTTATGGGAGTGTGCTCCCCCCTCTTCCAGGGAAAACACACTGCATGTCTTTTCAATAGCATGGTACATTTGAATTAAACATTGCAAAACTTTATTTTTATTTTTATTATTGTATTCAGAAAAAAAAAAAAAGTGAAATGCAAATGAAAAAGGAAATAAAGCCACTGCATATACAATATTCACAAAATAAAAGAGAAGTGTTTGGACAGAGGAGAACAGAAACATCTAATACATTTTGGTATCTCATACATTCCAGGTATTTATTTATTTTTATTTTTATTTTTTTATTTTTATTTTTATTTTTATTTTTATTATTTCTTTGTTCCTTTCCACTTTCCCTTGTGTGTTTTTTTTGTTTGTTTTGTTTTCTGTTACCAAAGATTCAGGGATATACCAGGTATAGTGGTCACAGATACTTGCAGGGTATCATATGCCAATTTACTATTTATACAAGACGTGGTGAATCAGGAAAAGATGTTTCCTAAATATTGCTTACTATTATTATTAAATTATCTCCAAACAAGAAAACAAACAAAAAGTAATACTGCATTGTAACTTTTTTCCCTGTTTTATTCTTAGTCCTAGTGCAAATCTTCTGTAAAAGTCTCTATAATAGTTGATACGTTAGGCATTTTATTTTATATATATTTTTTTCTGTTTTTGTTTTATTTTGCTTTGTTTTTATTTTGTTTAATTTTGTTTCATTTTATTTCTGATTTCATAGTATCTGCAAATATACCTGAAGATAAACCTGGTTTTGGGAGACACAATCTTTGTTTCTGTTGATGGAACTATAAGGAAACAATTATACCAATGGAACTACTTCTGTTTTTTTTTCATTCTTAAGAGAAATGGTGGTATGCTTGAGGACAAGTCCAGAAATGTTTGCTGAATGAATGAGAAGAATGAAGCTACTGATAATGCAGTTATCCATAGCCACCAATCTACAGAGGATAACACCATCACAGACAAGCTGGAAGGACATCACTGTGGTGGTTCCACTCGAGTGGGCAGCCAAGCTCCATCACAACCGCTCTCTCACTCCCCCTCCTCAAAGAGGAACAGGGAGAAAATGCAATAAAAAGGGCTCAAAGGTTGAGAAAAGTACAAGGAGATCACATAGTAATTTTTGTAACGAGCAAAACAGACTCAGCATAGGGAAACAGTAAGATTTGTTGCTTATTACTAACAAGCTAGAGAAGTGAGAAACAAAGGAAAGAAACCAAAAGCACCTTCCCCCCCATCCACCCTCTTCCACCTCCTCCCCCTGAGTGGCGCAGAGGAACGGGGGAATAAAAGTTATGGTAAGTCTACAGCACTTCTTCTCTGCCGCTCCTTCTCGGTCACTCTCGCCTCCTGTGCTGTGGGGTCCTGCCCACAGGATGCAGTCCTTGAGGAACTGATCCGACATGGACTTCCCACAGGCAGAAGCTCTTCCAGAACTGCTCCAGATATGGGTCCATACCATGGGGGCCATCCATCAGGAGAAAACTGCTCCAACTTGGCTCCCCCACGGGCAGCAGCTTCTGCCAGGTCACCTGCTCCTGCGTGGGCTCCTCTCCACAGGCTACAGGTCCGGCCCAGAATCTGCTCCAGCAGGGGTCTTCCACAGGCGGCAGCCTCCGTCGGTGCAGGGCCACCTGCTCCACCGTGGTCTCCTCCATGGTTGCAGCGTGGAACCCTCCTCCACCGTGGTACTCTATGGGCTGCAGGGGGACATCCTGCTTCACCATGGTCCTCACCACAGGCTGCAGGGGACTTCTGCTCTGGCACCTGGAGCACCTCTCCCCCTCCTTCACTGACTTTGGCGCCTTCAAGGCTGTTCCTCACTCTTTTCACTCTCCCAGCTGCTGTGTGGCGCAGCATTTTTTTCCCTTTTTAAATATGCTCTCACAGAGGCACAAAACAACATCGCTTATTGGCTCGGCTCTGGTCAGCAGTGGGGCCCTTACCAAACATGGGGCAGCTTCTAGATCCTTCTCACAGAAGCCACCCCTATCGCCCGCTGCAACCAAAACCTTGCCACGTAAATCCACTATAATCACTGACTTCCGCAGCCACACCTCAAGTACTGTGTTCAGTTTTGGGCACCTTACAAGAAGGACATCGAGGTGCTTGAAAGAGTCCAGAGAGGGGCAATGAAGCTGTTGAGGGGTCTAGAGAACAAGTCTTACGAGGAGCGGCTGAGGAAGCTGGGATTGTTCAGCCTGGAAAAGAGAAGGCTCACGGGCGACCTTATTACACTCTACAAGTACCTTAAAGGAGGTGTAGCAAGGTGAGGGTTGGTCTATTCTGCCATGTGCCTGGTGACAGGATGAGGGGGACTTAAATTGTGGTCTGCTAGTGTATATGCGTATACACCTCCTCCCCACCCACCCCCAATAGCTGATCTTAAACAATCCACCTATATAGCTGCTTGCCTCAGCACTTTCTGGTCTACCCAGGTGCCAGTGATATAAGCCTGGAAGTCTACACTCCCACCCCCCTCGCTTAGACCTCTTACACTATTTGATAGCTGTTGTAACTTGAAATTAACCTGTGTTCACACATATTCAGAATAGAATATGCATCCACACAAAAAATAGGTAACAGTAGGATCTAATAAGAATACATGAAAGACTGCAGTGAACAATAAAACAAGCATAATGACCAGCAAACCGTTAGAACTCTACAGGCTAATTTAGTCTCTTGTCCTCTATTTTCTGACATTTATTCCTTCCTAATTCACCTTGACCGTTCCCTTTCAGTGTCTTTTGTCCATCCCTTAAATATATCTCATAAGTTACTCACATTCCTGCAATCTACTTAAAAACATTCCAAAACATCTCAAGCACAGTTCAAAAATGTTCCCTCTCCTGCATCATGTAATGAATTCTATAGCCCTGTAGGAAATAACTTCTTCAGTTTGCAAGGCAGTCAGGGAGGGCTTGTTTGGTGAACTCCTTCCAGGCTGTCTCATGTCAGTTACAACCATATGTGTTCTCCTCAATAGCCCTGTGAGCAGCCAGGTCAGGAAAACGCCCCCTTTTCACCAGTCAGGTGACTTGCGTTCCCCTGTTGCCTCTCGGCCCTGTGTTAGGATGTGTTCCTCCACACAGGACAGCAGTCACTACGATCCATGTCCAAGTGGAGGCCGGTGACAAGTGGTGTACCACAGGGGCCTGTCCTCAGACCAGTACTGTTTAATATCTTCATCAATGACATAGACAGGGGGATGGAGTGCACCCTCAGCAAGTTTGCAGATGACACGCAGCTGAGTGGTGCAGTTGATATGATAGAAGGAAGGGATGCCATCCAAAGGGACCTGGGCAGGCTGGAGAAGTGGACCCACACGAACCTAATGAGGTTCTACAAGTCTAAATGCAAGGTGCTGCACCTGGGCTAGGGCAATTCCAGACATGAGTACAGACTAAGAGAAGAACTAATTCAGAGCAGCCCTTCAGAGAAGGACTTGGGGATTCAAAAGATTAACATGAACCAGCAGTGTGTGCTTACAGCCCAGAAGGCCAACCGCCTTCTAGGCTGTATCAAGAGAGGAGTGACCAGCAGGTAGAGGGAGATGATTGTGCCCCTCTACTCTGCCCTTGTGAGATACCACCTATACTGCTGCATCCAGGTCTGGGGTCCCCAGCCCAAGAAAGATCTTGATCTGTTAGAACAGGTACAGGGGAAGGCACAAAGCTGATCAGAGGGCTGAAGCACTTCTCCTGTGAAGAAAAGCTGAGAGAGAGATGGGGCTAGTCATCCTGGAGAAAAGAAGGCTCTGGGCCGACCTCATCACAGCCTTTCAGTATTTAAAGGAGGCTTATAAAAAAGATGGAGAAGGTACTCAGGTAGATAATGACAGGACAAAGGGGTATGATTTTAAACTAAATGAACAGAGATTTAGATTAGAGGTTAGGAGGAAATTTTTCAGTCAGAGGGTGGTGAGGCACTGGAACAGGTTACCCAGAGAGGTTGTGGATGCTCCAAGGCATCCAGGTGTTCAAGACCAGGTTGGACAAGGTCCTGAGCAACTTGATCAAGGTGATGATCCTGCCTACGATTGGGAGTTTGGGGGGGGTGGAACTAGATGATCCTTGAGATCCCTTCCAAACCAGGCCATTCTATGATACTATGATCACTGCAGAATCTTGAGGAAATATTCTGGTCTCTTGTGCATCCCCAGTGCAGTAACAACTAGGAATAATTTTGTGCTTCTGTTAATGGTCTCTGCCACAGAAATGTATAGTCTGGTATAAATATATATCATAGTATATTACAGACATTATTGCCAAAATGTTCATGATGGAGAATAACATCCCAGGAAAAATGTTCTTGATACTTGCGTGTCACAGTGGAAGAAGGGACAGTTTTCTTTTAAATTGTATATTTTTTCTGAATGATTTGCTTATAATTCATGGTTTGCAGCCTATTTCCTGAACTGATTGTTGCAGTTTGTATATATATATATATATAAAAATCTCATTTAAAGTGAAACAGTGCATACAGAAGATCCATCTATCTCTAAGTCATCTTTCTGAGTGAAAATTAGCATAATGCTAACACAAAAGCAACAAAAATGTTTTACTGAAACTGATATGATATGTGGTGCATACATAATGATGATTTTCAGCTTTAGAGGGAAGTTTCGTATACTGTGCAAATAAGTATTACTTTCACAGTCATGAAAATAACTATTTTTTTCAGTAAATGCAAAGGGAAGGTTTTCATGCTCCATCAATAAGCTTAATAAACTGTTCATATTGAAAATATTGCTAAGGTTTTTTTATTATTATTTATTTATTTTTCTTTGAGGTTATTTATAAGAATCTGCTTTTTGAGCAGCAACAACAATATGTGGAAGTAGATGAACTGGCCCAATTTTTTTTATTTTTATTTTTTTTAAGGTTCTAAAAATTGTACAGTTGGAAATCCAGCCATATCTGTTTACCAAGAACATCTTGGTTACTTGGTAAGTAACAAGTGTGATTGGTAAGATAGTCATTCAGTTTGTCTCATGAGACACTGTCATAATTTGCTTTCAGCTTTTGACAGATATAATTCTTAGGATTTGATTGTCTGCCTGCAGTATCAACAATTGTTCTGAAGATGTTAAGATTTTATCCAATGGATTTAAGTTATGAGCCACTGATCACAGAGTTTGGATACCAGTTTTGAGTCAAAACTTGAAAAGGGCTTTTGTTCCTTGAAGTCACTGCTGCAACCCTGAAGGTAAAGAAGAAAGCAGTTAAAAATTGTTTTATGCAAAAGGAGAGCAGAGGTTTTTCCCTTCACTTTAGAGAGAATCAAAGAACAAACAGTTAACTTAGGCTAGTAAACTCCAACAAAAACAAGTATTTCTTAAAAGCTGCAAGAAGAATTGCAGGTGTCTAGGTTATTATGAATATTGTAACACTTCTCAGCAAGGACAACCTTTACTTGCAAAGAACTTTTTTGGTTTTTATTTGAATATTTGAAATTTTGAAATGTATTCAGACATCTATACACACAAGTAATTTCTCACTGTACAGTATATGCCAAATGTCAAAGAAAATACAATATGTTTTACTATTGAGAGTATGTTCCATTCAACTATATTTTTCTTTCTTTTCAAGTTTGTTTGATGTGTTTTAAAATTCAGTGTTTTCACTTATTCAAAAATTGCTATAATATATGTATTTAAAATTTCAAAACTCAGTATATGAAGTGTGGTATTTTCATGTGTATGTAAAAGAAAGAAAATGCATATTTTATGATTAACAGGCACAAAATAGAAAATGTGTATAGGAAAACAGGTTTAGCCAAAGTTGATATTTTTAAATTAACAGTGATAGAAATCAGATATAGTTGTATAATCCTATGGAAGAGACAAACATGAAATAATCAAGAATCTCTGCCTGCTGCCAGAAGCAAGATATAAGGAGGTAAATGAACTGAAGGAAGCCTTAATCCTAGATATATATATATATAATTAAAATAACAATAATAATAAAAACTCTCAACTATAGAACAGAAAGTAAAATGACACAAGAAAGCACCCCATAGATCTGTAGAAGAGAGACTTCCTTGTTCTGTATAGACAGAGTGCTTGTGGTGGATTGACCTTGGCAAGCTTCCAGACTCCCAACCCAGCCACTGTCTCACTCCACATCCTAAACAGGACAAGGGGAGAAAATACAATGAAAAAACACATGGATTGAGATAAAGACTGTGAGATCACTTAAAAATTATGATCATGGGCAAAACAGGTTTGACTTGGGGAAAATTAATTTAACTTATTGCCAATTAAAGTGAAGATTAAATGGTGAGAAAGATAAAAACCAATACATACTCCCCTCGCACCCCATTTTTCCAAGGCTCAACTTGAATTCTTCAGTCCCAACTCCTCTACATTCTCCCCTCACCTCCTAGGGGTGCAGGTGCATGGGGAATGTGAGATTGTGGTCAATCTGTAACAGTTCCTCTTCTTCATCCTCACACTTTCCAGTGTGGGTCCTTAGGAAGGTCCTTCAGGACACACATGATTTAGTATGGGCAATCCGTGGACCACAGAGTAGATAACTGGTGTGGTGTGGTTGCATCCATGAGCTGAAGGGAAATACTTGCTCCAGCACTATCTCTTCCACAGGCTGCAGTAGAATATCTACTCTGGCACCTCCTCCTCTCCTTCCTTCTTTGTGTCTATAGGATTGTTTCTCACACTTGTTTCCTTGCTTCTTTCATACTGCTGTGCAGTATTTTCCCCTTTCTTAATCATGTTTTCCCACAGGTGCCACCAGAGTGGCTGATAGGCTCAGTTGTATCCTCCAATGAATCTGTGTAGTGGTTTTACTTGGGTGGGCAGCCAAATTCCACCTCAGCCACTCTCTCACTCCCCCTCCTCAAAGAGGAACGGGGAGAAAATGCAATAAAAAGGGCTTAAGGATTGAGATAAGGATAGGGAGATCACCCAACAATTACTGTGATGGGCAAAACAGACTAAGAGTTAGGAGATAGTAAGATTTATTGCCTATTACTACCAAGCTAAAGAAGTGAGAAACAAAGGAAAGAAACCAAAGACACCTTCCCCCCATCCACCCTCTTCCATCTCCTCCCCCTGAATGATGCAGGGGAATGGGGGTTGTGGTTAGTCTATAGAACTTCATCTCCGCCGCTCCTTCTCAGTCACTCTCTTCCCCTGTTTCAGCATGGGGTCCCTCCCACAGGGTGCAGTCCTTCCCAAACTGATCCCATTGAGGCTTCCCACAGGCAGCAGCTCTTCAGGAACTGCTCCCGATATGGGTCCGTACCATGGGAGCCATCTATCAGGAGCAAACTACTCCAACCTGGGTCCCCCACGGGCAGCAGCTCCTGCCAGGTCACCTGCTCCTGCGTGGGCTCCTCTCCACAGGCTACAGGTCCAGTCTGCAATCTGCTCTGGTGGGGGTCCTCCACAGGCTGCAGCCTTCATCAGTGCAGGTCCATCTGCTCCACCATGGTCTCCTCCAGGAGCTGCAGTGTGGAATCCTGCTCCAGTGTGGTACTCCACGGGCTGCAGGGGGACAGCCTGCTTCACCATGGTCCTCACCACAGACCACAGGGGACTTGTGCTCCGGTGCCTGGAGCACCTCTCCCCCTCCTTCTTCACAGACCTGCAAGGCTGTTCCTCATTCCTCTCACTCTTCTAGCTTCTGTGTGTCGCAGTGTTTTGTTTTGTTTTGTTTTTGTTTGTTTGTTTGTTTGTTTTTCCCTGTCTTAAATATGCTCTCACAGAAGCGCAAAACAACATCACTTATTGGCTCGGCTCTGGTCAGCAGTGTGGCCCTTACCAAACATGGGGCAGCTTCTAGATCTTTCTCACAGAAACCACCTCTGTGGCCCCCTGCTACGAAAAACTTGCCACATAAACCCACTACATATATAAGGAAGAATTTCTTTACTCAGAGTGTGGTAAGGCAAAGCAACAGGTTACCCAGTGAAGTTATGAATGCCCCATCCCTCGAAGTGTTCAAGACCAGGTTGGATGAGGGTTTGAGCAATCTGGTCTATTGGGAGGTGTTCCTGCCAATGGCAGGGGTGTTGATCTAGATGACTTTTTGGGATCCCTTTCAACACAAACCATTCCATGATTCTATGATCTTTCAGGGAAATGAGATTATATTTCCTCCATGATATGAATCAGGCTCCCTTTTCTTCTGCTGTCTTTATGATCCATGAATTCAGTTCTGGTCACACCATGTCCAGCAACAACAACAACAACAAAATATGGTTTAGGTCAAGGAAAACTAAACACCAAAGTTATGCCCTCTGAGCAATTGGTCAAGATAGAAAATAATCTTGTAATACTTTGATAGGTAACAAGAATTTGTCAGGGAACTGTTACTACTCTCTTTTGCTTACTTTTGTCCCTCTTGGCACTTACTCTGTGGAAGAGATTAAAAGATAAGGTCTACATAATATTCATAGATTCATGTTTCCTATATTTTTCTTATGGAGCTAAATAATCCTAAATTTTATAGTGTGGAATTTTAGTTCATTGTTTTCACAATACTCAATGGAGATCTCTGTAGAAAATTTAGACTTTTATTGAAGAAGACTAATTTATCTCATGTGATGCACTAAGCAAGTGCCACCCAATTGTGGGGTCCCTCCCACAGGATACAGGTTGCAGCACTGGATATCTGTTCCAACGTGGCCTTCCATGGGCTGCAGTGCTTCTCCTGCTTCACCACTAGCTGATAACAAAGGGATTTGGAGACTAAGGAAACTAAAAGATTATGGAGAGTTATTGTTAACTCACAGATAAACAGTTACATGGTAAAGAGCATTTCTGGATGCATAAAAGTAATTAGGAACTCATTCTTAGAAGAAACAAGAATATCCATAGATTTTATGAGAAACATGGCATTGAACACCAAGTTAGCTTTGAGGAGTCTTACGTTCCATGCACTTTGTTGAATTTTTTTTAGCTTCACTGTTACTTTACAGTAAGTTTGTACATTCCTATACATTCTTTAGACTTTTTTTCCTACTCACTGCATGGAGTCTTGTGCATACATTCAACAATAAGCAAGACCAGGATAAACAAAGTTTGTGTTTTTTTGTTTTGTTTTGTTTCGTTTTGTTTTTCCAATAGGACTAGAGAGAGATGATTCCATTTATATTTAAATATTTATGAACCTATTTAAAGATATTCACATAAATAATAAAAATATCTCATTTTGAAGTTCTGCATAAAAAAGTGTCAAAACACTAGTGTTTATGTAGTTTGCAATGTAAAAATCATGAAGTATTTTCATCAATGTGATGTTAACACTTTAAATAATATGTGTCATGTAGGTTCTTTTATGTGTGTATATGTGTGTGTACGAAAACTGTGTTAATGTTTTTGAGTAATAATTTCTTTAGCTATCACTTTAAAGAAATGAGATTTTCTATGGTTCCTAATGATATATTGTTGTGCATTTTTTACAAAATTTTATAAATGTCAGCATTCAGCCTGTGCCTACACATAAATAGAATCAGATTTAACAGCAAGAAAAGTACTCTATAGCTTGCTGTAACATGATGTCTTAATAGAAATTATTTTATGGAATTTTTATTTGTAGCCAAAGAAGTAAACCTCTGAGGGATTTTATTTGTTTGTTGGTTTGCAGTATAAAAATAATTTTAGGTAACTGTTCTGATAGAGATCTATTTGTGTTTTTTTTTAGAACTATTTGATTTGACAGGCTGGTAAATGCAGACTACAGAGAAAAAAAAAAAAATGAAAATTGATACTCTCCCATCCATTTATTCCATTGTTGCAGCAACAAGTATTTATGCTTTCATGAATGAGTGTTTTAAAATGTTTACTTGACTGATTTTCAGTACAAATTTCAAGTTCCTGAAATGCAAAGTGAAAATTTGGAATATTAAATCACATTGATCTTTACAAATAATGTTCAGGTGAAATGGTGTGGAATTAAAATACTAATTTTCATAAATATCCATAATTTTATCAGTGGTGCTAGTTTACAATAGTTTGGTTAATCACAGAAGTCTTAAATCTAATGGTGACTGTCCAAGTGAAGCTAATGTTCGATTCTGGGGTAGCAATATATTCTAACACTAAATCTTATCTTTCACTTACGTATATAGTATTTACCCTGCTAGAAAATTTTTAGACACTTACTAAAAATTGATAAAGACAGGAAAGACATAACCAGAGAAAATCTGTGATCCAAGTCAAAATACTACTGTGTATACCATCAGATCTTTTACACCAGGGACTATCCTTCCCATGCATGTGCCAACCTAAATGACTTTATTTCCAAAGTAGCATCAATACTTTTCTTCCTCCCTGAGAAAGTTTGTCAACACAGAGAATATGTGCTAATTGATCAACATTTTGGAGAGGATATCATACAATATTCTTACTACTTTTTAACCTATAGCAAACCATCAGGCATAAGTGGTCAGGTTATGGCAGCAGGGTCACTGCAGAATTAGCTTCTGTGAGAAGAGACCAGGGGCTGTGCCATTAAGGACACACATGTTTCCAGCTACCTAGGTTTTGGTAGCAGGGGTGCCATAGGGTTGACTTCTCTGAGAAGAATCTAGAAGCTGCCCCATGTTAGATAAGGGTCCTGCCACTGGCCAGTGCCACGCCAATAAGTGATACTGTTTACACCTCTTTCAGAGCATATTTAAAACAGGAAATAAATAAATAAATAAATGGGGGGGGGGGGGGGGGGGGGGAGGGAACGCTGGGAAATAGTAGCTAGGAGAGTGAGAATGAGAAGCATCCTTGCGGGTCTCATGGTCAGTGAAGGAGGGGGAGAGCACAAGTCCCCTGCGGCCTGTGGTGAGGACCATGATGAAGCAGGGAAGCAGGCTGTCCCCCTGCAGCCCATGGAGTACCACACTGGAGCAGGATTCCACACTGCAGCTCCTGGAGGAGACCATGGTGGAGCAGATGGACCCAAGTAAAACCACCACAATATCTACCAAACCTATAATCTGTTAGTTTAAAACCATTTCTTGTCCTATCACCATACACCCTGATAAAAGGTCCCTCCCCAGCTTTTCTCTAGCCCCGCCTTAGGTGTTGGGAAGTCACTGTAAGGTCTCCCTGGAGTCTTCTGTTCTGCAGGCTGAACCCCAACTCTCTCAGCCTTCCTTCAGAGGGCTCCAGCCCTCTGATCATCCTCATGGTCATCCTTTGGACCTGCTCAAAGCTTGAAAGACAAGTCCATGTCTTTCTAATAGGTCCACATCTTTCTAAAAGTTATATGTCTGAATCAGGGGGCTCCAGAGGTGAATGCAGTACTCCAGGTGTGGTCTCACACAGACTAGGTAGAGGGGATGAATCACCTCTCTCAGCCTGCTTGCCATGCTTATTTTGATGCAGCCCAGGTTATGGTTGACTTTTTCGACTGCAAGTATGTACAGCCAGATCATGTCCAATTTTTCATCTGTCAGTCTCCCAAAGTCCTTCTCCATAGAGCTGATCTCTATCAATTCATCCCCTAATCTGTACTGATGTTTGAGATTGCCTCAGTCCATGTGCAGAATTTGGTCTTGCTGAAGTTCATGCAGGCCCACTTCTCAAGCCTGTCAAGGTCCCTCAGGACCCTTCTTTCTATTGTATCAACTACACCACTCAGCTTGTCACCTGCATACTTGCTGAGAGTGCACTCAATCCTGCTATATCATTGATAAAGATTTTAAACAGTACCAGTCACAGGACAGACTCTTGAGGGACAGCACTTGTCACTGATCTCCACCTGGATATTGAGCAATTGACTGCAATTTTCTGGAGTCAGCCATCCAGCCAATTCCTTATCCACTGAACAGTTAGTCCATCCATTAAATCTATGTCTCCAATTTAGATATAAGGATGTTGTGTGGGACTGTGCCAAAGGCCTTCTAGAAGTCCAGGTAGATGACATTGGTTGCTTTTCTCTTATCCACTGACGTAGTCACTCCATCATAGAAGGCCACTAGATATGACCTTTTAGCATATAGAAAACCAGTAGCATATTCTTTTGCAGTCTATAAAAGAGAAACTGGAAAATGATATCAAGATCCTAAGTCTTTTTTCCCCTATCCCCCACCTCCAAAAAAGTGTTTTTATCACAACAGAAGCCACCGTTATTCTTGCCGTTAACTGTGACCCTGCATAAGTCCTTACGTAAAGAAGATGGTGAACTGTCTATTACAATGTAGTTGAGAAACACCCTTTAAAATGAAGAATACTATGCTGTCCCTTGACATAAAAAGTGCTTGTATTTCCCCTAGATAATCACTCACAACAGTTAACTTTTATGAAAATTATTGGCAGCAAACTGTGTTTTCAGCCTTTTTTATACACTAATCACTTTTTAGGAGTTATTCTTGCACTGTAGAAAAGCTAGGTGATAGGCAGTCCTACAGCCAAACCAGATACCTCTGAACATGAATGCATGCTTGTTGTTACATTCTGAGGGGATTTTCAAGGTCAACAGAGAAGAACTTAAATAGTCTAGATCTCTGCATGCTAGGCAGCATTTTATAAATAAGTAGTTTGGAATACTTTGGGGGAAATTAGGACAATTTGGCACTTAAATCTTGCATGTGCATTGGCAGAAATTTCATGGATTACATTCTTTTCCCCTTTAATGTGGAATCCTTTCTACCTTGCAGGCATATTCCAAAATTACACCTGTATTCCCAGTCAAAATCTCTAAAATTTGTTTATGAGTAATAACCTATTGTTTTTCATGCAAACATATTTAAACAGTTGACATAGTTCACAGTTTTTATAGAGATGCTTTAAAGGAACTACTTTGAAACAAATTCAAATATGTAAAAATTAAAATTAAAACATATCTTGACAATAATGAATAAATTTTATGGAATTTCTTATTTTTTTGCAGCCATAGTCACTTTTAACAAAAAAAAAAAAAAAAAAAAAAAGTTCCATACATTTGACTGTAGCCATCATATTGAACAGAACTCATCTAAACAAAATTAGAAGATATAAATCAACAAAACAAATATAGTATTGAACACTACATCTGAGTTAATTCTCTTAGATTCTCTTAATAGAAAATGTAAACAAAGATGCACATGCAGCTAGTCATCTCATCCTACCATAGATTATTTAAATAGGTAAAATAAATTGTGCCCATTTCTCTTCATTACCTATAAAAACAGCACAAAGTGACAAATGTAGACACAATGTCAAATGTAGACATTTCTGTGTTGACATCTAAGGGTTTATCCTGTTGCTAACTTAGACATATAATGCCATTTAAAATATTGTAGGATATTAAAGACATCTGCAGGAAGCTGGTAAATATGGCAAAGGACTTGTGAGAGACTGTGTCTTCTAGGTTAGTAGATGGAGTTGAAGAGAGATTGTCGAGTGCATCTTAAATGGCAATGAATCATAAAATCATAGAATACTGAGGTTGGAAAAGACCTTCAAGATCATCTGGTCATCACCCCGCTACCAATGTCACCCACTAAACCATGCCCCTAAGAGCCAGGTCCAACCTTCCCTTGAGCACAGCAAGAGACAGAGATGCCACCGCTTCCCTGGGCAACCTGTTCCAATGCCTGACAACTCTTTCTGAGAAGAAAAGTCTCCTAATTTCCAACCTGAACCTCCCCTGGTGCAACGTGAGACCATTCCCTCCTGTCCTATCATTAGCTATCTGCAAGAAGAGGACTACCCCGTGCTCCCCACACCTTTCTTTCAGGTAGTTGTAGAGAGCAAGAAGTTCTCCCCTGAGCCTCCTCTACTCCATACTAAACAACCCCAGTTCACTCAGCTGCTCCTCATAGGAATTATGTGCCAGACCTTTCACCAGCTTCCTAGACCTTCTCTGGACATGCTCCAGGGCCTCAATGTCCTTCTTGTAGTGAGGGGCCCAAAATTGAACACAGTACTCAAGGTGCGGCTTCACCAGCGCTGAGGACAGGGGGATGATCCCCTCCCTGGCCCTGCTGGCTTCCCTGTTCCTGATACAAGCCAGGATGCCATTGGCTTTCTTGGCCACATAGGCACACTGCTGGCTCATGTTCAGGCAAGCATCAATCAGCACGCCCACATCCTTTTCCTGTGCACAGCTTTCCAGCTTCTCTCCCAAGCCTGAAGCACTGCATGGGGTTGTTGTGGCCAAAGTTCAGGAACCGGCACTTAGCCATGTTGAACCTCATCCCATTGGCCTCTGACCATCAACCCATCCTGTCCAAGTCCCTCTGCAGGGCCACTCTACCCTCTAGGAAATTGAAACTCCCCCCCCAGCTTGGTGTCATCTGCAAACTTACTGAAGATGCACTCAATTTCCTCATCCAAATCATTAATAAAGATATTAAAGAAATGGGCCCCAACACTAATCTCTGGGGAACACCACTGGTGACCGGTCACCAGCTGGATTTCACTATGTTCACCACCACCCTCTGGGCTCTGCCGTACAACCATTTATTTATTTATTTATTTATTTATTTATGGTCCAGCAAAGAAGTTTTGCTGAAGTCTAGGGAGACTGCATCAACAGACTTTCCCTCATCCACACAGTGGGTCACCCACTCATAGAAGGAGAAAGAGTTTAGTCAGGCAGGACTTACCTTTCAGGAACACATTCTGAATGAGCCTGATTGCCCACAAACATCATGTGATTACATTCAAGATGACCTGTTCCATCACCTTTCCTGGCACCAAGGTCAGGCTGATAGTCCTGTAGTTCCCTGGGTACTTACGACTTTATGACATCAAAATTAAACCAAAAAATGCACAAAAATAATTTGATCCATACTACTTGTAAAACCCATTTAAAAATTGCTAAACATTACAATTTTTCATTATAATCAAATTAATATTTCACCAAAAAAATCATTGTTTCAAACCTGTAAGGGAACAGATGTGCATAATAATTTCCGTTGACATTTTCATTACAGCCAAACTACATTTATTTATAAAAACATAGAACTGCAGTCCAGTAATTTGAAACTTATTGTCAGACAAAGGCCAAGAAAATCTTGTCAGCTCTATGAGGATGCTATTTTTCCTATGAGATTATTATTACACGGCTTACACATTTGGAATTGAAATCCTAATCAAAAAAAAGATTAGTGAAGTTTCAAGTGTTGAGGGCATTAATAATTGCAAAATTTAACATTTCAAAGGAAAGCAATTTTAATTCTCTTCATAACTCAATGCTGCATTTAAATTGCTAACAAAAGTAATAATAGTAACAACAAAAAGACTTTCAGCTCTGCAGAGACATTGGGAAATTCTCCTGATGGAAATAAATAACTTATTCTGGGGAGTAAGGGATATATATATATATATTTTATATGTTTTTTTTTTTTTTGTTATTTTACTCTTCATCACATTGTTTTATTATCACTAGCTTACATTAGTCCTACAGCCTGTAGGTGATCTCCATGTAGAAATGTAGGGCAGTCTGTATGCCTGAAACTGAGTAAATCATATGTGAAGACACTCATGTTGTGGGGATTATTAATGAAGTCACCAAGGATCTCAGATAAAGGAAATCTGCAATAAATTATTAGTAGTAATTTGAACAAGGACTTTTACTTCATCTTTTTTGTTGTTGTTCCAGCACATTCAGAAAGTATATTGGCGCAGGAACGGTCTGTCCCCACGTGCCCAAAGACGAGCTGGCAGGGAAGAAGACCAGCCTGGCTCAACAGAGAATTGTGGCTTGATCTTAGGAGGAAAAAGAGAGTTTATAATCTTTGGAAAAGTGGGCAGGCCACTAGGGAGGACTATAAGGATGTAGCGAGGCTGTGCAGGGACAAAATTAGAAATTCCAAAGCTCATATGGAGCTCAATCTGGCTACTGCCATTAAAGATAACAAAAAATGTTTTTCTAAATACATCAACACAAAAAGGAGGACTAAGGAGAATCTCCATCCTTTACTGGATGCAGGGGGAAACTTAGTTACAAGAGATGAGGAAAAGGCGGAGGTGCTTAATGCCTTCTTTGCCTCAGTCTTTTGCGGTAATACTGTTTGTTCTCTGGATACCCAGTACTCTGAGCTGGTGGAAGACGATGGGGAACAGGATGTGGCCATCACTATCCACGAAGAACTGTTTGGTGACCTGCTACGGCACTTGGATGTGCACAAGTCTATGGGGCCGGATGGGATCCATCCAAGGGTACTGAGTGAACTGGCAGAGGAGCTGGCCAAGCCACTATCCATCATTTATCAGCAGTCCTGGCTATCGGGGGAGGTCCCAGTTGACTGGTGGCTAGCAAACGTGATGCCCATCTACAAGAAGGGCCAGAGGGCAGACCCGGGAAACTACAGGCCTGTCAGTTTGACCTCAGTACCAGGGAAGCTCATGGAGCAGATCCCCTTGAGAGGTACCACGCAGCACTTGCAGGGCAAGCAGGCGATCAGGCCCAGTCAGCATGGGTTTATGAAAGGCAGATCCTACTTGACGAACCTGATCTCTTTCTATGACAAAGTGACGCGCTGGGTGGACGAGGGAAAGGCTGTGGATGTGGTCTACCTTGACTTCAGTAAGGCTTTTGACACCATCTCCCACAGCATTCTCCTCAAGAAACTGGCTGCTCTTGACTTGGACTGGCACACACTTCATTGGGTTAGAAACTGGCTGGATAGCCGGGCCCAAAGAGTCGTGGTGAATGGAGTCAAGTCCAGTTGGAGGCCAGTCACTAGTGGCGTTCCCCAGGGCTTGGTGCTGGGGCCGGTCCTCTTTAATATCTCCATCGATGATCTGGACGAGGGCATTGAGTGCACCCACAGTAAGTTTGCAGATGACACCAAGCTATGCACATGTGTCGATCTGCTCGAGGGTAGGAAAGCTCTGCAGGAGGATCTGGATAGGCTGCACCGATGGGCTGAGGTCAACTGCATGAAGTTCAACAAGGTCAAGTGCCGGGTCCTGCACCTGGGGCACAATAACCCCAAGCAGAGCTACAGGCTGGGAGATGAGTGGTTGGAGAGCTGCCAGGCAGAGAAGGACCTGGGAGTGATGGTGGATAGTCGGCTGAATATGAGCCAGCAGTGTGCTCAGGTGGCCAAGAAGGCCAACAGCATCCTGGCTTGCGTAAGAAACAGTGTGACCAGCAGGGCTAGGGAGGTGATTGTCCCCCTGTAATCGGCTCTGGTGAGGCCACACCTCGAGTACTGTGTTCAGTTTGGGGCCCCTCGCTACAAGAAGGACATTGAGGTGCTTGAGCGGGTCCAGAGAAGGGTGACGAAGCTGGTGAGGGGCCTGGAGAACAAGTCCTACGAGGAGCGGCTGAGGGAGCTGGGCTTGTTCAGCCTGGAGAAAAGGAGGCTCAAGGGTGACCTTATTGCTCTTTACAGATACCTTAAAGGAGGCTGTAGTGAGGTGGGGGTTGGCCTGTTCTCCCATGTGCCTGGTGACAGGACAAGGGGGAATGGGCTAAAGTTGCGCCAGGGGAGGTTTAGGTTGGATGTTAGGAAGAACTTCTTTACTGAAAGGGTTGTTAGACATTGGAACGGGCTGCCCAGGGAAGTGGTGGAGTCACCATCCCTGGAAGTCTTTAAAAGACGTTTAGATGTAGAGCTTAGGGATATGGTTTAGTGGGGACTGTTAGCATTAGGTCAGAGGTTGGACTCGATGATCTTGAGGTCTCTTCCAACCTAGATATTCTGTGATTCTGTGATATATATACCTGTAATGCTTGTGCTCATAATATATTCATAAATAGTGAAACATTATTGTGTTCTCAAACAGCAAATGAAATCCTAAAAAAAAAAAAAAAAAAAAAAGTATCTAAATATCTCTCAGGAGAGATCCTGGATTTGTATTTGAAATTTATGAATTGCGGACATTTCAGTGAGTTCAGAAACTGATCCTTGGATGCTATTCCTTTATCATATTACTCTTAGAATTTGTGATTAAAATGAGAAATAATTATTAATTTCATGGCTTTGATATTTACCTTTCATACCCTTTAAAAGGACTAAAATAATAAGATAAATTGTTCTCCACTATTATTTTCAAATTGTGCATAGAATACAGCCTGAACCACCATTCAGCTTTCAGAGCTACTGAGATATTAATAAAAGACTTGAGATTATCTCTTAGTTATATGAAGAACAATATATTCATACTAAAATATTTTTTTCTACAACTGATCTAGATAGAATAAATTCAATTGAATTAGTACAAGACTGATATAAGATAAAAAACCTTTCTGTTCTTACTCTGAAATTAGCAGAATGTAGTTGGATAAATAAATGTGTGTCGTGGTTTAACCCGGCTGGCAGCTAAATACCACGCAGTCGTTTCCTCACCCTCCCCCCTCCCTCTCTGGGACGGGGGAGAGAAATGGAAAGTGAAGCCCGTGAGTTGAGATAAAAACAGTTTAATAAGACAGGAAAATAATAATAACAAAATAATAATAACAATAATAACAATAATGTTACAATGGTGATAATAGGAAAGTAATAATAATATATACAAACAAGTGATGCACAATGCAATTGCTCACCACCCGCTGACCGATGCCCAGCCTAACCCCGAGCAGTCCGGCCCCCTCCCCCCGGCTAGCCACCCCTATATATTGTTTAGCATGACGTCAGATGGTATGGAATACCCCTCTGGCTAGTTTGGGTCATCTGTCCTGGGTCTGTCCCCTCCCAGCTCTTACTGCACCCCCAGCCTGCCCGTTGGCAGGACAGAGCAAAAGGCTGAGGTGTCCTTAGCTTGGTATAAGCACTGCTCTGCAACAATTAAAACATCGGGGTGTTATCAGCACTCTTCTCATCCTAAGCCAAAACACAGCATTCCACCAGCTACTAGGAAGAAAATTAATTCTGTTCTAACTGAAACCAGGACAATGTGCCTCTTTAGAACTTAAGTTTCTTACTTATGCTTACTCAGTGAATCATCCCCTTTCTAAATTCTTTTAAACTTCTATATGAATTTTAAAGATATTTGCCATAAATAATTCCATGAAGAGTCTGTGTTGACTATGAACTTATACTTCATTATGAACTTGAACTTCATTAATCATGAAGTACATTTAGCTTTCTGATATAATATAAATGAAACAGACAAAGCCCATCCTCCCAAAAGTATTCAAAATGGATGAAATATTAAAATGGATTTTTTTTTTTTCAGATAACATAGGAAATTCTTCATTAAAGACATCATGTAGACATTTTTAGATGAAAGACTATTTTAAGAAAAAACAAGCAGCAAATGACAACAGCATTGAAGAAGAAATCCTTCTCTCGGAAACATAAACAGGAAAAGGGTGGTTTTTTTGTTTTGTTTTTGTTTTGTTTTGTTTTTCCTTTTCTGTGCAAAGAAGTACTACATAAAGGTCTCAAAAGTTGTAGTCGTATTGCAGTGTAACACCTTTTTTTTTTTTTTTTTTTTTTTTTTTTTTTCCTTCTTTTCCTTTTCCCATTCCCTCATTCCCTTTTCCTCTTCCTCTTCCCTCTTCTTTTTAGGGACCTACTGAATAGTCATTCAGAGCTTCATTTGGCCATGCACAAGACTGTATTGTAGTTTGAGTTTCTCTAGGGCATCTTGCCAGGCATTCATCTGCCTGTGCAAAAGGGCACACACTTCTTGTATGGCCAGATTTAAAGCTGTTGACTGTGTACGAATGTCTTGAGTAATCCAGTCAACTTGGAAGGTACCAGACACTTATGCAGTGGATAACTGAATGCAGTCCAAAGTGTCTACTTCAGGGTGAGCTGATTCACTCACAGGGGTCTGCTGACTGTCTTGAGTCCATTACTATTGACTCCAGTATATGTTTAGACTGCTGGGTGACTTCTGCACCACTTGAGGTACTTTTACATAACTCAGGTACAGGTACATAACTCTTTAACTAAAACAAGTAATTCAGCCTGGGATTCAGCTTTGCTGATTTTGGGAACCCGATTTGATTGCTTAAACCATGCCATTCAATTTCTTCAGAAGGGGCAGGTAACTAAAGAGGGGTGGTGGCATGGTTCTCTATATTAGAGAGTGTTTTGATGTTGTTGAGCTCAGGGTTGGGAATGATAACGTAGAGTCTCTGTGGTTAAGGATCAGGGGACTAGCCAACAAGGCAGACATCCTGGTGAGGGTCTGTTATAGACTGCCAAACCAGGATGAAGAGGCAGATGAGGCATTCTATTCTATTCTACTCTACTCTACTCTACTCTATTCTACTCTACTCTACTCTACTCTACTCTACTCTACTCTACTCTACTCTACTCTACTCTACTCTACTCTACTCTACTCTACTCTACTCTACTCTATTCTATTCTATTCTATTCTATTCTATCCTATCCTATCCTATCCTATGCTATCCTATCCTATTCTACGGAGCTGGCAGACGTCGTTCAATAGCCAGCGATTGTTCACATGGGGGACTTTAACTTGCCAGACATATGCTGGAAATACAAGACAGCTCTGAGGAAGCAGTCTAGAAGATTCCTGGAGTGCATGGAAGATAGCTTCCTGATTCAGCTGGTTAGAGTGCCCACCTGAGGGGATGCCCCACTAGACCTGCTGTTCATGAACAGAGAAGGACTGGTGGGAGAAGTGGTGGTAAGGACTGGCATTGGGCAGAGTGACCACAAAATGGTATAGTCCTCTATTCTTGGTGAAGTTAGGAGGGGGACAGTAAAGCCGCTACCTTGGACTTCAGGAGGGCAGACTTTGAAGGATCCACCCAAGGGTGCTGAGGGAGTTGGTGGATGCGATTTCTGGGCCTCTTTCCATCATTTATCAGTGGTCATGTTCATCCGGGGAGGTCCCAGATGTCTGGAGGCTTGATAATGAGGCCCATCTATGAGAAGAGTCATAAGGACGACTTAGGGAACTATAGGCCTGTAGTTCCAAATGTTTGTGGAGTTGAAGTATTGAGCTGTCGCAACATGCAGCATGTTGCTGTGGGCAACCTCCCCACAAAGTAATTTCTTTAGATAGTGATCTAGGAGCAGCTTCCTAAATCCCTGTCCAAGCACTGTCCTGCTGCGGCTTCGCCTTGTCCCATTCAGTTGAATTGACCGTAACCTATCACAGGTTAGTCTGCTTTGACTTGACCATCTGCGTGTAGGCTGGTGAAGCTGAAGATCCAGAGCAGGTTTTTCTGTGTGACTTTGTAGGTAAACAGCAGTGTCGATAGCAGACATCGTGTTTTTTGAGTGGGTTTCTTGGTTTGGCCTGTCTTCTTGTGCAAGACCGGTTGGGGCAAGGCTTCATGCTAAAATTATCCTGGAATTCCGCCTGCTTGTAGCATGAAGACCAAAGATTTGCAGTGTTTTCTTCCTCTTCTGAAAATTTTAGAAGTTCAACTCTAGTAATTTTTGTATATGATTTAAAAAAGCATAAAAAACAATAAACAACCTCTAACTGAGAATCCCTTAACCGAGGTGAAACCACAAAATATAGCAGAAGATTGTATCAGGGACAGGGAAGCCAGCAGGGCCAGGGAGGGGATCATCCCCCTGTCCTCAGCGCTGGTGAAGCCGCACCTTGAGTACTGTGTTCAATTTTGGGCCCCTCACTACAAGAAGGACATTGAGGCCCTGGAGCATGTCCAGAGAAGGTCTAGGAAGCTGGTGAAAGGTCTGGCACATAATTCCTATGAGGAGCAGCTGAGTGAACTGGGGTTGTTTAGTATGGAGTAGAGGAGGCTCAGGGGAGAACTTCTTGCTCTCTACAACTACCTGAAAGAAAGGTGTGGGGAGCACGGGGTAGTCCTCTTCTTGCAGATAGCTAATGATAGGACAGGAGGGAATGGTCTCACGTTGCACCAGGGGAGGTTCAGGTTGGAAATTAGGAGACTTTTCTTCTCAGAAAGAGTTGTCAGGCATTGGAACAGGTTGCCCAGGGAAGCGGTGGCATCTCTGTCTCTTGCTGTGCTCAAGGGAAGGTTGGACCTGGCTCTTAGGGGCATGGTTTAGTGGGTGACATTGGTAGCGGGGTGATGACCAGATGATCTTGAAGGTCTTTTCCAACCTCAGTATTCTATGATTTTATGATTCATTGCCATTTAAGATGCACTCGACAATCTCTCTTCAACTCCATCTACTAACCTAGAAGACACAGTCTCTCACAAGTCCTTTGCCATATTTACCAGCTTCCTGCAGATGTCTTTAATATCCTACAATATTTTAAATGGCATTATATGTCTAAGTTAGCAACAGGATAAACCCTTAGATGTCAACACAGAAATGTCTACATTTGACATTGTGTCTACATTTGTCACTTTGTGCTGTTTTTATAGGTAATGAAGAGAAATGGGCACAATTTATTTTACCTATTTAAATAATCTATGGTAGGATGAGATGACTAGCTGCATGTGCATCTTTGTTTACATTTTCTATTAAGAGAATCTAAGAGAATTAACTCAGATGTAGTGTTCAATACTATATTTGTTTTGTTGATTTATATCTTCTAATTTTGTTTAGATGAGTTCTGTTCAATATGATGGCTACAGTCAAATGTATGGAACTTTTTTTTTTTTTTTTTTTTTTTGTTAAAAGTGACTATGGCTGCAAAAAAATAAGAAATTCCATAAAATTTATTCATTATTGTCAAGATATGTTTTAATTTTAATTTTTACATATTTGAATTTGTTTCAAAGTAGTTCCTTTAAAGCATCTCTATAAAAACTGTGAACTATGTCAACTGTTTAAATATGTTTGCATGAAAAACAATAGGTTATTACTCATAAACAAATTTTAGAGATTTTGACTGGGAATACAGGTGTAATTTTGGAATATGCCTGCAAGGTAGAAAGGATTCCACATTAAAGGGGAAAAGAATGTAATCCATGAAATTTCTGCCAATGCACATGCAAGATTTAAGTGCCAAATTGTCCTAATTTCCCCCAAAGTATTCCAAACTACTTATTTATAAAATGCTGCCTAGCATGCAGAGATCTAGACTATTTAAGTTCTTCTCTGTTGACCTTGAAAATCCCCTCAGAATGTAACAACAAGCATGCATTCATGTTCAGAGGTATCTGGTTTGGCTGTAGGACTGCCTATCACCTAGCTTTTCTACAGTGCAAGAATAACTCCTAAAAAGTGATTAGTGTATAAAAAAGGCTGAAAACACAGTTTGCTGCCAATAATTTTCATAAAAGTTAACTGTTGTGAGTGATTATCTAGGGGAAATACAAGCACTTTTTATGTCAAGGGACAGCATAGTATTCTTCATTTTAAAGGGTGTTTCTCAACTACATTGTAATAGACAGTTCACCATCTTCTTTACGTAAGGACTTATGCAGGGTCACAGTTAACGGCAAGAATAACGGTGGCTTCTGTTGTGATAAAAACACTTTTTTGGAGGTGGGGGATAGGGGAAAAAAGACTTAGGATCTTGATATCATTTTCCAGTTTCTCTTTTATAGACTGCAAAAGAATATGCTACTGGTTTTCTATATGCTAAAAGGTCATATCTAGTGGCCTTCTATGATGGAGTGACTACGTCAGTGGATAAGAGAAAAGCAACCAATGTCATCTACCTGGACTTCTAGAAGGCCTTTGGCACAGTCCCACACAACATCCTTATATCTAAATTGGAGACATAGATTTAATGGATGGACTAACTGTTCAGTGGATAAGGAATTGGCTGGATGGCTGACTCCAGAAAATTGCAGTCAATTGCTCAATATCCAGGTGGAGATCAGTGACAAGTGCTGTCCCTCAAGAGTCTGTCCTGTGACTGGTACTGTTTAAAATCTTTATCAATGATATAGCAGGATTGAGTGCACTCTCAGCAAGTATGCAGGTGACAAGCTGAGTGGTGTAGTTGATACAATAGAAAGAAGGGTCCTGAGGGACCTTGACAGGCTTGAGAAGTGGGCCTGCATGAACTTCAGCAAGACCAAATTCTGCACATGGACTGAGGCAATCTCAAACATCAGTACAGATTAGGGGATGAATTGATAGAGATCAGCTCTATGGAGAAGGACTTTGGGAGACTGACAGATGAAAAATTGGACATGATCTGGCTGTACATACTTGCAGTCGAAAAAGTCAACCATAACCTGGGCTGCATCAAAATAAGCATGGCAAGCAGGCTGAGAGAGGTGATTCATCCCCTCTACCTAGTCTGTGTGAGACCACACCTGGAGTACTGCATTCACCTCTGGAGCCCCCTGATTCAGACATATAACTTTTAGAAAGATGTGGACCTATTAGAAAGACATGGACTTGTCTTTCAAGCTTTGAGCAGGTCCAAAGGATGACCATGAGGATGATCAGAGGGCTGGAGCCCTCTGAAGGAAGGCTGAGAGAGTTGGGGTTCAGCCTGCAGAACAGAAGACTCCAGGGAGACCTTACAGTGACTTCCCAACACCTAAGGCGGGGCTAGAGAAAAGCTGGGGAGGGACCTTTTATCAGGGTGTATGGTGATAGGACAAGAAATGGTTTTAAACTAACAGATTATAGGTTTGGTAGATATTGTGGTGGTTTTACTTGGGTCCATCTGCTCCACCATGGTCTCCTCCAGGAGCTGCAGTGTGGAATCCTGCTCCAGTGTGGTACTCCATGGGCTGCAGGGGGACAGCCTGCTTCCCTGCTTCATCATGGTCCTCACCACAGGCCGCAGGGGACTTGTGCTCTCCCCCTCCTTCACTGACCATGAGACCCGCAAGGATGCTTCTCATTCTCACTCTCCTAGCTACTATTTCCCAGCGTTCCCTCCCCCCCCCCCCCCCCCCCCCATTTATTTATTTATTTATTTCCTGTTTTAAATATGCTCTGAAAGAGGTGTAAACAGTATCACTTATTGGCGTGGCACTGGCCAGTGGCAGGACCCTTATCTAACATGGGGCAGCTTCTAGATTCTTCTCAGAGAAGTCAACCCTATGGCACCCCTGCTACCAAAACCTAGGTAGCTGGAAACATGTGTGTCCTTAATGGCACAGCCCCTGGTCTCTTCTCACAGAAGCTAATTCTGCAGTGACCCTGCTGCCATAACCTGACCACTTATGCCTGATGGTTTGCTATAGGTTAAAAAGTAGTAAGAATATTGTATGATATCCTCTCCAAAACGTTGATCAATTAGCACATATTCTCTGTGTTGACAAACTTTCTCAGGGAGGAAGAAAAGTATTGATGCTACTTTGGAAATAAAGTCATTTAGGTTGGCACATGCATGGGAAGGATAGTCCCTGGTGTAAAAGATCTGATGGTATACACAGTAGTATTTTGACTTGGATCACAGATTTTCTCTGGTTATGTCTTTCCTGTCTTTATCAATTTTTAGTAAGTGTCTAAAAATTTTCTAGCAGGGTAAATACTATATACGTAAGTGAAAGATAAGATTTAGTGTTAGAATATATTGCTACCCCAGAATCGAACATTAGCTTCACTTGGACAGTCACCATTAGATTTAAGACTTCTGTGATTAACCAAACTATTGTAAACTAGCACCACTGATAAAATTATGGATATTTATGAAAATTAGTATTTTAATTCCACACCATTTCACCTGAACATTATTTGTAAAGATCAATGTGATTTAATATTCCAAATTTTCACTTTGCATTTCAGGAACTTGAAATTTGTACTGAAAATCAGTCAAGTAAACATTTTAAAACACTCATTCATGAAAGCATAAATACTTGTTGCTGCAACAATGGAATAAATGGATGGGAGAGTATCAATTTTCATTTTTTTTTTTTTCTCTGTAGTCTGCATTTACCAGCCTGTCAAATCAAATAGTTCTAAAAAAAAACACAAATAGATCTCTATCAGAACAGTTACCTAAAATTATTTTTATACTGCAAACCAACAAACAAATAAAATCCCTCAGAGGTTTACTTCTTTGGCTACAAATAAAAATTCCATAAAATAATTTCTATTAAGACATCATGTTACAGCAAGCTATAGAGTACTTTTCTTGCTGTTAAATCTGATTCTATTTATGTGTAGGCACAGGCTGAATGCTGACATTTATAAAATTTTGTAAAAAATGCACAACAATATATCATTAGGAACCATAGAAAATCTCATTTCTTTAAAGTGATAGCTAAAGAAATTATTACTCAAAAACATTAACACAGTTTTCGTACACACACATATACACACATAAAAGAACCTACATGACACATATTATTTAAAGTGTTAACATCACATTGATGAAAATACTTCATGATTTTTACATTGCAAACTACATAAACACTAGTGTTTTGACACTTTTTTATGCAGAACTTCAAAATGAGATATTTTTATTATTTATGTGAATATCTTTAAATAGGTTCATAAATATTTAAATATAAATGGAATCATCTCTCTCTAGTCCTATTGGAAAAACAAAACGAAACAAAACAAAACAAAAAAACACAAACTTTGTTTATCCTGGTCTTGCTTATTGTTGAATGTATGCACAAGACTCCATGCAGTGAGTAGGAAAAAAAGTCTAAAGAATGTATAGGAATGTACAAACTTACTGTAAAGTAACAGTGAAGCTAAAAAAAATTCAACAAAGTGCATGGAACGTAAGACTCCTCAAAGCTAACTTGGTGTTCAATGCCATGTTTCTCATAAAATCTATGGATATTCTTGTTTCTTCTAAGAATGAGTTCCTAATTACTTTTATGCATCCAGAAATGCTCTTTACCATGTAACTGTTTATCTGTGAGTTAACAATAACTCTCCATAATCTTTTAGTTTCCTTTGTCTCCAAATCCCTTAGTTTAGTGGGTGACGTTGGTAGTGGGGTGATGACCAGATGATCTTGAAGGTCTTTTCCAACCTCAATATTCTATGATTCTATGCTTTTCATAATTTTACAAGTTATATGTCTTTGAGTATCTAATCTGTTTCTGTTCTCAAATCACTGTAAACTGCTGCAGCTTACCATTTTACAGGGAGGCAAGTACAAAATGGGGTAATGTCATCTGAACAAAACTGACTGTCAAGATAATAATTATCTAGCAGGTGAAAAAGGACAGATAGAAGACAGAAGACAGAAGGCTGTGCTACCTATTAATGTATTGTTAAAACAAGTTAATTTTGAGAATGGCAATTTATTGTTCCTTTTTACTTCTGAGACTTCACATGAGGGTTTCACTTAGGTTTTTGTTATGATGCCTGCAAACATAGATAAGTGCTAGTATTCTGGCTTCAATGCTTGGCATATCATTGACATCCAATAAAGACTGTTTTGGTTTTGAAAACAAAAATACAGAATTATATTAATATGTATAAATATGTATACTTTGCCTAAAGTTATTTAATAATTACCGCTTTTTTTTTTTCTTCTCCTCAGGGAATCTCATCTTATTTAAATTTACATTGATTTAAGTTCCTATGGTATTCCTCAAAATACAATTTAGGCTATTTATGAAAGTATCACACATCCCACTAATGAGAATTACAGATGTTTATTGTTATACTTTTTATTCTTTTATTATTATTCTGCTCAGGAAGTTGTACATGGAATACCTATAGCTTCGGTGCTTACTCTATATTCAAAGTGTTTTCATAATGTATGTCTTCAAAATTCAATTTGGAATTCTTTTTTAAACTAAATGTATACACAGTCATTATGTCCTTTTCTGGGAGTTGTGGGGGCGTACAAGAAAGAAGAGTAGAAAAGTGAGAAAGGTTTGTGGAGAAATCACACCTCTCTCCACCAGCTCTGGAAATCTTAGCAGAAAGATAGCTAATTAATGAAAGCTGAAAGAATGTTAAAGTGCATTTTTTTTCCTAGCACTATTTTAAAAATGAATAAATCAACAGGTTTTAAGTAAAGCTGTCTACAGATGAGTAGAAAAGAAGAATACATTAGCATTACTGAATGTCTCTGATGTCTGTGAACCTTTAAAAATATTTCACTGACTGTTTAAAAAAAAAAAAAAAAAGATTCTATTTAGCACATTGACATAAAACCTGATATGTCTTCTGAAGAGAGTACATGGGGACCTTATAAATTACCAATTTTCCAAAAGATATATATATAGAGATATATATATAAATTTTCCCAGATTATTATTTGGGGTGGCGGGCGGAGGGGGAGGGAGGAAGAAACTGCTAAATACCTAGTTAAATAGTTAAGTGACTAAGGGAGAACTTGACTATTAAGCATTCTATAAAACATGGTAAATTTTGCCTTTTTTTCCATGCATACAGTCATGCACACTTAATGCATCCTTAGCTTCCCTGTGCAAAAACACCAATGTAAACCTTGAAAATAAAGTTCACAAATGGCAATTCAATACTTTTATTACTTAAGAGTCTTTAGTTTTGATTTTTGCAAGAGAATAGTTCCATGAAAATTAGCACTTGAAATATGAAATGTAACATCTGTGAAACCTTGTGATAACACATATGCTTCTAATTAGTCATTATGAGGTATGACTCTCTGAAATCGCAAACCGTTATGCAGTGTGAACAAAGCAAAAAGTATCTGAAATCTCGACTTATTTCATGCATCCTTTGTAAAAAGCAGTGTGCCAAATCAAATATGGAATTAGTTAACAAAATACTAAGAAACTACCAGAAAATAAACTTTAAGTCTACATCACAATACGTGATAAATAATAAAGTGTTTGCAGACTGAAGTTATGAACTTTTTAATGCATATGTTTGTGTTGTTGTTTTTGTTCGTTTCTTTGCTTTGGGGGTGAGGTGGGAGGTCAAATAGTTTTTCAGTCATCATTCCTTCAGTATGCTGTCATTAACAAGTGCTATTCATAGAAACACAGAGATAAATTTTAGAGTATGAACAATCAGGAAAACTGTATTCTTTGCATAAAAAAAAAATACAAATCTGGTTGGCTTGTAACAAATTTGTTGGCTCTCTGGTTGGAGAGGTAACAAATGAGAATGGGTGAGATCAGAAACAAAGCTGAGGAGCTATAGTACCACTCAGGCAGAATTTCAGCACTGATAAGACAACAAATAGAAAACACAGTGGAAAGGATTAACTGTCTTAGTTATGTAAGGTCAGTCATGCTGCACTTTTCCCTCTAAAAACTTCTTCAGAAGCTTATTCTTAGACACACTATGCCATGGATGAAATTATCATCTAAATACTCAAGCCGACCTGAAATCCTCAGAGGAAGCACCCTCCCAGCTAAATCATATGGTAGTCTTGTCTCTCTCCAGACATTTGTAGTATAAGTGGGTAACACAGCGTTTAACTCACTGCATATTGGTGGTGAAATATCTACTACTTCCTAATACACTAATGGCTGGATAGCTCAGTAGGGATAGATGGTTGTGGTTGGATGGATTGGTTATGTTAGTCACATGCCACAGCCATTGTGGGTTGGGATTTCCATTCCTTCTCCATTGTAGCTGAGTAACTATGTACATCATACAGAACATACCAAGGTGGAAATGAAGAGGGTGCAGGCTCAGATAACACATTTGTCTTATCCTAAACTTAATTAAAATATTTCAAAATATTTTCTGAAAAAGTGTTTTTCAAATATTCAATATTTGAAAAAAAAAAAAACCAACAAAACAACACAAAGATGACAATGACAATTATGTAAACATATTTGTTTATATGTTCACATGGGCTTTAATTTTGACAGCTAGCCATGATGTTATACTGCAGTCAGTCCAATAAAATTTGATTTTTGAAATAAATGGAAAATATTTCCTGTTCATAATGGAAATTTGTACAAACATTACAATAGATTTTTTTTTTTTCTTTCAGAGAAGTTTCAGTCTTCATTGAAGAGGATTTATTTATTCTTGAGAACTTATGTACTGGGACTAACATATATCATTTATTATCTGCATCAAATGTGATGGAAAATAGGTTCCTCGGTGTACAATGTATTGATACCAGCAGATGGAAAGCATTTTATGTTAGTTAACTTCTAAACTTTAAAACTACACCTTCATTTCCGTAGTAATTATTTCAAACCTAATGTTACTGTTCAAGCAGTTTGGATATAAGAGGGAGAGTGTTATCTTGTCTCCTCCAACAGCTTATCAGGAAGGTAAGTAAAGATATGAGAAGCTTAACAGTTCCATTTTCGGGTATAATGGCACATTTGTCTAGGTATAAATCATTTCTGTAAAATCAGGAGATGAACAAAAACATCAGTGTTTCCTCAAATAGGACAATTCCCCATTTATTCCAGTTTATTCTACAGTTGTATATGACTTCTGGTAATATACTTACATATCTCAATAAAAATTCAACATAAAATACCACCTGTTCTTTTAGATAAACCCTCTGCTTTCCTCTTTGAATACAGCCACATGTGGTAAATTAGATTAGCATGGAAAGTAATAAATTCTGTGATAAAAATATAAGATCAAATTGTGGAACTTCAGAACAGATTAGCAATGTACTTTTTTTTTGTTTATTCCTGCTTGAGAGGAGGGAGGAAAAAGAATTGATCATCCTATTGATCTCAGGAGGCAGTTTGTAGAACACAGAACCTTTCCCTTTCTAAAATGTTCAGTCATTTTGTCTGTGGAGAAAAAAGCCTTTTTTTTTCTTTTTTTTTTTCTTTTTTTTTTTTTTTTTTTTTTCCTAAACTTTGGTTCTTTGTTTGCAAACACTTGGTAAAGTATCACTTAATTTCTGTAAGAAAAGAGATCTGCTCGTTACTTACCTGTTGCATAGCAACAGGGAGCTAACTCCCAACTTCTCTAGCCCAGTCAAAACACTGCTAGTGCCTGCAGGGAAATGACTTTTTATCAGGACAACTTTACAGTTTTTCATCATCAGCTTCAAGAACTGTCAAGTGAATGGGATTCACCTAAGATATTCTTCAAGGAAACTAAGAAGCTACAAGTATTCTTACTAAAAATGCTTCTTCTTCCCCACTGTGAAGTAAAATGGCTGAAAAGAGAGGTGAAATAATCCAGCTGTTAGTGTCTTGATTTTTAATCTTGTCTATTTGCACAGATCTACTCTGTTCAGGTATTTTCATTGTATTTTCTCCCCCTTTTTCTCTGGGAAGGGGGAGTGAGAGGTTCCTTAATATATTATTTAATTCAGATTCTTTAATATATATAACACAGAAGTGAGTATTGTGTCAGCAATTTATAACCTTTAATAATGTTCAAATTGCTAGAAACATTTAATGCTACTGGGTCCTTCTACAGCAGTAGTGGCATTTTCATTAGGATTTCCTTCCTTCAGTTATTCATAACTCTATACTGCTCTTGAGACAAAAAGTGTGAGTTATGTCAACATGCCTTTTTAACAAAAGAACCTTTCATATATGCTGTATAGGTGATAAGGGTAAAATAATGAGTGCTCGAGGTGCTCGAGTGCTTTTTTTTTTTTTTTTTTTTTAACACATCTATTGTTATCAAATATTTTAACATACAATTTTTTTTTTTTTTTTTGTAGAAAATTGCATTATGCATATCAGTTTTATTGAATGTTGTAATCTTTGTTTAATCATTATGTATTAGACTAAAAAGGATTAGGATATTTATAGAAGTAGTAAGTGCAGTATTATATAATGTTTTTAAAGCTGTAAATGTTTTAAAGAGGTCTAATTGCACTAATTGTTTTAGTAATAAATGTAAGGATGCTGCATATAAGCTACATACTTAAAGTTAATAAGAAAAAATCGTCTTGAAGGAGTAATGCAAAAATGATGTATATTTGTTCTAACATAATCAGAAATATTTACATTTACTCCACATCAGTTGAAAGTTGTATCCTTGTTCTCCTCATTACTTCTTATAAACTGTTATGAAGATTCAATATGGCATGTGGCAAGCCATCTATTAATATGGTATGGTGTTCAGATTCAAAACTTTAAAATCTAACCTCCCAGTGAATCAACTAGAAACAAGACACATCTATTTTCAGTAGAGACACCTCTAAAGACTAAATCAGTATAAGGTTTTTTACCTGCCTGCTATAATGGCATGTTTGGGTATTTTTAACAGTTTTCTCACCTTGAGAATCATATATCATGCTACATTTCAGAGCAAGCAAGCTTATAGAACATTTGCTGAATATTGTCTACTTTAATGCAAGCATAAGTATTTTGTTCTTATTACAGCTATATAAATCTACCTTCTGCTTAGCTACCTGTAGAAAGTTGCACTTAGAGTTATGCAGAATGTTTACACTGAACCTTGAAGATGTGTATTCTGAGAAGCCTAAAATTCAGAATTTCTAGTCTCTCACTAAGAAAATTTGTAAATAGTCAGTCCTTGAGGCCTTAAAGGTGTTTTTTCAAATGACAACAGCAGCAACAGAAACCCAAGGGTCCATCTGTGAGGGCAAGAAACAAAGACCATATCCTTTTTCCCAATTAGATTGTTCTTGCATAAATCGTTACCTTTTTTTTGCACAAGGAGGGACCTTTATTTACTTATTTATTTATTCATTCATTCATTTATTTATTTACTTACTTTTCCTTATTTAGATTTCACCCTATGGACAAGTAACTTAAAGTATCCATAGAAAGAAGGAGTCCCCAACAACAGTTCAGTTATTTGTCTCATAACAGAACCAAAGTCAAAAGAGAAAGTCAACAGAAAGTAGTTAGGAGTGAGGGATGCGTGTCAGATTCAACATCACACTCTCCTTGGCTAGAGATGGGTTTCCATCTGGTAGAGTGGGTTTCCAAGGCATAAGGGGGTGAGAGTCTCATTGAACTTTCCTTATATTTCATTCATTCAACACACATTTAGCATAGGCAGGGTTATCTGTGACGTCTAAGTAGCATGATTTGGAAGAATAGAGATCAAGAGCACAAGAATTTACAATATAAGAACTCTCCATTCCCAAGTATAAGACATCAAGCAGGGAAGGCAGGAAATGGATCTTTGAGCAGGGACCTGCTGGTCAAACTGAGGTGTAAGAAGGAAATTCACAGGAAGTGGAAGCAGGGACATGTGGTTTGGGAAGAGGACAGGGATGCTGTTCGGACATGCAGGAACAGGATCAAGAAAGCTGAGGCACAGATGGGACTAAAATTGGCAAGGGATGCTAAGAATAACAAGAAAGGGTTCTAGAGGTTCATTAGCCAGAAAAGAAAGTCCAAGGACAGTGTACTCCCTCTGATAAATAAGAAAGGAGAATTGGTAGAGACAGATGTGGAGAAGGCTGACATAATTAATTCTGTGCCTTAGTCTTCACTGCCAGTCAGGCTTCCCACTTCTTTTAATTCCATGCAAGCTACAGGTTTGGGGGAGAGCAGCTGGAAAGCTGTGCAGAGGAAAAAGGATCTGGTGGTGCTGACTGATGCTTGTCTGAAAATGAACCGGCAGTATGGCCAAGTGGCCAAGAAGGCCAACAGCATCCTGGCTTGTATCAGGAATAGCGTAGACAGTAGGAGTGTGGCCATGGGGGTCAACAAGCCCCATAATTGGTGATAACATCAGATTCTTAACGATGAAGCCATCAGGAAGGTAGAGATTAGAGGAAATGAAACAGGGTGATTCAGGAGATGCCTTGCTGTCTCAGACTGCTGGTTCTCCATCCATTGAGGCATAGAAGTTGCTGGGTGTTTGCTGTTGCTGGGCAAAGTTGTTTGACTAATGAATAATTAGTAGAAAAGTACTACTGTGGAGCGAATGGTATAAGAAGGAAACCTGTCCTCAGCTGGGGGTGGGGATGAAGTTATGCCCTCAGTAAGAGAGGGATGAAGTTATGTCATCAATGAAATGGTAGCAGTTACTGATCCTAAAAGAGCCTTGGTGTTCGTGTAGTCCTTACGCCACATAGGACCAGGAAGGTGATTGTCCCCCTGTCCTCAGCTCTGGTGAGGCTGCACCTGTATTGAGTTTTGGACCCCTCAGTACAAGAAAGACATTGAGGCCCTGGAGTGTTTCCAGAGAAGGGCTAGGAAACTGGTAAAGGGCCTGGAACATGAGTCCTGTGAGGAGATGCTGAGGGAAATGGGGTTGTTTAGTCTGGAGAAGAGGAGGCTCAGGGGAGACCTTGCTCTCTACAGCCAACTGAAAGGAAGTTGTGGGGAGCATGGGGTCAGCCTCTTCTTGCAGATAACTAGTATACTAGGGAATGGCCTCAAGTTGCACCAGGGGAGGTTTAAGTTGGAAATCAGGAGACATTTCTTCTCAGAAAGAGTAGTCAGGCATTGGAACAGGTTGCCCAGGGAAATGGTGGAGTCCCTGAAGGTGTTCAAAGGAAGGTTGAATGCAGTGCTTAGAGACATGCTTTAGTGGGTGATATTTGTAGTAGCGTGATGGTTGGACCAGATGATCTTGAAGATCTTTTCCAACCTTAATGATTCTATGATTCTAAGTCACTTAGCCACTAAGTGGGGGCTGGGGGAACAAAGTCCCTCCCACTGTAAGCAAAGAGTGGGTTGAAGACCACCTAATGAAATTAAACAAGTACAAGCCTAGGGGTCCTGATGCCATGCATCCCAGGTCCTGAGGGAACTGGCTGATGGAATTGCCAAGCCTCTCTCTATTATATATGAAAAGTCCTGGCAGTAAGGTGAAATCCCTGGTGACTGGAAAAAGGGAAACATCACTCCCACTTTTAAAAAGGGTAGAAAGGAAGACCTGGGAAACTACACCTCCTTTGACCAGTTGGCATTACTATGTTTTATGCACCTCAAATGCACAGGGTCCCTCTTGCTGCCAGGGAATACTACTGTCTCATGTTGAACCCTGTGGAAAACTGGTAGTTATAGGCCTCCAGCCATATGTAGCTTGACTAACTACAACACTTTGTTCTTTAAATACCTTTCGATATCCCCCCCCCTCCAGATTATCTTCTCAATAACTTTTCCAGGCACTGAGTCTGTAGTTTCCTGTGTCTTCTCTCACACCCTTTTTGTAGATGGTATAATATTGCCTAGGTTCCAATTGCCATGAACCTCTCCAGACTCCCAAGATCTTTGGTAAATTGTTGAGAGGGGTCTAGATTTGACATCGGTTACCTCTCTCAGTACTTTGGGGTGAATTCTTTGTAGCCCCATGAATGTTCAGGTGTTACAACTGATCCCTTACAATTTTGGTGACAGAAGTTGAAAAATCACTGCTTCCCTAGTCATGGTTCTCCAATTCTGAGGACTGGGCAGTTCAAGATCTGTCATTACTATTAAATTATTATTATTATTTATATTTTAATATTAAATTAGTAGTAGTGTTATTTGTATCAATAGCATTATTAGTGCTAAAGAGAACATCAAATTCATTGGATTAAAAAAGATTAGTTCTGTGACCAGTACACTGAAATAGTGTTATTATATATATGAGCTTTTTGTCCTTTCAGTATCATATTACTGAGTTCTTATACTCAGCTTCTTGCATAATATTATTCTTTTTACCCAGAGATATGTGAACAGTTACCTCTAAATACAACTTCTAGGTCTTGACTCCAGAGGTTTCTGCTTTGGCATGTACTTTAGACAGCACATAGCAAAGACACAGAGGGTGAAAGTTGATGCTTAAGTCTGTTAACATTGATCCCACACAAAGACAGTCATTTGTCCTGGATATTCAGGTTTGGGTTGTAAGGCACATTTGAGTGGTCATGGCACAGTGGCCACATTTTGCATTCAGCTTTCATATTAAAAGCAACAAACAAATTATTGTCATACTATTATTATGTCATCACAGTACAGATTTGTAAAGGGAAGCTGACTCATACCATAATCATGGTATCATGAGATTAGGGTATTTTCTGAATCTTGTCTCAAGGTGATTACAGAATAATCTGAAATGTTACAGCAGCAGCTGTGTTGGGGTTTTCTTGGGCTGTTGAGCACATTTTTAAAAGATAAGATGATGTATGAATCAAGAGGTTTTTTTATTGTTTTTGAGTGGTATTGGTAATTGTGGTATTGATAACTACCAATGGAAACAACCCCAATTCAAGTTAAATAGGGTGAAGTGTTCTGTCTCTTGATAGAAATAATATTTTTCGTTATACCAATGAGAGTACGCTGATCAGAATAGTTTCATCCTCTCCATCTGACTGATATTTCTTGTTCATTTTTCATGAACCTGATGTATGTTTTCTTAAATATTTTATTAGTAAATGAAATGTAATTTGGTGGAATGTAGCTTTTAATTCCTTTTTTTTTTTTTTCCCTTAGCTCTAAATAAGAAACTGTTCAAGCCTGCCATGCTACAGCTTCATTTGTATATCTTATTTCCTTCCACAATAACCCATTGGACATCTGGGACAACCCTTTTCTTTGTCTTGCAATCATAAGTGATTGCAGTGTTCAGATAAATAGGGTGCAAGAAACAGAATGTTATTTCAGGTAAGGATCTGATCGTAAGTTCAATGTACTGAATAAAAAATATCACCAACAAGCTAACAACGTAAATACATTATTGAGTTTCACTTAATAACTATTTGTTAAAATAGACCAAGAGCACACTTGTCTTCATTAAGAAAAACATTACTTGAAGTTTAAGGGCACATGAACTGTCCCCTCAGCACCGGTGATGCTGTAGCTGGAGTGCTAGGCTCAAGTCTGGGCTCCTCAGTAGAAACAATCAAGCAGTCAAGCAAAGGAAGGAAGCAAGGACAAAAACAAACAAACAAACAAGCAAACAAAACAAAACAAAACAAAACAAAACAAAAAAACAACCTCAGGAAACAGAGATTATGAATTGCTTTGTAAGTCATAAATTGAGGGCAATGAACTATTGCAACTGTGGTATCAGATTACTAACAACAGGTACACTGATAGGTGTTATTCAAAAGAATAAAGAAAACAAATCTTGTAATAGACTTTCATGTATTTGTTCCTTCTACAAAACAAACACAAACCAAAACAAACAAAAAAACAAACAAAAAAGCATACACACACAAAAACAAAACTTCACTACCCCCAAAAAATGGAATTTACTGCCCCCAAAAATATAATTATTTATCGTAGTCATAAAAGACATATTTGTCTAGCAAATCACAATTATTTTTAATATAATAAATACAAAAAATCACAGTTCAACATAATAAAAATGAAAGTTATTCAAATATTTTAGCCATTTTAACATTGAAGCATACTATTTTTACTGAAACTCTTGGCCTTGCAGCTTTTAATCATTCAAATAGCTCGATTTGATTTTCCCAGATTTATATCCTCCTCCTCCTCCCTCTCCCCCACTCCACCCCCCAAAATATCCTAATTATAAAATACTGCAAATCAGCCTAAAAGCACATTTCAGTGTCCTGTTATTTTTAGATGGATTTGTGGGCTAGATTGGAAGATTACAATTCAGCAGTTTTTCATTGGCTGGTGAAATGCAGAATACTACCACAGAAGTAATTTGATTTGACAGAACTCCATCTGAACCTTTCCTGAAAATTGTCACAGATGAATTTGAGGTAGGATGGATGCAAGAACAGAACCACAACACCTGATATATCACATCCTTTTTACTAAGGTGGATCAATGTCTATTCTCCTTCAGACGTGTTTATGCTCCCACTACAGACCCAGGGGAACAGGGCACTTACTCTATCTGTTTGACATGTCCAAGTCTTGGTTCCACATGTAAGGGACTCCACCTCTAACTCTCCAATGACAAACACTTGTCTTGACTATTTAGTGTTTTAGAAATAGCTTGTCGACCTAAGCCACCATTGGCCTGGTTAGTCACATAGCTCCAGGGTAATTTCTGTGATTTTTGCCTTATCTAATGCCAATTAGAAGTTATTCTGGATCTTGTTATCACCCTCTGGCCTCCTTTCCTGAAAGCGTTACATGAGAGTAAATTTGAAAACAATTACAAATGAAAGATCATTTGTGTTTCTTTATTTCTTCAGTGCACAGGAGAGTAATCAGTTAGAGCTGAGCAAATAGGGTCCAGGATACAAAAATAACTATCATGCAGCAAGGAATTTTGTCGTGTAATTTAAATCCACCATGAGAAGTTTTTTTGTGGATGTAATAATATTGGATGAGGATCGAATTCAATGTTTGCCTTTATATTTTCACGTATAAATATCTAATAAAACCATAATATTGAAAGCATGCACAAACAAAAATCAATAGGCTTCATATGCATTTCTGTATTTAAGCCAGGGTTCTCACAGAATCACAGAATGGTCTGTGTGGAAAAGGACCTTAAAGATCATCTAGTTTCAACCCTCCTGCTTTGGGCAGCATTGCCAGCCACTAGAGCAGGCTGCCCAGAGCCAAACCCAGCCTGGCCTTGAATGCCTCTAGGGATGGGGTATCCACAACCTCTCTGGGCAACCTGTTCCAGTGCCTCACCACGCTCTGAGTGAAAAACTTCTTCCTAATATCTAACCTAAATCTCCCCGTCTTAGTTTAAAACCATTCCCCTTTGTCCTATCACTATCAACATATGCAAACAGGCGTTCCCTCTGCTGTTTATACACTCCCTTCAAGTACTGCAAGGCCACAATGAGGGCTCCTCAGAGCCTTCTCTTCTCCAGGATAAACAAGCCCAGTTCCCTCAACCTTTCTGCATAGGAGAGGTGCTCCAGTCCTCTGATCCTCTTACTGGCTCTCCTCTGGAACTGTCCCAAGAGATCCACATCCTTCTCATGCTGGCGACCCCTGGCCTGCACACAGTGGGGTCTCACAAGAGCAGAGTAGAGGGAGAAAATCACCTCCCTCTCCCTGCTGACCAGCTCTTTTTTAATGCAGCCCAAGACATAGTTGGCCTTCCGGGCTGCAAGTGTGCACTGCTGGCTCATGTCCAGCTTCTCGTCCAGCAGGACCCCCAACTCCTTCTCCGCAGGGCTGTTCTCAAGTTCTTCTCCTCCCAGTCTATATAAATACCTGGGATTGCCCCAGCCCAAGTGTAAGGTGTTGCACTTGGCCTTGTTGAACCTCATTAGCTTCTCATGGGCCCACTTCTCCAGCCTGTCCAGGTCCCTCTGGATGGCATCCTTTCTCTCTTTTGTATTGACTGCACCGCTCAGCTTGGTGTCATCTGCAAACTTGCTGAGGGTGCACTCGATTCCATTGTCTATGTCATTGATAAAGATGTTGAAGAGCACCGGTCCCAAGGCTGACCCCTGAGGGACATAATTTTTCATCCTGATTTCAAAAATAGCTAAAATTAATCCATGAATAAACACCTTGAAATTTCCACTATGGATGGTGGTACAAAAAAGTGTTGAGAGATATACGTACCACACATTTCTAAATTCTTCAGTGTTCTGTGCAGCTAAAGTGTGTACAACTGTAATTACTGTCCATTCAGACCTCTTTACTACAGGTTTTTGTGAATATGCAGACATGCATATTTCTATTAAGATTTGTACCTTCATTTGTCTGTTACTTATACCATTACAGTTAGAAAGAATGTTACATTTGCAAAAGTCAAGGTCAAATGGAAATACTGTATTCTGTGCTGTTTTCAGTACTCTGTAATACTTTGGATGAAATTATAGCATTTTATCTGATGTACATAGTTTAAGTATAGTAGCATTTGTAGTAGTTTGCAAGCATGAAATTAAACGTTGAGGATGAAAACAGTTAACACAACTTGGAAAATGAAAATCAGAGTTTCGGCAAATACATGTCTACAAAGCATAATTTACATCCCAGAGGAAAGAGTTGCAACAATATCATTTAAGCCACAATATAGGCCATAATGTTAACATTTCATTCTGTTAAATATCCAACTTCCACTTCTGTGCTAGTAATGATACAACTTTCTCTTGGTAAATGAGGCAAAGAAGCTGCTTCATGTTTTTCCCTGTCAAAAGTGAAGAAATAGAGTGTTTCCTGCAACTCAGAGAACAGCTAGTCCTAAATGGCATTGACTGTTAAGAAAGCCGTTTGGGATTGAATCAGTTGGCACTCATAAAGCAAAATGCAAAAGAGTTTTCTAAAAATTACATATCCTTTAGCTGTTACATAATTGAAAAAAAAAAAAAAAAAAAGTTTTACAATAAAATACACTACAATACTGCTATGTTCTTCTTAAAAAGAATATACAGAAAATTAGATATTTGTAATAATAATAATTAAAAAGGCAGATTTTTTTTTTTTTTCCCCTATGGATAAAAACATGATTTTTTCATTCTGCCATGTACTGTAATTTCAAATTATATATGTCACTAAATCGACAATATTTTATATTTCCAAAAATATTTTATTGGCTAAGGTTTTTACAGATACAGTGCATCCATTAACTGCAAACATTTTAATCATCTGAAAATTATGTAACCTTCATAAAATTAATCTGAATGATCTGAATCTTCTACAACAAAACAGCATTTTAATAACTTTTTTTTTTTTTTTTTTTTTCCAGCATGAGGATAATAGTATTGTTTAGTTGGCAAAATGATCTGAATGATGAGACTGAAAACACCTTCACCAAATTTGTTGATGACACTAAACTGCGTGGTGAGGTGGACATGAAAGGAGGGAGAGATGTCTTACAGAGAGAACTAGACAGGCTGAAAGGATGGGCAAGCAAGAACTATATGAAGTTTAACAAAAACAAGTGCAGGGTCCTACACCTGGAATAACATAACAAAATATCTCAGTACAGGCTAGTATCTGTGTGTCTGGGGAAGAGCCTTGCTGAAAGGATCCTGGGGGTCCTTGTGAACAACCATATGGTCAAAGGACTGAAGTACCTACACCATAAGGAAAGACTCAAGGAGTTAGGACTCTTAACTCTTGTTCAGGGGGGACCTCATCACAGCTTTCCAATACTTAAAAGGTGGCTAAGAGGATGAACACTTCACAAGGAGCCAAAAGGTGAAATCAAGGGGCAATAAACTGCACTGGGAGAAATTTTATCTTAATATAAATTAAAGGAGGCTGTAGTGAGGTGGGGGTTGGTCTGTTCTCCCATGTGCCTGGTGACAGAATGAGGAGGAATGGGCTAAAGTTGTGCCAGGGGAGTTTTAGGTTAGATGTTAGGAAGAACTTCTTTACTGAAAGGGTTGTTAGGCATTGGAACAGGCTGCCCAGGGAAGTGGTGGAGTCACCATCCCTGGAGGTCTTTAAAAGATGTTTAGATGTAGAGCTTAGCGATATGGTTTAGTGGAGGACTGTTAATATTAGGTCAGAGGTTGGACTTGATGATATTGAGGTCTCTTCCAACCTAGAAATTATGTGATTCTGCGATTCTCTATATGTATTGCAGTGAAAACATCCAAAGACTGGAACAATCTCCTCTGGGATATCATAGAATTCCTGTCACTGGAGTTTCTCAAGATGTGATTAGATGGGTTGCTAAATGATCTCATCTAGGCTCCCTTTTCCCACAAAAGTTTGGACCTGATGATCTTTGTAGGTTCTTTCCAAACTGAGATATTCTGTTATTCCATGATCTAATGAACTTGACAACCACCAGGACCCCCAGGTCCTTTTCTAAAAAGTTGCTTTCCAACCAGTCAATCCCCAGCACATACTGGTGCATGGAATTACTCTTTCAAGGGGCATGAGTTCCCTCTTCTCTTTATTGAACTGCACAAGGTTCCTGTCCTGAAGTTCTTGACCCTTGCTCCCGCTTCATAACAGCTCCTCTGTGAAAGAGCTCACACTGAGCTCAGACGGATAAACTCTTCAAGAGAGGATGCTCTCAGGGCCCCATCTGAAACCCAGCAAACATTCCAGTGACTAATTATCTTTTGTGGAATTTGAATGCTTAGATTAAGCAACTGGGATAAATTTTTGCCCATCAGTATGTCTTCCATCTTATGTTTTTTGTTTTGCTAAAAAAGAAAAAAAAAAAAAAAAGCATTCACAGCTGAGGAAATCTATGTTCTTCAAGCAAATATGTGAGTGCATTTTGAAAGTAAATTGAGTAATCACTAATCAGCGTTATAAAAATATCATGGTTATACTAAATTTAAATATGTAAATGTGATTCAAGAATTCTACTCAAGTACCAGAAATGTTAGGAAATATATTAAAATTGACTGCATTTACAAAGAATGAATAAACAAAAATTAATTTCATTATTTTTTTTTCTTTTTTTGAATGCTATTTAAATAGTTCAATTATTTGATTTCTGTTTCAATAAGGCTTCTCCACTTAAAATGTGATTCTAAGCATTTATATGAATAGCTTCTTTAGATTGAATGTTTCCTTAAACATGATTCTTAAAGTGTATTTGAGAAATGGAATCTGGTAATGTCAAACATCTATTAACTAGATTTAGGCAATGCCATTTCAGAACTAGTAAATACACTGTATCCAACATTGCCTTTTAAAATATTTGTATTTCAGATATGGTACTAATTAATCAGCCATTAGGTTGCTAATTGACTATTATGCAGATGTTCTTTTGAATGGTATAAAGGACCCTTACATTTTCCCCACCAAATTGTTCTAAGCATTTAGTGTTCAGAATACAGAAATGAAAAATTAACAAGGTAAAAACTGGCTAACTGAGTCTATCTGATGAAAGCATAGCCAGTATAAATGGGGATTAAAATATATTAAATAAGATGTTATGATTTGCTTTCAGTTAAAACCTCTCTCATTTGTCCCTTTTAAGATAATGTATTTTATGCACATTACTTTGTCTTTGAATAAAGAACCCATTGGGAGAACTACTGTCATATGGCATTCTCAACATCACCAAAGGCTCTTTCTTTTTATTTCAGACAACTGAAGCAGATATTAATACTGACAGAGAATATCAGGACTCCAAGTGTGCAGTAACAGCTAATAATTCCAAATGAACAAAAGTACAATTTAACACAGATCAGACAGAAACTTTATTAACTACGATTATAGTAAGGGAACACTCAGGTATCATCTCCTTCTCTGCCCTTGTGATCTCTCCCCAGTGGGCATGTGCCCATGTAAATGAGCCACTCTGCCTGTTGGCCAAGCTTCAGGAAGAGGTAGAGAGACTGAGGAGCATCAGGCAGTCTGAGAGGGTGAAAGATGAATGGAGTTGTGCTCTACCCTCTCTGATATGCACAGTCCAACCTAGTACGGCCACTTCTGAGGTAGGTCCAGTATCTGATCTGCACTATGCTAAAGGCAGCAACTTGAAGGACACAGAATAGTGGCAGAAAGTTACAGAATGGAACTCTAAGAGGAGCCTCTGTCTGCCCATTCAGCCTCCATTAATGAATAATTGTGAGGCTCTGGGTATGGTAGAGGAGAGATATGAAAAGGTGGAAGAAGATGTAACTGTGCAAGTACTTCCTCAAGGTTAGATCAACCAATCCCCCATAGCAAGTCTCCACCCCTGGAGGTACTTAAGAGATGTGTGAACATGACACAAAGGGACATGGCACTCAGTAGGTAAGGTTGATGGTTGGATCTGTTGATGGTTGGATCTGATGATCTTGAAGGTCTTTTCTAACTTAAATGATTCTATGGTTCCACAAAAGCACCTCTGGAGATTGTTTAGTCCAGCTGCCCTGCTTCAAGCAATTTCAGCTACAGCAGGTTACACAGGGACATGTCATCAGATTATGACTGTCTCTGTGGATGGGGACGCCACAGCTCTCCTGGGCAATCTGTGACAGTGCTTGACCACCTCATAGTAAAAGATTTATTACTTAAAATAAGGAAGACCAAATTTCCCATGTTCCAACTTGTATCCTTCATCTATGTCATCCCACTGTAAATCTGTAAATATCTCAAAACTGACTGACTGTGTTGTCCATTAGCCATAAACAGTAATAACAGCTCCCTTTACTATCTCTTCTTAAGGCTCAAAAATTGAAATGCTTTTAGACTTTCCTCAAATTTCCTCTGTTCTAGTGTCCTGATAATCTTCAAAACTCATGTAGATTGATTGATTTATTTATTTATTTATTTATTTATTCGCAGAATATCTGTGTCTTTCTTGTACTGGGGAGCACAGAATTGGACCTAGAATTCCAAACTGATCTCACCAGGCCTGAGTAGAGCAGAAAGATTGCCTACCTCAACCTGCAGATGGTACCCTTCCTAATGCAGACCAGAAGACTGTCAGCCTTCTTTACCACAAGAGCATTCTGCTGGTTTATTGTCAACTTGTTCACAAAGACCCTCTACCACCTGTTTTCTCCCAGGCAGTTCTGGTATATGGGATTATTCCTCACCAGGTACCAGGACTCTGAATTTCTCTATGCTGAATATTCCTGTTTTCCCATTTCTCCAAAATCTCACATAGTAACTGTATGACTAAAAGAACCCAGGTAGATGGTCTTCATCTCTGAGACTTAGGAACATAAACCGGTTTAAAATAGAATTAAAAGGCCTGAATTTAAGCCAGAATGAATTCAGTGAATAAACCCATAAAAATCAAAAGGCATTCTGTAGTGAAATATTACTCCATGACTTGATGGAGAAACAAGGGAAAGTTTTTAAGTTTTGAGATACTTACTAAAAACATTGATTCAAGTCCACAGTTGGATACATCTTGTTAAACTTTCTGTTTTAACAACCAAAAAGTAGAACTGAAAACCCTAGATCTGCAGATCTGAGAGCTAACTTGATTTATGTTACAACAAAATGTTTTTATAGGAAGTAAAAACAAGCAAATAATAATAATAATAATAATAATAATAATAATAATAATAATAATAATAATAATAATAAAACTCAGAAGGTTTGCAAGATGAGTGACTGAGAGAAGTCCAGAAAAGGAATACTCATATGATTGAAAAACTGAACATATTCTTAGTGGAGATCAAATTATCTTAGTGTGTTTAACTTAGCAACTTAAAATTTGAAAGGTGTCTTTACATAAAGAGTCACAGAGTGGTTGAAGTTGGAAGGCACGTGTGGAGATCATCTAGTTCAACCATCCTGCTCAAGCAGGGGCACCTACAGCATATTGCACAGGATTGTGTTCAGTGGGTTTTAAACATCTCCAGAGTAGGAGATTCCACAATCTTTCTGGGCAACCTGTTCCAATGTTTTCTCACTCTCACAGTAAGGAATTTTTTCCTCATATTCAGATGGAACTTCCTGTGTTTCAGTTTTTGCCTGTTGCTTCTTGTCCTATCACCAGGCACCATTGAAAAGAGTCTAACCCCATTGTTTTGACATCCTCCCTCAAGAGATTTGTGTATATTGATAAGATCCCATCTCAGTTGTCTCTACTCTGGGTTAAACAGGATCTCTCAGCCTTTTCTCTGAAGAGACATGCTTCAGTCCCCTAATCATCTTCAGAACCCTCCCTTTCCGGCAGGTCAGCACCCAACCTGTACCAGGCCCTGGGGTTATTCCTCCCTTTGTGAAGGACCCTGCACTTGACCTTGTTTCTCTTCACCCAATTAATTCTTCTTCCTGTCCAGGTCTCCCTAAACAGCAGCACAGCCTTATGGTGTATCAGCCACCCCTCCCAGTTTTGTATCATCGCCTAACTTGTTGAGGGTGTAGTCTGTACCTTCATCCAGGTCATTAAGGAGTAAATTGAACAAGACTGAACCCAGTACTAACCCCTGAGAGATACCACTAGATACAGACATCCAACTAGATTCTGACACTGATTATAACCTTCTGAGCACTGCTGTCCAGCCAGTTCTTTATCCAGCTCACTGCCCACTTATCTAACCTACACTTCCTGAGCTTACCTATGAGGACATGTGGGAGACAGTATCAAAAGTCTTGCTGAAGTAAAGGTAAATACTCTGCTCTCTCCTCATCTACCCAGCCAGTCATTCCATCATAGAAGGCTATCAGATTGATTAAGTATGATTTCCTCTCAGTGAGTCCATGCTAACTACACATAATCACCTTCTTTTCCTCCACATGCTTAGAAATGACCTACGGCATAAGCTATTCCATCACCTTTCCTGGGAGGGAGATGAGACTGACTGGCCTCTAACTTCCTGGGTCCTCTTTCTTGCCCCTTTTGGACTGAAGTGACATTGGTTTTCTTTCCTGGAGGTTCAGGCACCTCCCCTCCTATCCCTCTCAGGTAGTTGTAGAGAGCAAGGTCTCCCCTGAGCCTCCTCTTCTCCAGACTAAACAACCCCAGTTCACTCAGCTTCTCCTTATAGAAACTGTGTTCCAGACCCTTCACCAGCTTTGTAGCCTTTCTCTGGACATGCTCCAGAGCCTCAATGTCCTTCTTGTAGAGAGGGGCCCAAAACTGAACACAGTACTCAAGGTGTGGTCTCACCAGAGCTGAGTACAGGGGGATGATCACCTGCCTGGTTCTGCTGTCTACACTATACCTGATACAAACCAGGATGCTGTTGACCTTCCTGGCCACCTGGGCACACTGATGGTTCATGTGCACGTGAGTATCGGTCAACACCCCCAGATTCTTCCCTTCTGCACAGCTTTTGAGCCAGTCTCCCCCAAAATCTATAGAGTTGCACAGGGCTGTTGTGGCCAAAGTGCAGGACCCAGCACTTAGACATGTTGAACCTCATCCCATTGGCCTCTGATCATTGACCCATCCTGTCTAGGTCCCTCTGCAGGGTCACCCTACCCTCCAGCAGATCAACACTTCCCTCTTTCCCCCAAGCATTGTGTCATCTGCAAACTTATTGAGGCTGCACTCAATTTTGTCATCCAAATCACTGATAAAGATATTAAAGAGAATGGGCCCCAACACTTACCCCTGGGGAACACCACTTATGACCAGTCACAATCTGGATTTAAATCCGTTCACCATCAATCTCTGTGAGCAGACTTCCATCCAATTTTTAATCCAGCAAAGAGTGTAGCTGTTCAAGCCATGAGCTTCCAGCTTCTCCAGGAGAACACTATGGGAGACCATGTCATTATTGAGCAAGGATGTTTCCCAGGAGGTTTGCAAGAGGACAGCTATGTCCTATGCACACTTCCCTGGCTGCATGTACCCACTAGAGGCATCCTGACTTGAGACATATTTTGCTGATGATCCTGTTTCTTTAGCTCTCCACTTTCCACATCTTTCCTAGTTTAAATACATGCTGAGTAAGTTCCAATGGCACAAAATTCCTATTTAGGGTAATAAACCATTTGGTACAAAGACAAATCAGTATGTAATGGTTTAGAATATGTTTACACTGGGAGTGAAATTAAATTTTCTAAACAGTGGAGGTAAAAATGGCTGGTATTAAAAAGAAGATTTCCTTTTCACCAGCAGTAACTTCTTTCCGTTATGAGCATATAACTGGAATTAAGGATGTAAGGGATTCTTTCTGATCTCCTATATTTCTACTTAGAAAATAAAGAAAAGTGACTGCCATGGGAGAGAAGAAATAAGAAGAAAATGCAAATGAGCAAATGAGTTCTGGGTAGTTTGGAGCTGCCTTTACTAAAATTATCGCCTCTCTTTTTTCCAGTCTCATCTTCTTCTACTTCTCTCATCTACTTCTACTATCTAACAGCTTATACAGAAATAATTAGTTAATAAAAATATACAGCAAGCTCTTGTATTTGTTTCTGTGACAGGATGTCTTTTTTTTTTTTTTTTTTTTTTTTTTCCTCAGAAAAAGGAAGAAGTGAAGAAGTGAATTGTCTCAATCACTCAATCAATAAAATAAAATAAAACCTTCCCAAGCTTGTAAGGCTTTACTCTCCAACTTTAGTAATGCCTTTTTTCTAAATTTTTTTGTATATCCAATATCAGTATCAGACAAATGCACAAAGGGAAAAAAAGACAGCTAGACAACTAGAGCTGAAGCACATCTAAGGTGGGATAGATACAATCCCCTCATTTTCTATATCAATTAAACCTTGGAAGTGAGAAGGAAACCACAAACAAGAAATCAGCACAGAACATATCATAGTTTTGTAATGTCATGGTTGCAAGTATAATAAAGCCTGAAATTTCCCTGTAGTCTTGCTTTTTTTTGTATGTTTTGCAAGCTGTGCTTTTTCCAAAGGAACATATACATTATTAAGATTGCTTTCTAAAGACAATGGTGTACTGTATCATAAGTTAGGATCTGATTAGGGAAAACCAGGATATAATGCAGAACTAATTATGAAGACAAAACTTTAAGGGACTTTTTTAATACAAGCGAAACTCAATCTAAAAGAGAACTTTTCAATATTCAGGCCACTAAAACTTGGTATATTGTATACACGATGTAACAGCTAAGGCTAAGCAACATTTGCCAAGTAATTATGCTCCTTTTTTACACACAATGGTTAGAAATAATCAGTCTAAAAATGTAGTAATTCAGTACTGCATGAACCATAGCTCCCTAATAGTATTGGTTGTCTTCATTAAGTGCAGCTTTTTAAAATTGAAATCCTCAAACCCACTTAAGGTCTTCAAGTGTACATTTACATTACTTGAAATATTGTTGAAGTGACAAAACATTTTTGATAACTGCACTTCTATAAAGATTCTCTCTTATATACGCTACGTATCAGTGGCTAAATTAAAAATTCAAGAAGAATAATGTTTTACTGACCCCTAGTTATGAAAAATGCTGAAAAGTGAAAAAAAAAAATAATAATAATAACATTTATTCAATTAAAGATGGAATTGATCTCCTCATTTGTCTTAAGCATTTGTAAATCAATTTAACCAGACCATGTGGTAAAGCAAGCATGAATTTAAAAATTTACCAATAAGTAAGCAAGTTTATTTAAAGTATTTTTAACATAATATATATATTTTACGTAGCAAAGTTATTATACCAGTTCCCAAGACAAACATATCATGTTGAAAATAAAAAATTACATATCCTGTCAAAATTTAAAAATGTGATGCAGACTTCATACTTCTCCATGAAAAGATTCACAATTTTCAGTGAAGTGCATAAGATTTCCTTTTAACAATATTTAAATAATAAAGATTCTCTTTCCTAAAAATTGTGTCCTAAAAATATACCTTAGTTGACAAAAGAGTTGATTGGGTTAATTAAGGTAATTTTTTTTAATTCAGGTATTTCCTTTATATTAACATATCTTTTTATCTACAGATAAAAAAAATAATGAGCATTAAACACCTCATCTGGAAATACAAATCAGATTGGACACCAGATCAGTGTGATGTCATGATATGGTTGAACAACGGCTATTGCAATTAAAGATTCTCCCTGCTAGATGGGAAAAAAAAAAAAAAAAAAAAAAAAAAGGTATCTGGGGAAAGAAATATAGAAAACAAGTAAGCAAGAAAAAAGAGAAGAACTAGAAATACTATAAATGATGCCTGCAAATATTTGTCAGGAATACTCTCCTCAGAAACATGAGGATGCAAAAATGAATAATAAGTCCACATTCACAAGGAAGTTTCTTTTCCCATTCTTTTAGTCTGCTGATTTTGCAAGGATCAGGTCTTACAACTTTGATGAGGAAGATAATCATTTTTCATAGATGACAGAGTGTTCTATAGCTCATATAATCTTATAGGGTGTACAACATATCAGAGTTTGTGTAAATGCAACCTTTTTTTGCAAACCCTTCAATACTTAAAGATTTCTTATAAAAAGGATTGAGAGGGACTCTTTACTTGGGTAGATAATGATAGGACAAGGAGGAATGGTTAAATACTAAAAGAGTATACTAATACTAATAGTATAGTAACACTAAATAATTTAGATTAGATGTTAGGAGGAAATTCTTCACTGTAAGGAAAGGCATTGGAGGTGTTCCAGACCAGGCTGGATGGGGACGTGGCCAATCTGATCTAATCATCCCTGCCTATGGAAGGGGGGTTGGAACTAGATGATTGTTAAGGTCCCTTCAAACCCGAGCCATTCTACAGTTCTATGATTCTGGTTTTGGGACCTTATTTCCATGGAAAGAACCATCAGAGGCTGCTAAGTCCACAGAATGTACTGAAGGTATGTCCTGGTTTCAGTTAGCACAGAATTAATTTTCTTCCTAGTAGCTGGTGGAATGCTGTGTTTTGGCTTAGAATGAGAAGAGTGCTGATAACACCCCGATGCTTTAATTGTTGCAGAGCAGTGCTTATACTAAGCCAAGGACATCTCAGCCTTTGCTCTGTCCTGCCAACGGGCAGGCTGGGGGGTGCAGTAAGAGCTGGGAGGGGACAGACCCAGGACAGGTGACCCAAACTAGCCAAAGGGGTATTCCATACCATCTGACGTCATGCTAAACAATATATAGGGGTGGCTAGCCGGGGGGAGGGGGCCGGACTGCTCGGGGTTAGGCGGGGCATCGGTCAGCGGGTGGTGAGCAATTGCATTGTGCATCACTTGTTTGTACATACTATTATTACTTTCGTATTATCACCATTGTATCATCATTATTATTATTATTATTATTATTTTCCTGTCTTATTAAACTGTCTTTATCTCAACTCACGGGCTTCACTTTCCATTTCTCTCCCCCGTCCCAGAGAGGGAGGGGGGAGGGTGAGCGAACGGCTGCGTGGTGTTTAGCTGCCAGCCGGGTTAAACCACGACAGTCTTTTTGGCGCCCAACGTGGGGCACGAAAGGTTGAGATAACGGCAGATCTGACCACAGTGTGTTAAACTAAAATTGGTATAAGTATTAGACCTGCTTAATAGTCACTTGTCATAATGCTGATTGCTTTAATCTCAACTGTGCTGCGCCTGTTTTCCAAATTGAGTATTATAGCACGTTATTTTCCGTATGTGCTCTCTGTCATGTTGTTTATCCTCTCCGGGCCCTGGTTTCAGACCATTATGGTACTGTGTGTTGTATCAGTGGCTTATGAGATGATGAAATATCTGGCCATGACTCTAACCTGGTATTTGTACTCAGTAACATCTTCGATTCTATACTTTGGAAACTGTATTTTGGAAACTATTAGCAATTGTATCTGTTGCCTTTTTTCATTAGGGAGTCAATCTGTGGAGGGGAAAGGGGAAGATAATTTTTCTTACTTGATCACTCTCCCTTTCTCCTTCACCACCCCTGTACCCTCCTTGATCACTCTCCCTTCCTCCTTCACCACCCTCTTATCCTCCGAGTTTATTACAATAGCTCTCCAAGATATTGAATATCCTTGGGATACTCAGACCAGCATAGTCCTGTTGTTCTGCCTCCTGAATGCACTTCAGGTTCTGCTTAAAGTTAAACAACTACTTAGGAAGCTCATCCGGAGATCTGCCCGGAGGCAGTATAGTTGTGGGTGGCAGGGAGTATGGGAGGATATGGGCAGGCATCTAGACCAGTTGGCACCCCCAGTGTTTTGGAAATTCACCCCTGAACAAGTGCAAAATCCTCAAAAACTGGCAGAATGCTTGAATAAAAGGTGTCGCGATTCGGGAAGTTCCAAAGTAACACAAATCATTGTAACATGCTGGGGCCTGGCTTACGCCTATCGAGCTGCCATGGATACTGCTATCAACTTAGTGACAGACCCTGCGGCCACTCCAAGTCCCGTGACAGATCCAACGGCCACTGTGACCCCTACGGTGGACTCTGCAGCCGCTCCAGTCCCAGCTTCTGCAGATGCTCCAGTCCCAGCTTCTGCAGATGCTCCAGTCCCAGCTCCTGCAGCCACTCCAGTCCCAGCTCCTGCAGCCGCTCCAGTCCCAGCTCCTGCAGCCGCTCCAGTCCCAGTTCCTGAAGCCGCCCCAGTCCCAGCTCCTGAAGCCGCCCCAGTCCCAGTTCCTGCAGTCGCTCCAGTTCCAGCTCCGGCCGCTACTCCAGTCCCAGTTCCTGCAACTGCTCCAGTCCCAGCTCCTGAAGCTGCTCCAGCTCCAGCTCCTGAAGCCGCTCCAGCTCCAGCTCCTGCAGCTGCTCCAGTCCCAGTTCCTGCAGTCGCTCCAGTTCCAGCTCCGGCTGCTACTCCAGTCCCAGTTCCTGCAACTGCTCCAGTCCCAGCTCCTGAAGTCGCTCCAGCTCCAGCTCCTGAAGCCGCTCCAGCTCCAGCTCCTACTGCTGCTCCAGTCCCAGCTCCTGCAACTGCTCCAGCTCCAACTCCAGCTCCTGTAGCCGCTACAGCTCCGGTTCCTGCAACTGCTCCAGCTCCTGTAGCCGCTCCAGCTCCTGTGGCCGTGTCAGAGAAACGAGCTGTAGCAGTGCAAGTTGACCCTGCAGAGGGCATTCCAACCCCTGTGGCAGACCCTGTAACAAAGTCAGAGAAACGAGCAGTAGCAGTGCAAGCTGCCCCTGTAGAGAAGGTGAAAATATGGTATAGAAATTCAAGTCGTTTAGAACGCAGAGAGTCTTCTGCCAATCCAGGTAAGGCTTCTGCCAAAACTAAGTATAGAGATGACGAAGATGATGACGACGCTGGGCCGTCAAGGATTCAGGAGGAGGAAGATGAGGATGCCGAAAGAGCAACAGTAACTACCCGAAGCCTAAACGAGCGCGAGCTACGAGATGTGCGAAAAGATTTTGGTCGCTGTATAGGTGAGCAGCTTGTCACCTGGCTGCTCCGGTGCTGGGACTCTGGAGCCAATTGTGTGGAATTAGACGGCAGGGAAGCCAAGCGGCTGGGATCCCTTGCTCGAGACGCCGGCATTGACAAAGCAATTGCAGATGGAGCACGACCCACCAGCCTCTGGAGGCGTCTCCTCTCAGCTGTGAGGGAAAGGTATCCCTTCAAGGAAGATATTTTATGTCTACCAGGCAAGTGGACCACTATGGAGAAGGGAATCCAGTACCTGAGGGAATTAGCCGTACGGGAAGTGATTTATGAGGATCCAGACCTCAAACAAACATCCACAGATCCAGATGAAGTCAAGTGTACACGACCCATGTGGCGGAAGTTTGTACGGAGTGCACCATCATCATATGCCAGCTCATTGGCAATAATGGCCTGGAAAGAGGATGAGGAACCCACAGTGGGTGAAGCGGCTAAACAACTCCGGCAGTACGAAGAAAGTCTCTCCTCTTCCTTACAGGCCTGCGTCTCAGCTGTGGAGAAACTTTCTGAAAAGGTTCACCAACTTGAAGAGAATCTATTGTCCTCCCCACCTGAACCAACCAGTGCCCACCGACCAAAGGAGAACACTTGGGAGAAACTTTCTGAAAAGGTTCACCAACTTGAAGAGAGATTATTCTCCTTCGCACCTGTACAAAGCAGTGTCTCAGCTGTCAGGGGTAGGCGTTCACCCACACAAGGAAGACGATATGGTGGGTACTCACCCCGTGCCACCCTGTGGTTTTACTTACGAGACCATGGAGAGGACATGAGAAAGTGGGATGGAAAATCTACCGCGACCCTAGAGGCACGGGTACGTGAGTTGCAAAAGAAAACAATCAGGAAAAAGGGATTCTCCGAAAAGTTTGCTGCTCCAACTTCCAGCAGACAGTCCTTCAAACACAGAAACGAGGAAGATTCTGACCAGGATTAGGGGGGCCCTGCCTCCAGCCAGGGGGAGGAAAGGGACAATCGAGTTTATTGGACTGTGTGGATTCGATGGCCTGGCACATCACGCGCACAGAAGTATAAGGCTTTAGTAGACACCGGTGCACAATGTACTATAATGCCATCGAGCTATAAAGGACCAGAGCCCATCTATATTTGTGGAGTGACAGGGGGATCTCAGCAGTTGACTGTATTGGAGGCTGAAGTGAGTCTGACTGGGAATGAGTGGGAAAAGCACCGCATTGTGACTGGTCCGGATGCTCCATGTATCCTTGGCATAGACTATCTTAGAAGAGGATACTGCAAGGACCCAAAAGGGTTCCGGTGGGCTTTTGGTATTGCTGCCTTAGAGACAGAGGGCATTAAACAATTATCTACCTTGCCTGGTCTCTCAGAGGACCCCTCTGTTGTGGGGTTGCTGAGGGTCGAAGAACAGCAAGTGCCAATTGCTACCACAACTGTGCACCGGCGGCAATATCGCACCAACCGAGACTCCCTGATTCCCATCCATAAGCTAATTCGTCAATTGGAGAGCCAAGGAGTGATCAGCAAGACTCATTCACCTTTCAATAGTCCCATATGGCCAGTGCGAAAGTCTAATGGCGAGTGGAGACTAACAGTGGACTATCGCGGCCTGAACGAAGTCACGCCACCACTGAGTGCTGCAGTGCCGGACATGCTGGAACTTCAGTATGAACTTGAATCGAAGGCAGCCAAGTGGTACGCCACAATTGATATCGCTAATGCATTTTTCTCCATCCCTCTAGCAGCAGAGTGCAGGCCACAATTTGCCTTCACTTGGAGGGGAGTCCAATATACTTGGAATAGGCTGCCCCAGGGGTGGAAACACAGCCCTACCATTTGCCATGGGCTGATCCAGTCTGCACTAGAGCAGGGGGAAGCTCCTGAACACCTGCAGTACATCGATGACATTATTGTGTGGGGTGACACAGCAGAGGAAGTTTTCGAGAAAGGGAAGAAAATAGTCCAAATCCTTCTGAAAGCCGGTTTTGCCATAAAACAAAATAAAGTCAAAGGACCTGCACGGGAGATCCAGTTTTTAGGAATAAAATGGCAAGATGGACGTCGTCAAATCCCAATGGATGTGATCAACAAAATAACAGCTATGTCTCCACCAACTAGCAAAAAAGAAACACAGACTTTCCTAGGTGTTGTGGGGTTTTGGAGAATGCACATCCCAAATTACAGTCTGATTGTAAACCCACTCTACCAAGTAACTCATAAGAAGAATGAGTTTGAATGGGGCCCTGAACAACAACAAGCCTTTGAACAAATCAAGCAGGAAATAGTCCATGCAGTAGCCCTTGGGCCAGTTCGAACAGGACCAGATGTAAAGAATGTGCTCTACACTGCAGCCGGGGAGAACGGCCCCACCTGGAGCCTCTGGCAGAAAGAACCTGGGGAAACTCGAGGTCGGCCTCTGGGGTTTTGGAGTCGGGGATACAGAGGATCTGAGGCCCGCTATACTCCAACTGAAAAGGAGATATTGGCAGCATATGAAGGAGTTCGATCTGCTTCGGAGGTGGTCGGTACTGAAGCGCAGCTCCTCCTAGCACCCCGATTACCGGTACTAGGCTGGATGTTCAAGGGAAGGGTCCCCTCTACGCATCATGCAACTGATGCTACATGGAGCAAGTGGGTTGCACTGATTACTCAGCGGGCTCGAATAGGAAACCCCAGTCGCCCAGGAATATTGGAAGTGATCATGGACTGGCCAGAAGGCAAATACTTTGGGATATCATCAGAGGAGGAGGTGGGTCGTGCTGAAGAAGCCCCACTGTACAACCAGTTGCCAGAGAATGAAAAGAAATATGCCCTGTTCACTGATGGGTCCTGTCGTATTGTGGGGAAGCATCGGAGATGGAAGGCTGCTGTATGGAGTCCTACGCGACGAGTTGCAGAAGCTGCTGAGGGAGAAGGTGAATCGAGTCAGTTTGCAGAAGTGAAAGCCATTCAGCTGGCTTTAGACATTGCTGAACGAGAAAAATGGCCAGTTCTCTATCTCTACACCGATTCATGGATGGTAGCAAATGCCCTGTGGGGATGGTTACAGCAATGGAAGCAAAACAACTGGCAGCGTAGGGGCAAACCTATCTGGGCTGCTGCATTGTGGCAAGATATTGCTGCTCGGGTAGAGAACCTGGCTGTGAAAGTACGCCACGTAGATGCTCATGTGCCCAAGAATCGGGCTACTGAAGAACATCAAAACAACCAGCAGGTGGATCAGGCTGCTAAGATTGAAGTAGCTCAGGTGGACCTGGATTGGCAGCATAAAGGTGAATTATTTATAGCCCGATGGGCCCATGACACCTCAGGCCATCAAGGTAGAGATGCAACATACAGATGGGCTCGTGATCGAGGGGTGGACTTGACCATGGACGCTATAGCACAGGTTATTCATGACTGTGAAACATGTGCTGCAATCAAGCAAGCCAAACGGTCAAAGCCTCTTTGGTATGGAGGACGATGGCTGAAATATAAATATGGAGAGGCCTGGCAGATTGATTACATCACACTCCCTCAAACTCGCAATGGCAAGCGCCACGTACTTACAATGGTGGAAGCAACCACCGGATGGCTGGAAACATATCCTGTGCCTCATGCTACCGCCCGGAACACCATCCTGGGCCTTGAAAAGCAAGTCCTATGGCGACATGGCACCCCAGAAAGAATAGAATCAGACAATGGGACTCACTTCCGAAACAACCTTATAGACACTTGGGCCAAAGAACATGGTATTGAATGGGTGTATCACATCCCCTATCATGCACCAGCCTCCGGGAAAGTTGAACGATACAATGGCCTGTTAAAGACTACCTTGAAAGCAATGGGCGCTGGGACGTTCAAAAACTGGGATACGCATTTGGCAAAGGCCACTTGGTTAGTCAATACTAGGGGATCTACCAACCGAGCTGGACCTGCCCAATCAAACCTGTTACGTACTGTAGATGGGGATAAAGTTCCTGTAGTGCATGTAAAAAATATGCTGGGTAAAACAGTCTGGGCTACTCCTGCCTCAGGAAAAGGCAAACCTATTCGTGGAATTGTTTTCGCTCAGGGACCTGGATATACTTGGTGGGTGATGCAAAAGAACGGAGAGGTCCGGTGTGTACCTCAAGGAGATTTAATACTGGGTGAGAATAGCCCATGAACTGAATTGCACCATGTTAAATAGTATATTATACTGTATGTTATCACTACCATGATTACTATAGGTGACTAATTAGAATGTATGGAAAAGAGTGTAACCTGAGCATGACATAAATGGTATGGAATAAGGGGTGGATAGATGTCCTGGTTTCAGTTAGCACAGAATTAATTTTCTTCCTAGTAGCTGGTGGAATGCTGTGTTTTGGCTTAGCATGAGAAGAGTGCTGATAACACCCCGATGCTTTAATTGTTGCAGAGCAGTGCTTATACTAAGCCAAGGACATCTCAGCCTTTGCTCTGTCCTGCCAACGGGCAGGCTGGGGGGTGCAGTAAGAGCTGGGAGGGGACAGACCCAGGACAGGTGACCCAAACTAGCCAAAGGGGTATTCCATACCATCTGACGTCATGCTAAACAATATATAGGGGTGGCTAGCCGGGGGGAGGGGGCCGGACTGCTCGGGGTTAGGCGGGGCATCGGTCAGCGGGTGGTGAGCAATTGCATTGTGCATCACTTGTTTGTACATATTATTAGTAGTAGTACTATTATCATCATTGTATTATTATTATTATTATTATTATTATTATTTTCCTGTCTTATTAAACTGTCTTTATCTCAACTCACGGGCTTCACTTTCCATTTCTCTCCCCCGTCCCAGAGAGGGAGGGGGGAGGGTGAGCGAACGGCTGCGTGGTGTTTAGCTGCCAGCCGGGTTAAACCACGACAAGGTAGCAAAGTTGCAGATGTAGTACTGCAGTATTGAAGCATTCAAGACTATATTATAGTGGGCCACTCTCATTTATCACTGTTGAGTTTTACAACCTAAACGTTCTTGTAACCTTTTTTTTTTTTTTTTTTTTGACGATGATGCTCTATAAGAGTTATAAATCTTGAAGTAGATTAGGAGTTTTTAAGAAAGAAAATTATAAATTAATTTCCTTTTTTAATTATTATTATTATTTTTTTTTTATGTGAAACCCAATTAAATACTTTCTAAACATATGAGAAAATTCCAAACCCTTTTGAAGTCAATGGCACAATTTTGATTTCAACAAGGCAAAGATTTCCTCCAAGGACTTATTACTCCTAGCTAAGTATGAACACATTTTGAAAAATTCTGGAAGACTGAGAGTTTAGTCTTTCAAATGCATGCTACAAAGAGTAATACTTATTTCAACAATGAGAGAGGCCCAGATTTTTAAACATTATTAGATATCTAACTACTAGTGAAATCTCTGTGACCTGGGACCTATGCCATTGATAAATACAAAAACAATTCTAATGTTGTCAATGCAATCTGTTGCTATCAAAACCTTACACAGATTCACCAGAGTTAAATCTTCTTGTCCTAATCTAGGATAGACAATGGAGGACAGTGGCATACACATGCAAGCACTATGCCTGGCTTCACAACGATGAAAGGAAGTATATTATGTCCATGCTGTAGACCTCAGATGCCTGCATAGAGGAGATGGTGGGTCTGAAATAATCAGACAGTCACATTATTTAAACATGAAGCCAGTTTCCATAGAGCCAGGTTGAACAATGTGCAGAGAAGGGCGACGAAGCTGGTGAGGGGTCTGGAGAACAAGTCCTACGAGGAGCGGCTGAGGGAGCTGGGCTTGTTCAGCCTGGAGAAGAGGAGGCTCAGGGGTGACCTTATCGCTCTCTATAGGTACCTCAAGGGAGGCTGTAGCAAGGTGGGGGTTGGTTTGTTCTCCCACGTGCCTGGTGACAGGACGAGGGGGAATGGGCTAAAGTTGAGCCAGGGGAGTTTTAGGTTAGATGTTAGGAAGAACTTCTTCACTGAAAGCGTTGTGAGGCATTGGAACAGGCTGCCCAGGGAAGTGGTGGAGTCACCATCCCTGGAAGTCTTTAAAAGACATTTAGATGTAGAGCTTAGGGATATGGTTTAGTGGGGACTGTTAGCGTTAGGTCAGAGGTTGGACTCGATGATCTTGAGGTCTCTTCTAACCTAGAAATTCTGTGATTCTGTGATTCTGTGATATATATATATATATATATATATATATATATAAATACGGTGATGAAGTCTTGCAAACTTTGTAACTGTTGTAGCGTTTAGAACATTTTAAGTTAATGCTTGAAGCAGCTTGACATAAAGAAATTACTGAACCATATTGTTCTTCTGAGATGGTATTTATAAACCTCAATATTTTTATAGTAAAGGAAATTTTAGAGCAAAGTCAAAACTGCCCAAACATCCAATAGTCACTAAAAAGTTTGGATTGTAAAACTGCTTGTATAGAGCATGTTCACTGAGCTCACCAACCTGATGCAATTTGTCACTAAACTTGTTCAAAATACAAATACACTTTTAGGAGCTTTCCAATGAAGTGAAGTGACTGGAATGTTTGACTGCCTTGTTATGTGTGAAATGAGATTTCAAACCACAGATGTAGTGTATTTCTACAGTTTTGCATTAATTCCATTAGGTTCAGTAGCTCTATTTTTGTGACTAACTTAATGACTCATGATATATAAAGTTGAAACTTATTAGAAGAGCTCAAAGAAGGTTGCAAGCCTTAAAGCTATATTCTGATCCTAATTCTCTGTTGACTTTCATCTTGGATAGTTATTTATTCACTTGTAAATCAGACCACTTACATATACTTAGCATTGGTGTAAATGTGCATAGCAATATATAATACATGTAAAACCCCTTGTGATTTCTGTATATATATATATATATATATTTCAATGTCTGTCTCACACCAGGGTTAAAATAAACCTCTTAAGAGTGTCTGCTGCTTTAAAAGAGATTTATAAAACCTATCTTTTCATTTAAAGATGTGGTGGTTTTACTTTGCTGGGCAGCTAAACTGTACCACAATCGCTTTCTCAAAATCTCTCTATTCAGAATATTTTGGTTGAAATATTCCTATTATACATAATTGTATCCTTTACCTGGACTATTATACATAATTGTATCCTTTACCTGGAGTAAACAAAACATAAAAACTAATGGAGCTTGAACTGCCTTAACAGAGATTTTGCTTAGTGACTAGGAAACAGTTCTCAACAGCAAGCACAGGAATAGATTGCCCAAGGAAACACTGAGGTCTCCATTTAGTGGAGACTTAGAAAAACAGGTTAGATAAAAATGATACAAATGGATTATGGATAGTTGAGTCTGAGTCTATCATGAACAGATGGACTAGACAGCCTCTTAATGTCTTGACTTTTTCAGTGTTTTATGAAGATGAGTGTGTATATATACATATATTGACAAGCATAAATATGTATATATATGTATACATACATATGTGTGTGTGTATTACTATATACAGTTTTCCTGGTTCTACTGATAATAGTTAAATATAAACAATCTGTATTGTTTTATTTGCTTTTCATTTTATTTTCACAATATCTCAGAATATTTCTTGTGGAATTGTGCTCATTTCTGAACAAGTCTTTAAGAGAGATATTCACAGATAGTATGCTTTTAAAAACAACAAAAACTTTGAAGAAAAAAAAATAAATCAGCTATTGGGTCTAACAATTGTCCTTATTTCTTTAAAGTATGAATCTTGCTTCTGCAGGATTGTGGAAGACAAAATGTTCTTTTTGCAATAAATTTATCGACCCTTTAGGATTCAGAATAACTTTATCAGTTTGCATGTCATAAGATTGAGACTCCAAAGAAGTTTTGGGACAGACAAAAATATGAACAAGAATATTTTTTCCCACTATAATACCCTGTAATTTCAGTTCATACTATGAAATGTGATATTACTGTAAATGGGAAAAATCTGCTCTCTTCATATATTTTATGAAAAATCAGGATCAAAGTAGTCTACTGCAGTGTTTTCTTTTGTTTGTTCGTTTGTTTTAACAATACATAATTAACCAGCAGCCATTGCACTATACATTCTGGATCATTATCAACAATAAAATAGATAAACCAAAATACTAAATAGTTCCAAATGTAAATATATACCTACATATTTCTAAAAGCCCTTCTATAACTAACTGAAAGAAGTTCTACAAAGACAGAGATATGCATATGCACATATGTATGTGCACACATGTAGACAGCTTGCTCCTCCCCTTTCTTGAACTGTGTGGGTTACTGTCGCCCCTCAAGAGCTTTGTCTGCACACTGACAATGAAGGACACATGCTGGGAGAAGCATGAAGAAAGAAGAAGAAGACGAAGACGAAGAAGAAGAAAAAGGAGGAGGAGGAGGAAGAGGAAAAGGAGAAGGAGGAGAACCAGGACCTGGCATATATATTACATATTATTATTATGTAATAATATATAATATCTGTAATTAAAATATATTACTATTTATATATAGTATATGTTACTATAAATTGATATACTTTAAACTGATATAAATTTAAGGTAGGTCACCACTCAGACCAGAAAGTCCTTCTCTAAAGTGATAATATCCCTAAAATCTTGGAATAAAATGCATAAAAAAAAAAAAAAAAAAAAAAAAAAAAAAAAAGATATAATTTTACACTGAAAATTATTACATAGCCAATAAACTGAACTAGATTAGGTTTAGCTAGATAAGTGCTTAACTGGATAATTACTGTTGGAGAGAACTTTTTTTTTTTTTCCCACACTTCCTTTTAATTTTCTTAACATGATATCTCTTCACCTTTTTGACAAAATATATTCTTTCACACATTGGTGGCATTAAATTTCATAAAACACCATTTCCTTTTGGAAAAACAAAACAAAACAAAACAAAACAAAACAAAAAAACAAGTCACAGTTTTTCTTATCCTCCATCCTCCCCAACAATACAAGAACATACAAATGAAAACAGAAAAAGAAAAAAAAACACTCTTGACAAGGGCTTCCTGTTGAACCTATGCAAAACCTGTCATCCCTACATGTCTGTCCAAGAGAACCATAAGGTAGATGCATTTTTTTATTGTTCAATTTGAACACCATTCAAGGTTCCATATTAAAATACCTCATTTAGGTTTCTGCTTATGAACTTGGTCTCAGAACTCCCACTATTATCCTTACTGATCTTCCCAATATGAGGAATGCACTTTAGAGAGTAAAACAGCTGATCAAGCAGAGGTGTCTACTTTTGAACTAGTTGACTAAACCTATAAAGGTACTCACATGTAGACAACACTTGAGGGGGGAGGGAGGGGATGGAAGGAGGAAGTGTGTGGGTGGAGATGAATCACATCCTCTGAACTGAGTATAATATATAAACATCCATTGCTATTTGGTATCTTTTTCTTCCAGTTGGTGTCTCTGGTGTCCAGAAACACTCTGGTTCTTCTTGTGTCCAGAAGAAAATAAATCTCTTGTAGGCCCTTCATCAACTGTATCACACTTGTGCTTGTGCCTCAGATTTATTGCATCTCAGATGGCAGTGAATAAATAGATAAGACTAGACAGCTAAATCCTACTATGTATAACTTATTTATTATAATGTTTATATATTATAATATTTCTTATAATAAAGTATTTACATACTAGACATCTAGGATTATACAGCTAATGGAAAGAGTGGTTTAACTTAACAAAGAGATTCTTCTCCCATGGTACGTATATGGGAAGACTGAGGGATTCTCAATTATCAATCAATCACACAGTTGTGTAGACAGACAGTAGGAAACACCAGCACTGAGAATATCTGACTACCTTCAGAAATGTTGATATCTAAAACATCTCTTTTTCCTCTGAAGAATATTTTTCTCTAAGAATATTTTATTCTAATAGTTTTTTCTAAGATAAATATAAGCAAATTCCTGAAACGTAATGAAAATGTGGGTAATTCCTTACCTTCTAACATGGCTTTATCTCTGTCATTGACTATTCTTTCATATTATCATTGTAGGGTGAAGTCCCTGGTGACTGGAAAAAGGGAAACACTACTCCCATTTTTAAGAAAGCAAGAAAGGAAGACCCCGGGAACTACAGGCCTGTGAGCCTCACCCTGTGCCTGGGAAGATCATGGAGCAGATCATCCTGGATCATGTCATTAAGGCATGCACGAGATAAAGAGGCGATTTGAGACAGTCAGCATGGCTTCACCAAAGGCAGATCTTGCCTAACCAATCTGGTGGCTTCTATGATGGAATGACTGCATCAATGGACAAAGGAAGGGTGATGGGTATACTCTACATGGACTTAAGCAGAGGCTTAGATATGGTTCCTCACTGCATTCTTCTCTCTAAACTGAAGAGCTATGGATTTGAAGGATGAACTGTTAGGTGGATAAAGAATTTGTTGACTGATCACAGCCAACGGGTTGTGGTCCATGGTTCTATGTCTGGGTGGAAGCCGGTCAAAAGTGGTGTCCCTCAAGGGTTGGTCTTGGGTCCAACCATTTACTCCAAAATACTTTAGCTGCACAGAACACTGAAGAATTTAGAAATGTGTGGTACGTATATCTCTCAACACTTTTTTGTACCACCATCCATAGTGGAAATTTCAAGGTGTTTATTCATGGATTAATTTTAGCTATTTTTGAAATCAGGATGAAAAATTATGTCCCTCAGGGGTCAGCCTTGGGACCGGTGCTCTTCAACATCTTTATCAATGACATAGACAATGGAATCGAGTGCACCCTCAGCAAGTTTGCAGATGACACCAAGCTGAGCGGTGCAGTCAATACAAAAGAGAGAAAGGATGCCATCCAGAGGGACCTGGACAGGCTGGAGAAGTGGGCCCATGAGAAGCTAATGAGGTTCAACAAGGCCAAGTGCAACACCTTACACTTGGGCTGGGGCAATCCCAGGTATTTATATAGACTGGGAGGAGAAGAACTTGAGAACAGCCCTGCGGAGAAGGAGTTGGGGGTCCTGCTGGACGAGAAGCTGGACATGAGCCAGCAGTGCACACTTGCAGCCCGGAAGGCCAACTATGTCTTGGGCTGCATTAAAAAAGAGCTGGTCAGCAGGGAGAGGGAGGTGATTTTCTCCCTCTACTCTGCTCTTGTGAGACCCCACTGTGTGCAGGCCAGGGGTCGCCAGCATGAGAAGGATGTGGATCTCTTGGGACAGTTCCAGAGGAGAGCCAGTAAGAGGATCAGAGGACTGGAGCACCTCTCCTATGCAGAAAGGTTGAGGGAACTGGGCTTGTTTATCCTGGAGAAGAGAAGGCTCTGAGGAGCCCTCATTGTGGCCTTGCAGTACTTGAAGGGAGTGTATAAACAGCAGAGGGAACGCCTGTTTGCATATGTTGATAGTGATAGGACAAAGGGGAATGGTTTTAAACTAAGACGGGGAGATTTAGGTTAGATATTAGGAAGAAGTTTTTCACTCAGAGCGTGGTGAGGCACTGGAACAGGTTGCCCAGAGAGGTTGTGGATACCCCATCCCTAGAGGCATTCAAGGCCAGGCTGGGTTTGGCTCTGGGCAGCCTGCTCTAGTGGCTGGCAATGCTGCCCAAAGCAGGAGGGTTGAAACTAGATGATCTTTAAGGTCCTTTTCCACACAGACCATTCTGTGATTCTATGAAATCACATCCCTCCCATGGGATGCTGTCCTTCCCAAACTGGTCCTACGTGTGCTTCCCACAGGCAGCAGCTCTTCAAGAATTGCTCCAATATGGGTCCATACCATGGGGTCCGTCCTTCAGAAGTAAAATCCTCCAATGTGGATCCCCACGGGCAGCAGCTCCCTCCAGGTCACCTGCTCCAGTGTGGACTCCTCTCCATGGCCTGCCCCTGTAGGGACTCTCCATGGGCTGCAGCCTCCTCCAAGCCACATCTACCTGCTCCACCGGGTGCTCCTCCACGGTCTGCAGCATGGAGATCTGCTCCATGTGGGACCCATGGGCTGCAGGGGGACAGCCTGCTTCACCAGGGGCCTGTCCACAGGCCACAGGGGAACTTCTGTTGAGTACCTGGAGCACCTCCTGCCCTCCTTCACTGACTTTGGTGTCTGCTGAGCTGTTTCTCACTCCTTGCTCTCCCAGCTGCTGTTGCGCAGCAGGGTGTTTTTTGTTTTCATTTTATTTTATTTATTATTATTATTACTTTTTTCCTTCCCTTTTTAAAATCTGCTCTCACAATCTGCCCAGTGTTGCATACTGACTTGGTTCTGGCCAGCAACGGAGCTGATTTGGAGCTGACTGGGTCTGGCTCTTCTCTGACATAGGGCAGCTGCTGGACTCTCCTCACAGAGGTCATCCCTACAACCCCTCACTACCAAAACTTTGCCACATAAACCCAATACAGATGTTGCACAATTTTAATCAATGTCACTGTCATTAAATAATGCAAAAAGTAGAGAACTTCACATCTGAACCTATTTCAAAATAAAAATCTCTCCATATACCATGACTGAGGCATAACATAATATGAATATGAAAGAAAATGGGTTATATTAAATATCTTAAGTGAATACACACTAAGCACTCCAGGAAACCTGTGCTATCAACAGAAACAAAGAATAGCAGAGAACAGGATCCTACTTCTCCTCTGAGGCTGTTTTTTAAACAAGTTTCTGTTAATCCAGAACTCAGTAATGTGAGAATTTTCTGCTTGTTTCTATTTTCTTTATTTTTTTAACTTTTTTTTTCTTAATGGAAAGAGACCAAGAAAAAAATATTTAATATTGAAAATCAAAGTGACTGAACATGTACCTTAAATCTAAAGGAAGATCTAAACAAATAAGCAAAGAAAAAATCTTATAGACAAGGCAACATTTTATGATCAAGGTAGCTATAAAGAAAAGACCAGAGAGACAAGAAAGACTGAAATTATGAAGGCCCCTGGAGTGCTCTCAAAGATAAATGAAATCTTGAGGCAAATAGCTGAAACAGAGTTGTATCGATATTGTTGTTGTTGTTTTGTTTTGTTTCTTGAATTAAAGATATATTATCAAAATAGAGACTTATGTAACACACTTCTTAATGTCAGTCACAGACTCATTTTCATTGTTTAGTTAAAGTGCAAAAATTCCTTGCCATCAACAAGGAAGTATCTGCATATAACGATCTTGTTTTAATTGCAGTACTTAATAACGTGGGGTATTTCCTGTCATTTGGATTATTCATATATGTTAAGTTAGCAAGTATTGCTTATTTTGTTTATGTTTAGACATGCAGGCTCAGTCCATTGTAACTATTTTGTACGGCTGCTGCTAAGAACATATTTTTTAATAGAAGTGGAAGAAGACTAAGTCCACAAAGCTCAGTATAGCTATGTTTATAGGGCAGCAGAAAGCATTATGTATGATTCACATGACCTATCCTGCAAACCATGTTTTTTTTTTTTTTTTTTTTGCAAACCATAAAATTTGCTTGTAGAAGATAAAAGAGATGCAAACTGCATAGATAAGTTTATATGTTCAGTGATGGCCTTTCTTTACCATCCAGTCATTCAAGTGGAAGGAGGATCTGTGTTCTTTGGGCATGTCTCAGAATAATTTTGAAATGATAGAAGGGCTGGCTGGAAGGGGTTTCTACTATATCACTTTATAACCTTTGTTTTAGACAGACATCTATTCATTGATATATAATAGAAAAATTATTTGAAACTCTCCCAGGACCAAACAGTCTGGGGTCAGAGACTTCAAATGAAGTCAAATTTCATGACCACTAACTTCTGTAAAGAAATGTTCTAATCTAAGCTTAATTTTAAAGTCAACAGAGCATTTGTGGGAAAATAAATAAATAAATAAATAAATAAAATCACATGCTGCATTCTTTTTGTTTTCTTTTTTTTTTTTTTTTATTATTAGTTACGAGGTCTTTTTTCCCTAAAATGAATATAGAGTGTATAAGTCAAATACATTGAAATAGATTTTTTTTAAAGTCTTATGAACTAAGTGGTAAGTGAAGAGCTGCCCACTGGAACCCAGCCCAGTGCCTTAGAGCCTGGGGTCTCTGCCCAAGCTCAGGGACCCACCTGCTGCTTTCCATTTCGCAGTTTTAACCAGTATCAAGGCTGAGCATGTGTTGGAGAGATGCACACAGAGACAGGACACTGACTCAACTGGCCACATGGACTGCCTTAGCCAAAGGCTGCCTTCAACAGTTCTTACATAAACAAGGCTCACATAAAACATAGACAGACATCCAAGTCCCCTTCTTCCTTTCCAGATGGTAGAGATAGAAGTTCACCAGTGCAGGCACACAGACAACACTCTGTGTTCACCATCATACACATATTCCTGGATCCCTTGAGTCCCTTCTGTCCATACAGAACACCTCCTCAGACCCTGGGTCCCCTTACCTGATTCAAGGTTTGCCTACTCTCAAACAAGTCCAGCTTGAAGTTCACTGTGTACGTGCACACACTCATGCACTTGTCCCTCACACACAAAACATTTGCAAACCCCGTGGGTGTACCATGGGTGCATGGACTCCCTTCCTGCCTCATAACCCAGCCCAGACATGGGGCCTCTGCTAATCATCAGCAGGTCCAGCTTAAAGATTTCTACTGAGCACACTCTCACCCCACATACACCAGGCTGAGGAAGGTAAGGCACTTGTTCCCCACGCACCACAGTTGGCACTAGGCACATAGGCTGTGACCCCTGGAATGGCCCCAGCCAGCAGTGTGGACCCCAAATTCACCTCATTCATGCCAGTCTCCCCCCAGGAGATGGTTTGGGAACACACACCATGCCACCCCTGTGTCTGGGAGTAGAAGACACCCAATTCACTGCTGGGGTCACCTACACCCGCAGTCTGACTACAGTAACGGGCACTAAATCTACTCACACCAGCCCCACCAGTAGCTGGTACCTATCCTTTCAAGTCACATACACACTCTCAAAGAAGCCCATGGTTACCCTGGTCCCACCCTGAAGTAGCTGGTTTGGGAACACATATTACTTCCACTCCAGTGGCTGGGAGTATGAGACCCCTACTCTCTCCAGTAGCTGGCTTTGGACCACTCACTTGCTACAGTAACTGGTACTACAATCTGTGTATTCTACACTCCCAGTTTCACTGTAGTAGCAGGCACCCAGTCTACTCATAAGGGCCCCTGTAACTGACATTCCAGGCTCAGTAATTTCTATTTTAATAGTTATTTTGACTAGTGGACCACCATTATTTTGGAAAATGTTAAAGAGCAGAACTGACATTTACTTATGAAGGGAGGATGTATAACCAGTTCCAGCAATGTTGAGAAAATAACAGGTAGTCTACTGTTAAGAACAAGAAAGAGGGAGAAGGAAGGGGGGGAGGGAAAGGGGAAAGGAGGGAGGAAAGAAAGATTGTAAAAAAATACTTGTTCTTTATTTTAATCTATTTGAGCAAGGTTAACATAAAATAGTTCATATTAGTGTCACTCTCAATTTGATTACTTTCTGCATTCATTGGATAGCTTAGTAATTTGAACCTATTGACTTGTTGATTCAGTATTAAACATGGATTTAATTTGCCTTTTGTACAGTTACATCTTTAATTAAGTTAGTAAAGTTGTGTTAAACTACAATAGCTAAATGTTTCCTTTGGTATGTTTTGCTATCAGATCCATTTTAATGAAATCATAAACAATATGGAGAACTGCTTTATATGGTTACATGAGAACCTGGATTATGAGTTCTAATGAAAATACAGAGGTAAGTAAGACATCCTAAAGCCATTTTGTTTTACTTTCTTATTAGGATCTAAAAATTAGATCTACAAGAAGATTTCATATTGCAGCAATCATACAGTACTGTACTCAGGGATTCTTACATTCTGTAATAGCACATGTAGCCTGGCACCAAGTAGGTAAACTCCATGGAAACAGAGAGAGTGGACGGTGCTAGAGAATGCAACCACAATAGCCAGAATGTTCATCAAGGAATTATCAGTATTTGCTGATTTTCAGTTGTATAGATCCTAACTTTAAGTTAAAAAGTAGTGGTCCATGTCAAATGCTGTTGCACCTATCAAATAAAGTCTAGTGACTTTACACCGAGACTTTAATTGACAATGTACTTAACAATATACAATGTACTTAATGTACAATAATGAGCTTCTTCTCCTTTAAAAGATATTCTGGTCATGGTACATTTCTCACAGTGTTATCCCTTGTAGTTTTTCTGTGTGAGCATCAATAGTATTGCTAAGGCAGATCTTATTAGGATAGGGCAGATATAGGGTCAATAACACGTTGTACTGCTGGTGTTAACAGAAGCTTTTACAACCACAGGACTGATTTTTAGGACTGCTAGGAAGCAAGATGAACATGACCAGGTAGGGACAATGTATTTTTGCCAGCAGGGTGACTGACATGGGAATGACAGTTTTCAAGTAGGATTGACACAGGTAGGAGATAACCCATACTCCAGTGAGGAAGTGGTAGACAGGTATGGGAAACAAAGGATTTGTGGTGATATAGACAAAAAAAAAAAAAAAAAAAAAAAAAAAAAAAACAACCTTGTATTGAACAAAACCAGGCTGAAGGGAACGTATGTGTATAAATAAGAAAATGCCATTTTTATGAAGGACAGGCAGAAAAGCAGTGTGGAGACAGGTCCTTAATGTGGGAAAACAGTGGAAATACATGGAGCTTTGCCATGGGAGGGGTGATAAACCAGGTAAAAGTTTATGGTTTAGGGTTATCACACGGACCAAAGTATGCAGTGTTGTGATGAGTTTTGGCTAAAGACTGACTGCTCAGGGAGGAGAGGGTAAATGATGCCATGTTCCAACAAGTGGAAGAAGTCTCATATTCACAATCCCTGATCCTTGCAAGAGACTTTTACCACCCATAAATCTGCTGGAGGGATAAAAAAACAGTGTGGTTTATCAACACTGGCCAGCAGCCAAATGTACACTCATCTGCTCTCTCACTTACATTCCTCAACAGAATGGGGAGCAAATGGGATGAGAAACATCATGGGTCAAGAAAACAGGGAAAGATTGCTCACCAATTGCCATCACCAGCAAGGCAGACTCAATTGAGAAAATAAATTTAATTTCTTTTAAATTAAAATAAATTTGAGTATGAAGAAATTGACAAAAATAAATAAATAAATAAAACAACACCTTTCCCCCACCCCACTTCCCCCACCTCCACACTTGACTCCCTTACTCCACTGAGAGGCACAGGTTGTGTGGAAAATGGTACTTGCAGTCAAGTCAGGTACTTAAGTTTGTCTTTGCCACTCCTTCCTCTTCACACATTTTCCCTGTTACAGTGCAGGTCCTCTCCACAGACTTTAGATCTTCAGGAAAAATCTGCAATAGTTTGGCCACTCCACTAGTCACAATCCCTTTGGGAAATATTTAACTCTTCCACTGTGGGGTCCTCCACGGGATGCAGGGGAAAATATGTTCCAGCACCATAGAACACCTTCCCCTCCTCCTTCTTCTCTGGTGACCTGGTGACCTTAAATTATTTCTCACTTTTTTCTTTTTCTTTTTTTTTTTTTTTTTTTTTTTTTTTTTTTTCCCTCCTCTTACCATGTGGCATTTCTGCCCTTTCTTAAATTTGTTTTCACAGAGGTGTCATCAGCTTTGCTGATTGGCTTAACTTTGGTCTGTGGTTGGTCTGTTGAAGAGCTGGCTGATTCTGGATCTGGCTGTGTCTAGCGGGGCAGCCTTTGATAGCTTCTAGCAGAGGCTATCCCTGAACTTCCCCTCAGTACCAAACATTGCCAAATAAATCCAGTACACAAGACATAGCAATCTGGGAGGTTTCTTTAGTAGTTCTGATGAACATTTCCTGACACAAGGAATTGAGAATACTGAGGAGCTGACAAGGGGAGACACTGCTGGGCATGTTACTCAGGAGTGAGGAATAACTGTTTGCAATCTGAAGGTTAAAGGCAGCCTTGGCTGTAGTATCTATTTGGTGATGGAATTCAAGTTCATTACACAGGGGAGCAAGATAAGTAACAGAATGTGTTTAGAGACTTTCTTGAAAGAATCCCAGGAACTATGGTCTAAGAGAGAAGTATCCAGAAGAGCTGACTGATTTTCAAGGATCACCTCCTTGTTCAAGAGCAGTCCATCCCAATGAGCAGGAAGTCAAGCAAAGGTGAAAAGAGGCCTGAGTGGATAAACACAGAGCTCTTTATTAAACAAAAGAATTAAAAAGAAGTATAGAGGAGGTCAAACCAAGGGCAGGTGATGCAGGAGAAAACCTATAGAGACATTATCTGAATGTGCATGAAAGGCTTAAGAAAGCCAAGACCTATCTAAAGTTGAATCTGGTGAGGGACATGAAAGTCAAGATGGTTGTCTACAAGTACACATGAAGCAAAAGGAAGGCTATGAAAAGTGTGGACCCATGGCTGAATGGAGCAAGGGCCTTAGTGGCAAAGGATATGGAAAAGGGCAAAGGACTAAATGCTTTCTTCATCTCAGTCTTTACTGGTAAGACCAGTCTTCAGGAGTTCCGCTCCCCCTGAGAAAAGGGAAAGTCTGGAGCAAGGAATACTTATTCTCAGTGGGTAAGGATCAAGTTAGGGAACACTTAAATAAACTGGACATAAATAAGTTCATGGGACCCAACAGGATGCAGTCATGATAACTGAGGGAGCTGGCTAATGTCACTGCAAGTCCATTCCCAAAATTATCTATGAAAGACCATGATGACTGAAGGAGGTTCCTTAGTCCTGGAAAAAAACAAATGACACTCTTAAATTCAATAAAGGCAAGAAGGACGACATGTGGAAATGGAAACTGGTTAGCATGATATTGATTCTAGAAGGACTCACGTTCCAGTCTCAGTTATTCTGTGAGTGTATAACTCTTCTTTAAAAGCTCGCAGTTAGTGAATTACTCAGAGTATTGTAACTGTTAAACTAATAATATTTAGCCTGAAGGGTCTGAAAAAGGAAAACCTTTCAGGAAACAGTTCAGGAAATTATTATGCAGAAAAGCCAATAGATCACATAGTTTTAATAATTAAAAGTTAGGAACAATATTTTCAGTGTTCAGCATTGTGAAGGTGAAAAATGAAATAGTTGGAAGCAGTTTCTCTAAAAACAGTGTAGCAAGTGTGTTATCTATCTATCTATCTATCTATCTAACTATCCATCTGTCAATTTATTTATTTATTATTTGTTTGTTTGTTTTTCCAGAATCACCATTTTGGAAACAGTCACATTCCACATATATTGAATCTGAGAACCTGTATTCCATTCTGGCAGGTCCACCTATAAGTGAGTCCTCTGTTCTCCTATTCAGCAATAGGAGAACAGAGGAAAAACAACTTTGCCACATATCTTATTTTAACCACTTCACAAGCTGCTACTTTAACCAATTCACAAGTATGATTATAATGCCTTCCTTTGCTAAAATGTACCACTGTGTATTACTTTACTGTCACATATTCTTCATCCCTTCTCATTTTTATTTAAAATGAGCCATTATTTCACCAACTTTCTTCAAACTGTTCCCTTATTTTCCATCCTCCAGTGAGATTTAAGGGATAACTTTCACATCTCAAAGAATTTCCAAATTCTTTAGTCATATTTTAGACCTTTTATTGACTTTTTATTGACTTATTTACATCTTTTTTTGTGTTACAGTATTTCTTTTGTCTCTTTCTTTAGTGGGTTTTAATAACATTTGAATGTTTTTTATGTGTGTTCTAAAATGGTATGAACACTAAACACACTATTTTTAGTATCCCTATAAAGGTCACACAGACTTTTTGTCTTTCTTTTAGTAAGGAAAAAAATGCAACTTTTTAATAGGGTCATTTCAGTTTCTGAGGCATGTAATATAAAAAACACAAAAGCCTATTTCATTTAATTTCATAAAGTATCATTCAAACACAGCTATCAAATTTCTAAAGGTTTTATTCTGATGTGATTGAACAATGACAACTTGTCTCCAGACTCTCTCTCTTTAAGGAAAGACAAACCTTTTTTTTTTTTTTTTTTTTTTTTCTATGTCAGATTACATTGCTCTAGACTGTAAAATAATAAATTCACACTAATAAAGAAAATTGGTATTATTAGTATTATTATTTTTAACACCTTAAGAATTTTATTGAACATCCAAAGCTCTAACCTCAGACAGATCATTTTGGAAAGTATAGTTTTCATCTTAAACTTTTATTTTAATTTTAGTGAAATATAACTTGTTACAATTAAATATTTTGCTCTGAGGCTATGAAGAAAAGCTAATACGAAAATATCCACAATTTTGACACAAAAATAAATTGTGTTGGGGGAAGTTTGTGAAAACACAGAACTATGATTCACAAATGTCTCCATCCTTCAAAGTTTTGAACATGTCTCAACTCATTAACTGCAAAACTTTTTGTTAGTAAAATTTTACAACAACAAAAACAAACAAAAAAAGACAACCAACAAACAAACAAAACAAGAAAAAAAAAAAAAAAAATAGTTCTGCATCATGATGCTATTTATATTCAGTTAGAAATATGGGTTCAATTCAACAATTTTAGCAAAGTTAACCTGTTTGGTTTTGGGTGTCCTAAAATGCCTGAGAAATCCACCAGGACATGACAGATGTGATGAAAGAGCTATAGGAGAATGTATGCAACATCATTGTAGCTGGTTTGAGGTCACGTAGAGTATCTGAGGGTGTCTCAAACACTGTTATATATTTATGTTTAACAAACTCAGGCCTCAAAGGTGGAATTCAGCTCACAGTTTAAAACACTAAAGTTTCTACATGAACCTTGGGAATATTTATCTTGGTGTTTGTCTTGTCAACAAAGCTGAAGAAACCTAAGGAGATATTCGGCTGTGGTAAGTTGACCCTTACTGACAGCTAAGTCCCACTCAGTTGCTCACTCACTGTCCCCACAGCAGGACAGGAGAAAAAATAGGAAGAGTAAAAGCAAGAATATTTGTGGGTTTAGAGGAACACACCTTAATCAGCAAAGCAAAATAAGGAATTTATTCATTACCTAACATTGACAGGCAGATGTCCAGACACTTCCTGGACTTGGGCACATGTAGCAGCTACTTGGGAAGACAAACACTATAACCCTAATCATCTTCCCTTCCTCCTCCTTTCACTGAGATTTTATTGATGAACATGGCATCATAGGGTCTGGAATATCAAGTTTGTCAATTTGGGTCAACGGTTCTGGTCATGTTCCCTTCCAGGATACTCAAGGGAAGGGGCAGAGCAGGAAAAACAGAAATGCCTTGGTCCTACATTGCTTGGTAATAAGAAAAACGAATCCAAATCACAGCACCATATGAGCTACTATGAAAAAAATTAAGTTGTTCTCAACCATACGCAGTACATCAGCTCATCCTAAAATAGGCATAAAATTTGCGACTCAGATGTATAAATATAAGATTGTAGTGACATTTAAAATATCTGAACTCATCATGTGTGACCTTCTATATGCTGTTTAGAATGCTGAATGTCTCTTTGAGGCTCTCAGCTAATGCTATGCAGATGTCTTTGATACCTTATATGAAATTTTATATATTGGGTATATGGTTGCCATATATTAGGTATGTTTAGGTAATTTAATCCTACTGCATAGATACCCATTTTAGTTGGCTGATGAAAAGGTGTTCTTAGAACACTTCAGAAGTACAATAGAAAGGCTCAGATTACTCAGAAATTGCTGTCAGGAGTAGTTTTCCAGGATTTGAGAGAACTGAATCAACTTCACTCAAACAAGATAGGTGAAAAGAGTCATGCATCTTCTTTTTTAGACATCTTTCATCCTCAACACTGCATTGATCAGTTGTAAATGCTCTGCAGATCTCATTATGCATACCTCAGAGTTTAAGATTATGAGAATAATATGGTTTTGTTAATGCAGTGACCCACACAACAACTTGAAGTTTAATATTAGTAAAATTATCATGGTGATTTTTTATATGTAGAATCATAGAATAATATAATGGTTTGTATTGGAAAGGACTTTAAAGATAATGTAATTCCAACCCTCCTCATATAGACAGGGATGCCACCCACTAGATCAGGTTGCCCAGGGCCCCATCCAACCTGGCCTTACACACATCCGGGGATGGCGTATCCATAACTTCCCTGGGCAACTTGTTCCAGTTCCTTACCACCCTCATAGTAAAGAATTTCTTCCAAATATTTTTTACCCTCAATCTACCCTCAAACCATTACTCCTTCTCCTGTCAATGCACTCCCTGATAAAGAGTCCCTCCCCGTCTTTTCTGTACCACAACACCCTTTAGGTGTTGGAAGGTTGTTATAAGGTTTCCCCCTCCACAAAGCCTTCCCTTACCCATGCTGAACATCCCCAACTCCCTCAGCCTGACTTTGTAGGAGAGGTGCTCCAGTCCCTTGATCATTTTTGAGGATCTTCACTAAACTTGTTCTAATAATTCTATGTCCTTCTTGTGCTGGGGGCCCCAGACCTGAACACAGTATTCAGAATTTATTCCTTGTGTTAATTCAGTTGTATATAAACTAGCTGTAACAAATTGGTTTGGCAGAAAAATCTTCTGAACCTCTTATTTACTATTATTTTTCAATAAAGTAATAATTATTATTATTATTATATGATGATATTGATAATAATAATAAGTAATGCATCAAATAAATACTGAGAACATTTTATTTCAGCTTATGAATTATAGTTTATTTATTAAGTGCTGATTTACATACAGTAAAAACACAAAAAGCAAAATGGCTGTGAGATAGTCCTTTCTTGAGTCCATTATTATTCAGCAAGGAAGAGATAAAGAAAAGCACAAATAGGGACAGGAATCAGATAATTTGAACATGGTATGTGATTAGGGATTTATGTCAAGTTTTTTTTATCTTTCCTTTTAGCCAGAAAAAAAAATAATTAAGGATACTAAAATAAATACATGAGATACTTTTTTTTTTACTTTTTTTTTTTTTTTTGTGTGTGTGTGAAGTGTCTTAATACAACAAAAAATTATTTTCTTTCCACTTCCTAGAATATCATATAATCATAATTTAACAGGTTACAGATGGTGACAACGTGATGGTTCAGGCTAGGCTTTGTGTCCTGAACTTCTTGTACTAGATACATATGACTGAGTAATGAATCACTAGGTCTACTACTCTATTGGATTAAAATATAAGGATGTGGACTCAGACATAAATGTCACCAGCTGTTACCTATTACCCTGCTTTATTTCTCCAGTGCACACTTCTCGGTGCATTCTCTTGGGCCTTGTCTGAGACTCTTGGTCTGTGGAATCACCAGCAAAGGAGGTTTGTGTTGTGAATTGATCTTGGTCAGCAGCTAAAGTACCCACACAGATACTCACTCTTTCCCACACCCAGAATGGGGCAAGGGAGTGAGTAGGAAGAGCTAAAATAACAAACAATAACAACCAAAAAAAAAAAAAAAAAAACATGATGTAAAGCCAAAACTCACCACATTCCACAACATCCCACAAGTAGACTTACAGATAGCCAACTCTGAGAAGTGGCTACCTTGGAAGAAAAATGCTCCCTCTCCCCTCTATTTTTTTTTTTTTTTAATTTATGTTTGTATATTGTTTGTTTGATTGTTTTTGCTGAGCATCATATTATATGTTATGAAATACCCCTTTGGCCCCATGTCAGAACTGTCCCAGCATTGTGCCCTCCCAGCTTCTCACACACCCTGGCTTATTTACACAGTGAGGCACAGTGAGAAATAAAGAAAAAATTGACCCTGTGAAAACACTGTTCCAAATATCAATTAATATTAATTCTAATTAAAAATATCAAAACAATGGTGTGTTATCAACACTGTTTTAGTCCCAAATAAAAAATGCTATGCCATGCAGTTGACTGTGAAAAAAAATTAACCCCATCCAAGCTCAAGAACACTCACAGTTTGAAATCTAGATTTTTCTGATCCTGCAGAAATTTGAATCTAAGTGAATTTTGACTCTTTTTCATTGATCATTCTTGTCAGCTTTCTATTAGGCAGATAAACTCTAACTTACCTTTTCTTCATGCTAAGCTGCCATGCAGTCATGAGTGCAATGGTTGCAGAACTAGATGCATACTAAGCATGTATGAGTGTGATTCCACACTAATGAAATGGCAAACTACTTTCTAGATTGTTACATATCCACTGCTTAGCATCTGTACATAAACAGACTGGTTCCTACAATAGACTGGTCCCTATATTATTGACTGCTTAATATAAGTACAAAAATATTCTGGGAAGAAAATAAAACTACTTATATTAGCGTGCTTTTAGTCTCCTATATTCAAATTGGGCTATTAATCAGACAAAAATATGAATTTTGTGAAGCGGAAGGCAATAAAATTCACTTGGCTACGAGGAGGGGAATTCTGGTCTCTATTCCAAAGACTACTGTTTTTGTTTGTTTGTTTGTTTGTTTGTTTGTTTTGTTTTTGTTTTGTTTTGTTTTTACATTAAAAAATTAATAAGTTATAGAAGCAAGGTTCAGGAGTTGGACTTGATGCAAGACCTAGGACCGGCTGTTTTTTGTTTGTTTGTTTGTTAGTTTTTTCACAAAATGTAAGAATCATTGTGATATAGAGTTATGATTTCTTTTAATCAAAGAATTTGGTACACTTTGTTATTCATTACTGAGAAACAAGAGAGAACTTGATCTCTAATATAGTTTTTATACTGTAACAGGGCATCGATGGAAGGGTAGATAGAATGATAGCACTAGAACACCTTAGGTGCCTATTTAGAGGCAAATGTGGGCTTCTGAATGATTAAACTATTAAATAAGAGATCTGCATTGAAAAATGCAGAAACATTTGTAATTCAATTTTCTAAGCACAGATGGCTTATGACAGTGTATATGCTTAGATTATCACATCTGGCTTCTCATTGCCTTCTATTTTACTAAGTTAAACTACTGCATCCCACTATTAGTAATTCTACTGACTGAAGATTATGTTTGCAAATATTATCTATGTTGGAGCTAAACATAAATTAAGAGATTTGAACTAAATCTTTTATTTTGGAGTCATAATCCATTATTTGTGTTGTTTAAGATTTAGATCTTGATTCCATAAAGCTAGGCACCTAGCACTATTTAAGATTGTTATTTTCCTGGACATCCAGATGTCAATCTGGAAGTTTATATGTCTTCATAATGTCATAAAAGTCTGTTCCCTGCAGTAATCTAAAATGTACTAAAATATTTCAAGTATCACCAGAGACATTCATCTAAAGTATGCAACTGAACTCTTTTTCATCAAGTATCTTCATACTGATCTCAGTATTCAAATAGTCAGTATACAGAAGCAAAACGTACAAGAAAATATTTAAATATGATTTATCTTAATGGTGGTATAATATTTTCTAAACAATATGTGTAATTCCATGTAATTATCCTCTTGACATCTTCAGTAGATGGTAGTAAGACAATGCATAAAAATTACTTAAAATTTGACTAAATTAAGGTATTGTTTATACTGTTTTCCTTGCAACACAGAAACAAACAAACAAACAAACAAAACCAACACCTTAAGCCATAAATTTTGAACATTGACAGAAGACAGACAAATATAGTATAGGAATTTCTGAATAGGAATTTTCTGAATTTTCTGAAATTCTGAACAGGAATTTTCTGAATTCCTGAAATGCTTTGGGTTTATGAGTTTAAAAATCTGAATCTGAAAATAATTACCTTAACTGCTAATATATAAGAAGTCTTCTTATCTGTTGTGGTTTAATCCGGCTGGCAGCTAAACACCACACACCCGTTCACTCACCCTCCCCCTGCCCTCTCTGGGATGGGGGAGAGAAATAGAAAAGTGAGGCCTGTGAGTTGAGATAAAGACAGTTTATTAAGATGGGAAAATAAAAATAACAATAATAATAATAATAATAATAATAATAATAATAATAACAATAATGATTCCCAGCCTAACCCCGAGCAGTCCAGCCCTCCTCCCCCCAGCTAGCCACCCTTATATATTGTTTAGCATGACGTCAGATGGTGTGGAAATTCCCTTTGGCTAGTTTGGGTCAGCTGTTCTGGGTCTGTCCCTCCCAGCTCTTGCTGTACCTCCAGCCTGCCCATTGGCAGGACAGAGTGAGAAGCTGAAACATCCTTGGCTTGGTGTAAGCACTACTCTGTAACAATTAAAACATCAACATGTTATCAGCTTTCTTCTCATCCTAAGCCAAAACATGGCATTCTACCAGCTACTATGAAGAAAATTAACTCTGTCCTAACTGAAACCAGGACATTATGGAATATGATGAAAATTACATTCTAATGTATGTGTGACACTGCTAAGATAAACCTGTTGAGTGTCAGTCAACAATTTCAAGCTTTTAGACATAAGCACAATGGAATACTGAGACATAGAGTCTTTTGCATAGAGATGGCAAGACTTTGTGAAGGAAAAGGTACTTAAGACAAAGAATGAGGAACAGGAAGACAGAATGATATGCTACATTTCACTCTAAATTATGTGAAGAAAAAAAAAAAAGTATTTCCTATATGTTGTTATCATTTTCACAGCTGCAGAATTTAGTTTGACAACCTTCTTTATGATACTATCATGATTTATTGTCACTTGCATATAAATGTTTGTATTTGCCAGAGGTCATGTAGAAGATACTTAGAGTACAACACCTAATATGAAATTAGGTGTCTTTAGGCATGTGAGTACCACATTTATATTCATTATTGTCAAAAGAAGAAAATAGTCACTTACACGTTTCATTTCACTGTAAAATTTGAAAATTATATTAGCCTAATGCTATCCTAAAGGTTTTATATTATTATTCTAACAGCAGAAGTATATCACATTTTAATACTGAGAAGGAATTCAAAATAGTTGTGTAAAATAAGCATCAAATTTCTCTTACATCTATCTGCATGAATATTCACTGAAAATGTAAATAATGCAGCCAGTTAGGGAATTATGTAGGCAAGAATTCTACAGTAACTCATTAAAACTAATATGAAAATTCCAATTTCTTTTCATTAAAATTAGTTATTTGTATTATACAATTAATTACATTATTACTTGTACCATAAATAATGAACATAAATGAGCAAGTACAAACAACTTATGTGTTTTAACAATGTAAGAACTGAAATCACACTTTGAAAACAAGTTTCTATCCAACAATACTTTATTACACACTTATGCACAGGACTATTTCACATAGATATTTAAATAATTACCTGTTGACATATATGGACAGAATTTACACATGAAATACACTTGAAATATTGTTTCTAAGTAAAAGCTTAAAAGCTCAGAAAACTATATGAAATATGAACTGTATGTATCCACATACACAAAACCTAGTTTGCATATGTATAATTTAGATATGTATACATACACATGCATGCTATACGTAAAAGTATATACAAATGTCATAGTATGTGTATCCATACACAGGATTTTTATTTTTATTTTTTAATTAGGCTTCATTTTCTTAATCAGGCCAATGTCACTCCAGTCTTCAAGAAGGGCAAGAAGGAGGATCCGGGAAACTACAGGCCAGTCAGTCTCACCTCTGTCCCTGGAAAGGTGTTGGAACAGCTTGTTCTGGATGCCATTTCCAAGCAATTGGAAGAGAAGAAGGTTATGAGGAGTGGTCAGTATGGATTCACCAAAAGGAAGTCATGCTTGACCAACCTTGTTGCCTTCTATGATAGCATCACCAGCTGGGTAGATGAGGGGAGAGCAGTGGATGTCATCTACCTTGACTTTAGCAAGGCTTTTGATACCGTCTCCCATGACATTCTGATAGCAAAGCTGAGAAAGTGTGGGATAGAAGAATGGATGGCAAGGTGGATTGAGAACTGGCTGACTGGCCAAGCTCAGAGGGTGGTGATTGGTGGCTCAGAGTCCGGCTGGAGATCCGTGACTAGCAGTGTTCCCCAGGGGTCGGTGCTGGGTGCAGTCTTGTTCAACGTCTTCATCGACAACCTTGATGAGGGAATAGTGTCTGCCCTCAGCAAGTACGCTGATGACACAAAGCTGGGAGGAGTGGCTGACATGCCAGAAGGCTGTGCTGCTATTCAACGAGACCTGGACAAGTTAGAGAGATGGGCAGGAAGAAACCAAATGAGATTTAATAAGAACAAGTGTAGAGTCCTGCACCTGGGAAGGAACAACCCAAAGTATCAGTACAGGCTGGGGGATGACGTGCTGGAGAGGAGCTCTGAGGAGAAGGACCTGGGGGTCCTGGTGGACGACAGGTAGACCATGAGCCAGCAGTGTGCCCTCATGGCCAAGAGGGCCAATGGGATCCTGGCATGCATTAAAAGGAGTGTGGCCAGCAAGTCAAGGGAGGTGACCCTCCCTCTCTACTCTGTCCTGGTCAGGCCTCACCTGGAGTACTGTCTAGTTCTGGGCTCCCCAGTACAAAAAAGACAGTAATCTCCTGGAAAGAGTCCAGCGGAGGGCCACAAAGATGATACGGGGCCTGGAGCATCTTCCCTATGAAGAAAGGCTGAAAGACCTGTGTCTGTTCAGCCTGGAGAAAAGAAGACTGATTTATTAATGTGTATAAATACCTGAGGTGTGGGAGACAGAGGGATTTGGCCAACCTCTTTTCAGTGGTTTGTGGGGACAGGACAAGGAACAATGGTCACAAGATAGAGCACAGGAAGTTCTGCACTGACATGCAAAGGAACTTGTTCACAATGAGGGTGATGGAACACTGGAACAGGCTGCTCAGGGAGGTTGTGGAGTCTCCTTCTCTGGAGATATTTAAGGCCCATTTGAACGCCTACCTGGGCAGCCTGCTCTAAGGAACGTTCTTTGGCAGGGGGGTTGGACCCGATGATCTTTCAAGGTCCCTTCCAACCCCTTCAGTTCTGTGATTCTGTGATTCATCAGTTCAAGCAAAAAAATGGGAATAAAGAACGCTAAGTTTCAGTTTTACCGAGAAGTTTTTAATTCCTTATACTTCCAAGAAAGAATACGTGTCCTGATTCATATCTCAATTGTCTCTTGCTTTCTTATTTTGTCTTGAACTCCTCTAGCATCTTTACTTTTCTCTAAAGGAGGAAAGTTGTTATCTCTAAAGGAGGAAAGCTGGGAAACTACAGTAGTTCCCCAGTTTAAATCATTCATTTGGATTCAGATTATAACTCTTTCTGAAGCCTGTACAAAAATATATAAATGTATTGTACGTTTCTTTTGGTAACATTTAAATTGTTCTGAGTGAAGCACACTGGCAAATATCTTCTCTATGTTTGCACTTTCACGCAGGAAATACTTCTGGAAAACTCAGTTTCTTTAGATACATTTTTCACCTTTCCATGAAAGTGAGTCTAAAGTGATAGGAGTTCTAATCTTTATTTAACAGTTATCACAAGTTATTTACTTATTTATTTTTACAAATTATTGCAAATAAGAATGTTATTTGCTTGCTTTATATTTCAGGAATAAATGTGTGAATTTTATGAATTGTTATATAGAATTCTTAACTTTAGGGAATGTTATTTTCATAAAGCAATGTGAAATAGAGCAGGTGTCTTCTGTTCATGTTTCAGTGACTATTTGATTGACGTACTTAATTTATTCCATATTAATTTGTTATGGATAGAAAATGAAAGCAGAATGTTATGGAAAGAAAACGAAAGCAGAATATACAAGATGTATGATAGAATATATGATTATAGTGAAGAAAAGGACACCCCAAATTCACCAGAAATCAGCATTCATGTAGGAATTTATTGGAAACATATATGCAGAAAAATATTTTTAGTATTCTTAGCAACAGACTGATTGAAGAACCTTAGAATAGTGTGAGATATCATCATTACTGTTACTTTGTCATAAAAAAATAATTGCTAGGTAATTTTATGACCTAGACTTAATTTGAGAATTTCTTTCAATTACATTGATCAGGTCAGACTCTGAATACTGTTTTTATATGTGTGTTTATGTGTTACAGTGTCTTTATATGCTTACATGTTTATATGCTTTTATGTTTATATGTTTATATGTCACAGTGAGGGTCATTTGGATTATTAGTTCATTTATTACATTTTAAAAACCACATATTAATATTACATTTTAAATAATAAAAATATGTACTGTAGAGTTGTTAACATCCTCATTAGACAAGTATGAGAAATTTCCTATCTTGCTATCCTTCTGTCTGTCAAAATCATATTGATAAACCTTATAACAACCCATTTACATGTCATTTTGTTTATTTTTTGTAATATTACAGCATCTGGATATATATAAATATATATGCCATTTAAATGAAGATGATCTTGTGTGTAGAAATGATCAGTAGCATTCATTGATCTTGGAGGTCTCTTCCCACCTAGATGATTCTGTGATTCTGTGATTATGGGAAATAAAACAGATTTTGAAACATTTGTATTTGCATCTAAAATGTTCTGCAATCCAGTATCATAACTTTTCCAGATCTTCTCTACATGCTAATCAGATTTGAATTTGCCTGCATTTATTTTTTTTTTGTCTGTATTATTTCATGGTCACCAGTTTTATTAAGTGTTTTTTTTTAAATCCCAGTGCTTCCAGAATTTCTGGTGTATGTAGGTATACAGGAAAAATACCTTCTATTATGTTTTAATCCCAGTAAGCAGCTAAACACCAAATAGACACAATAAGATGGGGCAAAAATGAGAAAACTCATGGGCTAAGATAAATCACAGAATTGAAGAGACTGGAAGGGACCTCAAAAGATCATCGGGACAGTTTAATAAGTAAAAGAAGGGTAAAACGCAATAAAATGAAACAGAAAAACAAATGATACAAAAAGCAATTGCTTATTATCAAGACACCAATGTAGATCCAGTCCCCAAGCAACAGCCATCCTGGCAAACTCTCCCCCTCAGTTTTATTGTTGAGCCATTATACTGTATGGAATATCTCTTTGGTCAATTTGGGTCAGTTGTCCCAAATGTACTCCTTCCCAGTCTCTTATCCACCCCCAGACTACTAGCTGGGAAGGGCGGAGTGAGAAACAAAGGAATCCATGGTACTGTGTAAACATTAATCAGCAATATCTAAAACATCAGTGTATTATCAATAATGTTTTAATCACAAATCCAAAACACAACACGGGGTACTTTGTAGAAAATTATATCCCAGCCAGAAACAGCATACCTTCCAAAGCTAGAAAAACTGAACTGATTTCTCTTTGAAAAACTGAATAGTGCTATTTTTTGTTTGTTTGTTTATTATGTAGTGAAAGTGTTTTTGTTTTGTTTTGTTTTAATTGTTAAATCCTTTTACAATTCATCTTGGTCCTTTCCCTGACACACAAGTGTGAACAAATAAAGATCTGCCTTGGAAATTGTCTTGTTAGGAGTAGCTCTAGAGGAGGGGTGGAGCTGTTGTTTTTAAGGATCCTTCCTTTGCCCCTTATATTCAGAAATTGTTATAAACCCTTATGATATGGTGGGTTTATGTTTCTTTCTTTTTTTTGCCCATAAAAAAAAAAAAAATGTAGCCCCCAAATTTTAGAGGTAGAATTCTGTTCAAAGCTAGACTGACCAAAACTTAAATGTTTATGTATGAGTAAATATTCTAATATTCTAGTGTCATGTAAGATGTCTTAGAACATCCAAGACATACACAGCTTTGGCAGATATGGGACACAGAAGAAAAGATAGCTAAGGCACTGTGCAGTAGGGATGACATCTGAAGGCTAATCAGGGTGCTCAAAAATGTTTAAAATGATGCTGAATTTCTACTCATACATTACTGAATCCTGTTCTTACATGTCAGTGATTAATTCTAGGATCTGTTCATTTGCCCAGGCATAGATCTCTAAAGTGGACTAATAAAACATCTCAAATGACCGTAGATCCCTATTAGATAGGAAAAATTTATTGGACCTGTTAGAATTTCATTGGCTCAATTTCACCATATTTTCTTCATTTCCTCTGTTTTCTCCCTCAGCAGTTTCCACATACCCTTATGAAATAAGCAGATAGCTAACATGATTTTACAATACTAAGCAGCTGGTTGTGCAAGAGTGAATTAATAATCTTTTAACATTTTTTTTCTCAATTTTTTCCCCTTGCATTTTAGAGGCAAGAGGATATTTTTTATGACATCTTGAGTAAGAGTGTAGTCCCTTTGCTACAGGCAAACAAGTAATGAACCATCTTATCAAACTCAATCTTAGCCCTAAATAGTTTGTTTAACCTCCTTTTCAAGAAAGTTTTGTACATCATTCTTATTGTTGTAAACCCTTCTAATTTCCACAAACATAAGTGTTATCAGAACAACAGTAGGAAGTAGGACTGTATTCTATATACTTCCTTGTTGCTTCAGATAGCATTTTCTCTCTCTAAACAGCTGTTCTTTGAAGAAAACATTAAATGCCTCACTCTACTTGTGCTGTTTAACTGAAATTGTCCTGATGACATATGTTTCTAGAGTTGATTTGTCACCAAGATGTTAAAAACAGGGTGCAGGGAATGACAGTAGAGATGATAGAACCATTTATGTATTCAAAATATTATGATAAATGAAATAGAAAAAGTGACCATTAGCTCTTTTCAGAAAAGGAACTGATTACAATCTTAGAAAATGGATATACAGTCCACTGGACACATATGAATTTCAGCTGTTTGGTTCATCTAGTGAATAAGAACATGAAGCATTTTAGTATTTCTGTTCAGATAATTTTATATTTACTTTAAAAACCTGTTATTTGTGTTGTGATTAGAAATACTGTGGAATAAATTTGGCAGTATTGTTTTGTATACTGCTTTCTTCCTCACAATAAATACCTGTTTGTTTTCCAAAAGGCTTTGTGGAGTGTCAGTCTCTTTACAGTCTAAATTCTTTGTCATGTATTAGCTAGAGGATACTCTTTATGTAAGATGTTTCATTAGAAACAAAATTGCATGAAACAAATTGATATATATATGAATGATACTAGCCAGATTCTACAGTCTCAATTCTTCATTAACTGTTGTTGTTTTTGTTTTTTTTTTTTAATGATTAATTTTTGTACTCTGTACAGTCATGACTACATCAATACAGCATTTAGAATAGATTAAAAAATATATGGCATGTAAATTTTATTAATGTGGGGTATTTATTAGTTTTAAGATGTAAAATAGTTACTGAATAATGGAATATTAAGCATTGGAATGGCAAGCTTTCAATTTCAAAAGAAAAAAAAAAAGACATTTCACCATATATTTGCCATTGCTGCTACAGGTATCTATTTGATCTACAGATGTAAAACTTTCAGAATAAATCATGTTTCACTTTTAAGTAATTTAGTGAATATTTCTTCCACAAAGCAATAATTAATTCTGTTGAATACCATGGAATAAGTAAAGTCTGAGTTAACAACAGATTGAATATGAAAAGCTGTAAGAAAATATTATGCATATTTAGTGCTGTTCTGCTGTAAACCCTTATACAACTCATTATGCTATTATGCTAAGTTTAACTCATTTTGGAAAAGCTGTGGCTTATTTAGTACATTCACATAATTGTTCATAGCCACAATATAACTTGTTAAGATGCCTCTATTTGGTAATGACTAAACAAGGATATTTGTACTAACAAAGGTATATGGGTTTATCTGGAACTTCCATCCCATCATGCAAAACAGTCCCCAGTACTGTGACAAAGTGCTGAAAATAATATGCAACATGCTGTTCACACATATGGAATTCTTGTGCCCTATTTTCAGAAATCTCCCCAAACACCTGCTTTTGGAGATTTTTGATGTTTCAGGAATGTCTTAACTTTTTTTTTTTTTCCTTTGGTAAACAATCTCCCTGTCACTCTTCAAGTACTAGTACAGATGCTATTGATGTGTACAGCCACCAGTATCTCAGGAAAATCACAGACCTTTTAAAGTGCTTACTTTCATTCTACTATAACAAAGAAACATTAGTAAATGCAATAATGCCTTGGGACTTGGTTTGAATTTTTATATCCACTATACCATCAAAGTGTTTCTTTGGAGGTACTGCTGTTATGAAGTTGTAAGAAAATATTAGTTAGTTCAAAAATCTCCTATTGGTAGAAAGGAGGTGCCTGTGATGCTTTCCATCCAATGTTTTTAGACTGGAAACATAACTTCAGAGGAGCATTAGCACTTCTTTCCTTTCTGTAAATCTTTAAGTCTCTAAGTTAGTCTATAGTGTATTTTTTATATCGTCACCCTCAAGTGGAATGCCTGTATGAGATGCACCTGTCACAGTGCCAGCAATACTCAGAAGAGTAAGAAATGCTTCAGGGGGCAGCTATTTCTGTAAGGCTTCTAAATTCAAGCAGAATAAAAATGATGTGTACCTGTGGACTCTGGGCGTATTGCACGTGTGGCAAAAGAGAGAAGCACTAACAGAAGGGCATTTGTAGCACTTTAAGAATCATCACCAAAGAAGCTCATGCAGTAGAAAAGTGAGTACGATTCCTCAGAAGCATTTAAGAATTTCTGTGCTTATGTTATGATTGAAAATCTTCTACCTGCAAATTCTGGAAGACATCAATGTACTTAAAAATGCAACTATCACAGATTTTTCTTGATGTCATGTCCATAAGTTTTGTCTTGTGATTCATTAATGTCTGAATCATTCATAAGAAATTATATCTTTCTTTTGTGATGATTCATATGGTCTTACAACTGCTTCAAAGCCTGTTCACTTCATGCCATTTTTATTTTTTTTTTCCAGAAGGATATTCCTGGAAGAAAAATTCCCCAAAGAATTGCTGGTATGACTAAGTTTTCCACAGCATATTAAAAAAAGGAAAACAAAAACAAAAACAAAAACTACCATCTTCTACAGAACAAATATCTTCTTCTCTGATGGCAATGCTTCTTTCATCCTCTAATTTCTTAACTGCAAAATGTGAACTCTCTCTGCAGGTGCAGAAGGCAAGAAAAAGTACTACATGATAGAGATAGAACCATTTATTCTTATACCTGATCCTACCAGTCTGTGTTATTCACTCCAAGTACAGAAACACTAGCTGCTGTTTAATGCCAAACATCTCTTCCACATGTTAAATGGTGTTGATACAATACAGTGGTATAAGTTTCTTGAAAGAAGGATGATGAAAGTGTTTATTTTGTAAAATGAAGGGGGAGCAAAGATTATATTTGACTCTGAGAGCAGTTGGCATGAACTAGCTTATGTCTGCAATCCCCATTTATCTTACACTCATCAGAGATAACCCTCTTTCCCATCCTCTTTGTTGGAATCCATACTATGTAATTCTTGGCCTGGGTAATTTCTGGATTCCGTGGACATAATTCCTACCTCTACGTCTCCCTAGCTATTAAAAAGCAATTTTTTTTTTTTTTTCAGTACTTCCACATAATTGTTCATGGCCACAGTATCATTTATTAGAATGCACCCATTTGGTAATCAAGGATTATTGTTTTTTTCTTCTTTTTTATTTATTTTTTCTTCTTGGTTTAAAAGTTCTGAAATAATCTGTTGTGGTAGTGGATGTTGTTTTTGTTGTTGGCTTCAGGTCACATCATCTATGGTCACAAATAGGTCTCAAAAAAAATAGGTCTAAATAGGTCTAATAGGTCATAAAGTCTATGATGAGTGTCATATGCTAATATGCATCTTTGGCATCAGAAGGTGATGGATGCTGAGGGGAGTAATGCCTGTTACAAAATTTCCAAAACTCTGTAATGTGAAGTAATCACAGTACAGTTTTACTTCTTTTGTGTTTTCAAATGAGACCCTAGGGTAACCTCTCTCTCCAGCCTTGAACAGATCTTAATTTTAGAGCCATCTAAACAGAACCAGTTAAATAAATAAGTGTTATTTATTCTGTAGTAAAAAATTGTCAGTGTCAGGACAACAACTGTAGGAAACTATTGTCTTTCAAAATCTGGTACACAAATGCTTGCAGGAGAGCCATGGCAGTGCTGGAAGAGGATGAGGGGAAGAAGATGAGGGGAAGAGGAGGAGAAGGGTGAGGTAGCATCAAGAACAGAACCGCAAGAATCAGGGATGTCAACTTTAGGTTTTGTTTACTAAGAGTGACAGGCACAGTGGGTGGAGAACAATTTAAATTCTAAGATTTCTATTTTATGGCATAGAGATACCTTCTGTAAAGAATGTGAATTCACATCAAATAAGGTGCTTAACCCTTTGTTCTAGCTATGGCAAGTACCAGAGACTTAGAGAAAAGAGGAAATTAATTTCAACCATCAACATCTGAGTTCTGTCTGGTGACCTGGCTTCCACCTGGCTTCCATCTTCTGCTCAGCCTTCTCCACAGTGTTAGAAGTCTTTGCAATTTGTTTTCAGTAGTGGACTATTGCTTTATAAATTAGATGGTCAATGGCCTTGTCGTCATCCCACACCTATCTCTTTGACTTTTTCTATTAAAGTCAATGAGAAGTTGCTACATGTATTCCTATCATCTTCCGCTCTCCTGCTACAAACGTGTGGCAAGGGTTTAAAGCTGTTAATAATTCATCCAAGTTTCTTTGTTACTTTCCTGAACATACCTAAGCCATTATAGCAGGGTAGATCTAGGCTAGAATTTTTGGTTATACCTTCTGCATACTTGTCTGTTGTTTTTGTTTGTTTTGTTTTTCCATAACGTTTATCAGAATTATCAAATCATAGCTGAGTAGGTGTCAGGATTTTATTTATCTTAACAAAGTTTTCAAGTAGTCTATTGCATGACAAAGATTATAATTCTCTGTATAAAGTGTTGAAGGATATATTATTGTGTATGTTATGTTATGTTATGTTATGTTATGTATACTATTATGTTGTTATTATGTTATATTATAAGTTTTCCAGTAATGGACACTGAGAACAGCTGGTATAACTTTGTCATGACTGGACACCACTGTATAGGCAAGGCTTGGCAGATCAATAGTGCTGGAGGCTAAGTTCCCACAGAACTACTGCAAATAAAAGAATATAGACTTCCTTACTTCTTTGGCTTTCAACCTAGATAATTCATCTTTGCTATGGTCATGATTGTATTTTAAATCATGGAGTCTTACTCTTATTTTCAAATTTCAATGTAGAAACAAGGTCTTTAAATGCAAATTTTATACCATTCTTCCAGTTATTAAATATTTTTTAAAATATTGACCGTTACACTGCTGCTTATTCTCGGTAACATTGTGAGGCTTCATCTTGAATTTTTTTTTTTCGTGTGTTCTTTATCCCAAAGTACCAATGGTAATCCATTGTTACACATCTTACTGGATTCCTCCTGTTCCAGTCTAGACAATCTGAAAATTATTGTTGGCATCAGCTTTGACTTTTCATATGAATAAATAAATAAATAAAACTGACGTCGAGCCAAATGATTTTCAAGTATCTAATGGGAAGGTAAAGGAAAGCAGGAGTCAGACTCTCCTCAGAGGTGAACAGTAAGAGAACAGGAAGCAATTAATACAACATGGAACATGAGAAATTTGGATTAGAAAAACTAGTGGTTTTGTTTGTTAGTTAGTTATTTAGTTTTGTTGTTGTTTGTTTGTTTGTATGTTTGTTTGTTTGTTTGTTTGTTTTTTATTTATGAAGATGTTTAATACTAGAACAGACTGTCCAGAAATATTATGGAACCTCTTTCCTTTGAGTTTTCCAAAATCTGACTGGACAAAGCCCTAAGAAACATGAACTTTTTGGATCTGCTTTGAACAGCACTCTGGGCTGTAAGACCATTTCAGCATATGTATGTGTGCAAGTGTGTATAAGTGTGTAAAAACATGCAGCACTAGATTTTCCTAATTATTGTGAATAACATAAGACCCAGTATTTCAAGTCCATTATATTCATGTGGCACATTTTTGTGTGCAGCAGCCTGTTCTATACTGTGGTTATGACCATTCCTTGAAAACTTCACTTTGCATTTAAGTTGTCTCTGATATCCATCACCCTCCTTTATGAGTTAAGTATGGTTTTATTCTCTTGGAAGAAAACACCTTTTTAATATACACTCAGTTCACCTGATATGGACTTTGTAGTTCTTGAAAACTCAACAAAAAAAAACAAAAACAAAAACAAAAACAAAAAACAACACATGCCTACTATTGCATTTGAAGACAACTTAATGCAAACTCTTCACTTTACTATTCTTCTTCCCTTCTATCGCGAAGGACATGGGGAAGGCTAAATTGCTCATTCCCTTCTTCACCTCACTCTTTACTGGTAAGACTAGCCTTCAGGAATCCCAGGCCTCTGGGAGCAGAGTGAAAGTACAGAGCAACAAAGACTCATTGCCAGTGGAGGAGGATCAGGTCTGAGATCACTTAAACAAACCAGACATACATAGGTCTACAGAACCTGCTGGGATGTATCCGTGGGTGCTGAGGGAACTGGCTGATGTGTCTGTTAATTCTCTCTTGATTATCTCTGAAAGTTTATTGTGACTGAGGGGTGTTCTTGAGAACTGAAATAAAATACCTTTTTATCTTCAAGAGTGTCAAGCGTGTCAACGCAGGAAACTTCAGGCCAAGAGGGTAATGCAGAGAAGTCAGTATGAATTTATAAAGGAGAAATGCCTGACCAAAATGATATCCTATTATAATGAAATTTCTGGCTTGGTAGACAAGAGGGGGGTTGTGAATGTTGTCTGTCTCAACTTTAGTAAGGCTCTTTTACAACATCCTTATAGACAAGCTGACAAAATATGAGTTTGATAAATGGACAGTGAATTGGACTGAAAACCAGCTGAATGGCTGGGCTCAAAGCATTGTAATCAGCATCTCAAAGCCAGAAGCTAGTCACTGCTGGGATACTCCAGGGGATGATACTAGAGCTGTGTAACATCTTCATTAATGACCTGGATGATATGATAAAGAGCATCCTCAGCAGGTTTACAGATAATACAAAAGCAGGAAGAGTGGCTCATAAACCAGAAGTTATGCACAGACAAGAATCTCATTAATCTCAAAAAAGGGAACTGCAAAGTTCAACTAGGCAATTAGTTGGAAGGCAACTTTGCAGAGAACTACCTGGGGCTCCTGCTAGACTGAGCATGAGACAGCAATGGTTCATTGTGGCAAAGAAGGGCAAAAACATTCTGAGCTTCATTTAAAGGAGTACTGCCAGCAGGCTGAGGATTATCCTTCCCTTCTACTCAACACAGGTGAGGTCATAGCTAGAATATGTTTTCCAGGTCTGGACTCTCCTGTATGAGAAAAACAGAGACGTATTAAAAAGTGTCCCAGAAAGGGTCGTGAAGATAATTAAAGTCATGAAACATCAGACATACAAAGAGAAGCTGAGAGATCTGGGACTGATCTTCCTGGAAGACAGAAAGGAATGAAGAAAATGAGGCCAGACTCTTCTCCATAGTGTACAGAATAAGAGGCAATAGGTACAAACTGAAACACAATAAATTTCATCTGACCATAAGGACAACTTTTATTGTGAGTCAGGTTGTGGACTTTCCATTCTTGGAGATACTCAAAATCTCCTTGAACACAGTCCTAGGCACCTTGTTCTATCTGTCTATGCTTTGTGCACAGCTTTGGATTGGACATGTTCCAACAACAAACATTCTACAGTTCTCCAGTTCAGGGAGTCCACTGAGAAGAACAAGAATAATTTGATACCCTTTTAGTTTCTTTCAATAATCCGTAGAAGACTGTCAGGAAAGATGGCCCAGGAGGGATTTCCCACAGTGCCTAAAATGGCATTAGAATTTTATTTCTGAGCCCCTAAATGAAAATCCTATTCTTGAATTCCCTGCTATTCAGAAAAATATACAAATAGATTCAATATAATTCTGCTTTGTCATAAAATATATATATTTATAATTTTGAAAAACATCCAACAAAGTATCAAGAGGTTAAGATTTAAAGTCAACCTTACGGATAGTTCTTTGTTTATTTTCCTCACGGAAAAACGTTTTACAAGCCTCTAGAGCATTTCTTATAGCAAGTCAAAAACTTCTGAGAAAAAGGTCAAATAATGCAATTTCTTAAAAATAATACTAAGATAGCTGAAACGTTTCAGACCACTGTTCTTTCTAAATAGATTATAAAATAAAATTAAATTAAATTTAAAAAAGCACAGAAGTAGCAAAACAAAACAAAATAAAACAAAACATAGCTATTCTATTAATTTTATTTCAAAAGTACTAAACTAGTCTCTGAAATACTAATTGCTAACATGTTCCTCATAATACTAATAAAATTTATTTATGATGGATTTTCCATGCTATAAATTATGCATTTATTCTGACATATAAAAAAAAAAAAACTATGATTTATATTCTTACATGTATTTACCAAACATATAATGATTTTCATAATTACAGTTATTTTCAAAATAGTCAAAATTTGTAGAAGGTATTAATTCTTTACAAGTTTTAAATGTAGGATTTTTTTTTTAATGTGCTTTTTTATGACTTAAAAAGACAAAAACAGTCAACTAATAAAAATAAGTTGCAGTACAAATACTATTGATTTGAATTTAAGCTGAAAAAAATTGAATAAAATCAAAATTATGCTTTTTTAGTTCTCCCTCAGTTTCATAAATTCTGAAACAAATAATTACACTTAATGTGTAATGTGTAATGTTTTCTCTTTTGACAAGATAAAACAATAGACTTAGTACTGCGAACTGTTTTAGTTTGTGGATTCAAGCCCCAGAAATTCTTAGCTCAGCAGTATTCTGTTTTGATAATAGAAAGATAAAAATAAATTTTCATTAAGCATGTTAAGCCACGGTGAAGTACATGTAAGAGTTATTGGAACTGAATTGTTAAAACGTTGTCATAGTGTAACAAATACCTAAGGATTTTTATTTTTATTTTTATTTTTAATGAATGCCGTGCATGGAGAATTTTTTCAACTCTCTACTAGTGGGGTAAATATATTTCATCATGTTTGTATTTCTAGATTAGTATAAATAATTATTGAAAAAAAAAAAAGCACTTAATTTCTCCAGTGATTGCAGTATCCACTTTTCTCTTGTACTGTGTCTTGTACAACCTACACAGTTAGATGGTCAGTTTTGACATTGAGATATTTCATGTTATAAATTTCAAATTATTATATTAAATTTGAGCTAAGGCTCAAATAAAACTTTTTTTTTTTTTTTTTAGCTATATAAGTATTTGAGATGGAGATTACTGACAAATTTATTTTTTAAAAAACTTATGTTTTTCTTATTTTAACACTTTTTTTTTTTTTAACACCAAGTTATCATTTTCTCTTTTTCCACAATAGTTAGCTTGAATTTTGTTTTAGTTTTTGTTTTACTTCAGAAATGGTAACCTACCCTGCAACAGGTATGTTGCAGTTAAAGTAGCTTTCATTAAAAGGAAGTTTCATAAACTAAAACAAAAATTTTCTCTCATAGCAAGAATAATTAATAAACTAAAAATTTAAACTGAATAAAGAAGTCTAAACAAAACAAAACAGAAATATAAAAGCACTGATTAACTATAAAAATGATTATTTGTTATAGAATTTATTATAAGTTCTGTTGTCATATTTCTTATGTTCTCAGAAAAATGTTCCGTGATTATGAAAGAAAGAATCTTTATCTCCTAACACGAATAATAAGTTTCTACAAAGTTAATATTCTGTAATATATCAAGAGTATTTTAGCTGAAAAAGAACATTAGATGATTTTGTAGTATAGCAGTCTTATTGCAGACTACGTCTTTTACAGACTACGTCTATTACAGACTACGTCTGCAATAACCAAATGGTTAAGTAAAAATAAGATAATTATAATTCAATTAGAAATAAAAGGGACAATTAACTGCTCAAAAAATAGTTTTCAGGATAAAATTGTTAAATTTTAAAAATAATAACAATTTATAAATTAATAATAAACAATTTAAATTTAATAAAATGTAGCAAGAGCTTAGGGATATGGTTTAGTGGAGGGCTGTTAGCGTTAGGTTGGAGGTTGGACTCGATGACCTTGAGGTCTCTTCCAACCTAGGAAATTCCGTGATTCTGTGTGATTCTGTGATTCTGTGAAGTATACCATTAATTTAGTTACCAGCCTTAAACTGGTCAATATTCAAGTAATGATATTTACAGAAAAAAAAAATAAAATAAATAAGGTCTCTCCTTAATCTTTTGGTAGTGCCAGTAAGCAACAATAGCTAGCAGTGTATGTTTTTATTGGTGTTCTCGCTCAATGATTGCTGGGATTTGTAGATAAATGTGGAAATGTAGTTAAAATAAATATTTGAACTGCACTTAGTTCATTCAGATATTCTCAGAAAGAAAGGCATATCTGAAACATTTTTTTTTTTGTCTTCTGTTCCACAACATTCAGGAATAAAAGCATTATTAAAAAAAAAAAAAAAAAAAAAAAAAACACGTCTGTTATAGTTGCAGTCTCCTTCATACACCTTAGCTGTGGACTTCTATCATGTATCTTTCATCTTCACATCAAAAACAAACAAAAAAAAGCAAAAAACAACAACAACAAAATGTCAACAAGAAAAAACAGTGGAATATATTTACACATTTTATAATTAACTCTGACTTTAATAGTATATCAACAGTTGCTCAGCTGTGTAACAGCCCAAAAGCAATATCATTACATTTTTTTATGGTAGATATTAATAATTGTTAATATGATTTAAATTACTGTAGTCCTTTCATAATAATTTGTTACAGATTTATAGGTTTCCCACAGCATTAATCTACCATAGAGTTTTGATTTTGGTTTATCGTGCTCTCAGTAAATCTGTGACCTGATCAAACCAACCATCTTCTGAAGTCATGGCAGACACATGGTGAAGGTATCTCATAGTTATTTCAATGAAAAGTATCAAAATATATATGGGAAAAACATGACTACTTAGAATCGCCACTTTGAGGCAATTTAATGTTTAACCTCTCCCCCTCCACCTCCCTGCCCCCCCAAGAAAAAAAAAAAAAAAAAAAAAAAAAAGTGTTAGAGAATTAACAGTAAAATTGCTTGAATAACCTCTTATTTGTTCCTCTTATTCTTATGCATTATGACACAAATTCAGGTCATTTCCCCCATATAGTACTATGTAGTATAGGAAAAAAATAATCCTCAATGAAATGAGGAAAGAGATGTCTACTTGGATCAGTTACTTGATTGATTAATTTCTGACTCTCCCAAGAGACAGGTAGTTTTGGTAAAGGGAAGAGTCTCTACAAAAAAATGATGTTTGAAATCACATTTTTAAAAAGAAATCATCGTATAAAGGTAAAATTCTTACCGAACCTGATAATACTGGACAAAAATAAATAAATAAATAAATAAATAATAAAAAAAGTGATGTAACATAAAAATATGCTCAGTGACAAGAAAGTAAGTGAGGGGAACCAGGAAATCATGACTTATTATTAAAAGCAAAACAAAACAAACAAACAAAAAAAAAATTAATGAGATGTTGCAATTCAAAACATTTATATGGATATGCTAAATCTTTTAATGGTAGATTTAGACTTTGAGGGGTATGCAAACTAGTTGAACTAAGTAGCTATATACATATATTGAATTATCTTGAATATAAATATCAGGAAAATTTTCATTTTTTCACTGCATGACAGTACATTATTTGTCATGGTAAATGATGTGTTGTTCAGGACATTATCCAAATGTTTCTTGACAGGCACATGGCATCAACCACCTCATTAGCAAGCCTGTTTCAGTGTTTGACCACTACAGTAAATAAATATTTCCTAATATCCAGTCTGAACCACCTATAGTGTAGCTTAGTACATTTCCCAAGCCACGGATGGTAGCCCAAGATACCACTGGTTATAAGAGAGGAGACTAGTGTCTCCCTCTCCATTTCCCCTCTTCAGGAACCATAGCATCATAGAAAGATTTTGGTTGAAGACTTTTGAAGACCATCTAATTCCAACTCCAATAATAATAATAATAATAATAATAATAATAATAATAATAAGGGAGAACTGGATGACTGTGAGAATGAGAGTACTACAAAAGGGAAAAAATATCAAAAATATAGACTTGTCTCCTTAGGGAAAAGTTAAAAGAATTTCTACCTTTACACAGAAATTTATTAGTCAGAAATAATGAAAAGGAAAAGGACCTGGGTATCCTTTTGACACATCCACAGTCTGGATGACTGCAAGACACTAATGTCATACAAAGAAATCCCATGGTACTAGGATTAGGAAGTACCCAGTGAAACTAGTAAGAGACTGGTATAATACAGCTTTTCTGAAATACTTTATTGAGTATCTGCTAGTGAACTTCTAGAACTTGCTATCACAGTAGTTTATAGAGTCAGACCCTACTAACAATTTCAAAAATATTAGCCACATTCATGAACATGTCAATAATGTGATAACAAAGAATTCTGCCTTTAACATCATTGCTAAAGCAATTGTGGATTCACAGTGAGGAAGAAGAGAAATGGAGAGTAGAAAGCATATTCCATAACTAACATTTACTTTTGACTCTGTAGGGGACAGCATACTGAGGTAGATGAAAAATTATTCTGACACACTCCCTCAGGGACAGTTCTTATGCTCTTCTGTGCAAAACAAAATCAGTACATACCACTTCCTAGCCACCACATCTAGGAAGCAGTGTTTTTTTTTTTGTTTGTTTGTTTTGTTTTGTTTTGTTTTGTTTTGTTTTGTTTTGTTTTTGGTTTTGGTTTTGGTTTGTTTTGGTTTTGGTTTGGTTTGGTTTGGTTTGGTTTGGTTTTTGTTGTTTTTGTTTTGCTTGTTTGTTGTTGTTTGTTTTGTTTTGTTTTAATTTATCTGTATAGTTTTATTAATCTTTATAGTTTTATTTTATAGTTGCAGCTGCATAGTTTTTCTTATTTAGCTTATTACAAGTTAGGTGGAAATTTTATAGGAGTTCTAGAAAAAAAACACAACACTAATTTGTTATAAATATTATATTTATGTGTAATTATGTATATGATTCTCAGCAATACTTTACATTTTGTAATAGTGTAGGAACCACTGTATGCAGCCCTACCTGAGAATAAAGAGTGTTTAGTAGCTGATCGGCAGAAACATAATTTCAATATTTGATTCTACAGATCAGAATTGCAGAATTTCAGAATAAACTCTTGTATAATGAAAACATCTTTCCTTTCTTTGGTTACTGCACTTCACCTTCACCTCATGTTTACAGCACTAAAAGATCTGATTCCTTAATATTACAAGTATTAGCTAGAATTTGTTTGGTCAATCTCTATCATATAGCTCAGTTTGTGTTGGGCTTTTTCAGATTAAGTTGGACTTCTAGGTAGAAGATGAATCATTAGGAAGTTCAAGCTCAAATATGAGCTCAAACCATGAGCCATGATGATACTGCAGGTATAGCCTGAGGAATTATTTTCAGTGGGCTTTTCCTTTTCTTAAGCTCTGTTCATTTTTTATCACGATATTATCACAGAATCACAGAATTTCTAGGTTGGAAGATATTAAAGTAAAAGCAGCCCAAAGCTGAAACACAGGAGGATGACAGCATTCTTATGTTATTTATCATCAGCTACATCAGTTCCCAAAACTATGATTGATGAAAGTGGGAAGAATTCCTAGCCAGTGCTTCTTACATCCTGGAAATTCATTGGCTGCTAAAGGTAATTTGAGATTATTTACAGTCAGCAATCCTATTTATTACACTTTCATCAAGTATTGTTCAGGGAGATAGAGGAACCAGACAAAGATACCACAACTCAAGGAAGGAGGGGACACTGGTATGATGGGTGATTTAGCATAGCTTTAAAACTGTTTTATTGTATCCTAGACTAGGAGGTTAGAACCAGAACATTGCTTTTGGTAGAACATAAAATCAGTTTAGCTGTAATCAAGAACTCTGGAAAATATGTAGAACACACTGAAGGTGTCTTCATCAGAAACTTTTAATCTAACAACTGATGTCTTATACCAATTGCTATTTTATCTAATAACAAAACATAAAATAAAATCAATAGTAAGCCTTAGAACAGCATTTTGTATGCACTATTTTGTATACAAAGGGGATATTTGAGGGCAAGAACCCATTGATTCAGTGATTTTCACATATTAAGTCCTTACTTAGCAAGTGCATGATTCCCAAACAAGCAACAAGACATATCACATGATCAACCATATGCTACAAATAGAATGCAGTCAACACGTCTGAAAGGTAGCTGATTCATGAACAGAAATGAAAACTAAAACAATAAGATAACTGATCTGAAATTAGTAGATTAATTTAGTTATAACTATTTGGTTTAGATTGGCTGTCCTTTTTGAGGGAAGCTAATCATTTTCCCCTTTTCTGCATTGAATAGAATAATTCTGCCATTGAATAGAATAAAAAAATTATTATCTTTAAAAAGGAAAATATTTACCCTTCAGTAAATATTACTTGTACAATTTATAGAGAGCTAATATCCTTACCTTTGCCTATATTTGAAGAAGAATTATTGAAGACTAATAAAGAAGACTAATCAAGGACTAACTATTGAAGACTAATAAACTACTATTTATATAAGAAGGCAGCATTTTGTATTATAGTGTTTTTTGTTGTTGTTGTTGTTCTCAATTTGACAAAATTAACATAGAACTTTAAATTTTCTAAATGTAAAAATAGATTAATGTATATATTTGTATTTATTATGATTAATGAATGTTCCTTTCATCTCTTAGAAAGCACTTAGATCAACTGTCTATATTCCCATAAATTGCTTATAATCCATAATTACAATATATAAACTGAAAAATACCTGCCTGGATTTATTTACTTAGATGCATGAAAAATTTACACTAATTCTCTTTCCCTGTAAATGACACATATTTCAAAATTACACCAGTAAACAAGTAGCAGTGTTTTGTGCTTTTAAAAAATAAAATACTTTATTTATTTATTTATTTATTTTTAAATAAAAAAATATTTTTTTTAATTTCTTTTTTATTTTTTTAATTTCTTTTTTATTTTTTTTCTTCTTTTTTAATATATTTTTTTATTAAAAAATAAAAAACAGAAATACTAGTTACAATCTGCTACCATCCTAAATGTGTATAATAATAAAGAGTAGTAATAATAAGTGATATTAATAAGTAATATTTCTGGTATTTGTATCTAGTTTTAAGTGAATGGATTTCTTCATTACCCTACATATGGGTTTCACCAACCAAGACTTTAATTGCAAACAAATCATCACAGTACAGAAGAGAGCATTTTTTCATTAAATTATCGAAGTATTTTGAAAATGGTCATGGACAGTCATAGGGCAAATGCAGCTTGACACCGGCATAATCTAAGAGTAAGGTGGTTCCTCTGGACAAGCAATTTGAAACTGTCCAAAACCAGCAGCTGGAGTTGAAAATCTATTCACTCTGTATGAAAGTACTAGACATGGAGAAAAGGATTTAACGTTTTGGAAAAGAGAGACAAACAAAAATAAATTATCTAAAAATAAAATACATGATCAAAAGTTTTAGTATGCTGTAAAAAACAATACACTAAACTATAAAACTACTCTTCAGATATAGACAAGTATCATTTTATCCAGGGAGAATAAGATTTGTTAGAAATGCAATGTCACATACAGCCACAGTGAAGCTACTTGTGCACTATGTGCAGGCTCTGAACATGATGCCAAATATATATATTTATAGATATATACAAAATAATAATAATAATTAAAAAAAAAAAAAAAAGATAAAGCAATTGCTTTTCAAGACCTGTTAACAGAAACACCACCTGGATCCCTACAAGTCCATGGGTCCGGATGGGATTCATCCCCGGGTGCTGAAAGAGCTGGCGGATGTCATCGCAGAACCTCTTTCAATTATTTTTCAACGATCCTGGGAATTTGGAGAGGTCCCGGTAGACTGGAAGCTGGCAAATGTTGTGCCAATTTTCAAGAAGGGTCAGAAAGAAGACCCTAGCAATTACAGGCCTGTGAGTCTCACGTCAGTGCCTGGTAAAATCATGGAGCAGTTGGTTCTCGGACTTATTGAGGTGCACCTGGGGGACAAAGCAGTCATTGGTCCCAGCCAGCATGGGTTTGTGAAGGGTAGGTCCTGCCTAACTAACCTGATTTCCTTTTATGATAAGATCACCCGTATGGTGGACCAAGGGAAACCAGCTGATGTGATTTTTTTGGACTTCAGCAAGGCTTTTGACACGGTTTCCCATAGGATCCTACTGGACAAAATGTCCACCATACAGCTAAATAAAAACATCATACGATGGGTGAGCAATTGGCTAACGGGCAGGGCCCAAAGGGTTATGGTAAATGGAGCTGCGTCAGGCTGGCGGGCGGTCACCAGTGGGGTCCCTCAAGGCTCCATTTTAGGGCCGGTACTTTTCAATATTTTTATAAACGATCTGGATGTAGGAATAGAGGGTATTTTGAGCAAGTTTGCTGATGACACCAAACTTGGAGGAGCTGTGGACTCAAATGAGGGCATAAAGGCCTTGCAGAGGGATCTGGACAGGTTGGAGAGCTGGGCGATCACCAACCGCATGAAGTTCAATAAGAGCAAGTGCCGGGTCCTGCACCTGGGACGGGGAAACCCTGGCTGCATTAACAGACTGGGTGATGAGACGCTGGAGAGCAGCCTAGAAGAGAGGGATCTGGGAGTCGTGGTAGACAGCAAGTTGAATATGAGCCAGCAGTGTGCCCTGGCAGCCAGGAGGGCCAATCGTATCCTGGGGTGCATCAAGCACGGCATCGCTAGTAGGTCAAGGGAGGTGATTGTCCCGCTCTACTCTGCACTGGTGCGGCCTCACCTCAAGTACTGTGTGCAGTTCTGGGCACCACAGTATAAAAAGGACATGAAACTGTTGGAAAGTGTCCAGAGGAGGGCTACGAAGATGGTGAAAGGCCTGGAGGGGAAGACGTACGAGGAACGGCTGAGGTCACTGGGCCTGTTCAGCCTGGAGAAGAGGAGGCTGAGGGGAGACCTCATCACAGTCTACAACTTCCTCGTAAGGGGGTGTCGAGAGGCAGGAGACCTTTTCTCCATTAACACTAGTGACAGGACCCGCGGGAACGGGGTTAAGCTGAGGCAGGGGAAATTTAGGCTGGACGTCAGGAGGGGGTTCTTCACAGAGAGGGAGGGGACACACTGGAACAGGCTCCCCAGGGAAGTGGTCACTGCACCGAGCCTGTCTGAATTTAAGAAGAGATTGGACTGTGCACTTAGTCACATGGTCTGAACTTTTGGGTAGACCTGTGCGGTGTCAAGAGTTGGACTTGATGATCCTTAAGGGTCCCTTCCAACTCAGGATATTCTATGATTCTATGATTCTATGAAACAGACTCTTAAAATTGCTTGTTGAAATGAGCTAAGAAATTGAATTCCTTGCTTACAAAAGCTTCTAATTTGCTAAATAGATATGTGGCAGTAATTTCCTATCCAAGTAATCATTGTTTCTTCCTTGTTCAGTATTAATGTTATAGGCAGTGTGACAACCTGGAATATTTCAATATGGAGTAAAATGTCAATGTTATAAAAATCGTTGACTTTAATACTACTCCAGTTACCCCTGCTGACTAATATTTTTATTATTAATGAATACAATTGAACTAATCAGGAAGAGGATTTATTATTGTTACAATTTTATGAAGTTTCTTAAGTGAAAAGGGGTAAAAGTTATATATATTGTCCTTATTTTTATCAGAAATTAGGTCAGAGTAAGCATTTAACTGCCCATGCTCTTGATATGTGGAATGAATACCAGCTAAATATAAAGAGTAGTTTTAGTTACTACATTACACAAATTTTCATGTTATTTTCATTGTTTTCACAGAATCACAGAATTTCTAGGTTGGAAGAGACCTCAAGATCATCGAGTCCAACCTCTGACCTAACACTAACAGTCCCCACTAAACCATATCCCTAAGCTCTACATCTAAACGTCTTTTAAAGACTTCCAGGGATGGTGACTCCACCACTTCCCTGGGCAGCCCGTTCCAATGTCTAACAACCCTTTCGGTAAAGAAGTTCTTCCTAAGATCCAACCTAATACTTCCCTGTCACAAATTAAGCTCACTCCCCCTTGTCCTGTCACCAGGCACGTGGGAGAACAAACCAACCCCCACCTCGCTACAGCCTCCTTTAAGGTACCTAAAGCAATGTTTTGAAGCAATAAAAGGCTGCTTCATTTGTCTCTAAGGAGAAAGACATTCCTATCTTGTCTTATCTACTTGGGATAGCAAATTGGATTTCTTTTATCACAGGTCTAATTTCTTTCTTTATCATGGTATATCTTCTGAGCAGAGAGATGCACCAGCTCAGTAGTTTTTGAGCACTTAAAAAAGAAAGTGCTACATATGTTAAGGCAATGGTAGATACATTGGGCTTTCATCTCCTAATACTGGACTTTCACCTCCTAATCATAGCTACACTGAAATCAAGAATATAACTGTAATGATTTCAGAGCGTTCTATATTTTATTTAATAAATGATATAAACCTATGTTTTTTCAGGTGTGAAAACTGTGATCCTGGGATCACATGATAGTAACCTAACTTCCCAAGCCAAGGTACAGAGCAATTGTACAGTGCAGCCCTGGTTCAAGTGGCACATGCTGTGCTTTCTTGCAGCCTCAAGCACCCTCCAGCCCATGTTGCAAGCACCCTCCTGTCCCACCATGTGGACATCAGACACACTACTTATGCTCAGATAACTCATCACACCCAGCTTGTGACCTCCTGTGTATTGCACCTGGGTTCACTCTTACACCAGGAGCCAAAAGGTGAACACGGTTTATAATAAAATTATGTGTGTTCTTACAGGAGAAGGAGTTTGAAACAAATAATGAGAACAAGAGAGGAATACTGTATTTTTCTTGCAGAGGTAGAGAGCAAGTTCCAGATTGTACAGCCATCCTATGTCTTCAAATTCAAATTTACACATTACAACAACTGTTTGTAAAGTATGATGTACATGTATGTAAGTTAAATCCTGTTTTACCTCAAACAACAACAACAAAAAACAGCAACAACACAAAATTAAAATTAAAATTAAAAAATAAAAATAAAAATAAATAAAGTAAAAAACAAACAAACAAAACAAAACAAAACAAAAAAAAAACACACAGTTCTTGGAAGCCTTTTTAAATGTCAGATCATGCATACATTTGCATGGAGAAAGTGAGAAAGCAAAAGTTCTTGAAATATTTGTCATTAACACCCACTCACAGAGACATGAGTAAGTCTGTGTTCCTATTGCAGTTCTGTCTTACTCAGCTGTTTCTGAAGCCAAAACAGAAATAATCCTTAATTTTTCTATTTTTTTCCTTAGGTTAAAATGTGATGGGCTCATGTGATGGGCTCATCAGACACATGCTGGGTTTAAAAGGGATATGCTTTGGAGAACACTTGCAAAGCTGTTCTTTTTACATTTTCATTTGCTAAGGCATTTGTTTTGTATTTCAGAATAGATTAAAAATTTTGTTTGCTTGTAGATGGAAGAATAAAAATGAGGATACAGCTTGGCAAGTTGAAGGGAAGTCAATTGTGTACTTCATGGAGATCAAAGACTGTACTATAGATGTTGCATTTGAACTGGGTATTATTATGCCTGTTTAGCAGTAACTGAAACCAAATTAATTATTTCCTCATGTCTTTATAACACGTTAGAGATGTGTGCAACTGAACAGAAAATTCAATGCCTAATCTATACAAAATATTAAGAGGGATATTACCCATGTGGCTTAAAATTGACTAAAAAATCAACAGTAAGCCCATTTTTTGTTAGAGCATGTTTCAAATGCAGTATCTTTAGTTACTACCTTTGATACTCCAGACATTTCAAAATCAAGAAAAAAATTGATACCCTTGTCTATGATGAAATTTGAAGTGCCTACTAATGGCATACATTACCAAATGAGAAGCTAGATCTCTTAAATTATGTCAATATTTTGATAATTTTTCTTTTAATTGCTATTTTGACTTAATTTGAAAAATGTTTAGTGTAGAATATCATATATATTCAGATTGCAATTTTTGACAGAAAATTACTTTTTCTAATGTAAAATTTAATTTTGTCATGTATCTGGGCAATTTCTTAACTTAATACTGTCAGATAGTAATAATTTTTGTAATGTGAACATACATAATGGATATTACAGAATCATAGAATGGTGTAGTTTGGAAAGGATGTTAAAGACCCCCCCTGCCCTTCCAACTCCCCTGCCATGGGCAGGGACACCTCCTATTAGACCAGGTCGCTCAAAGCCCCATCCAACCTGGCCTTGAACACTTCCAGGGACAGGGAAGTCACAACTTTTCTGGGCAATCTGTTCCAGTGTCCCAACACACTCTGAGTAAATCTTCCTTATAAATATATTCTCTTTTACTTAAATATATTCTCTTTTACTTTAAAGCCATTACTCCTTGTCCTATCACTACACTCCCTGATAAAGAGTTACCAGCTTTCTTGTAGGCCCCCTTTAGGTACTGGAAAGCCATGTCCTTCCTTCCTGCTATAAAGTCTCCTCATACCCATCTCTCCTCCAGACTGAATAATCCCAACTCCCTCAGCCTGCCTTCTCATAGGAGAGGTGTTCCTTTGATCATCCTCATGGCAGTCCTCTAGTCTCACTCTAATAGGGCTATGTCCTTCTTATACTAGGGGCCCCAGAGCTGAACACAGTAGTCATATTAATGAACAATTAGTTTGTCTCATTATAAACTTTGCAAACTATAAAGATTGCCAGAAAGTTATCTTCTGTGTTTGGTTTCCTGGAAATACTCTCTTCCTAGGCTTCAGCGTTAGTGTTTTTCATACAAAATAAATAAATAAATAGATCTTGATAAATAGACATCTTCTATTCCAAGAGTAGTAACTATGATAAGAAAAACAAGCACTAATTAACAAGCACTAATTTCAGTAGGCCAGGAATATATGCTTATATTTCAGTTACACTTTTTTTTTTTTTTTTTTTTTTTTTTTTTTTTTTAATTGAGGCACATACAAAGAACCATTTGACTATTACATTTTTTTTAAAATCTGTTAAGAGGAAATTCTCTCTCTCTCAGGCAAAAAGCCTTAATTTTATTTTTTTCTGATGAAACAGAACAGTAAAAGGCATATTATCATCACACAAAACCATATAACAATTAATTAAAAATCCCAGTGGAAGTCTGTATTCAGGGTTAGATTTTCTTTCAAAATAAAGGAGACATGAACTACATTAGCATGCCAATTTGCAATGCACAGTTTGGAATTTTACTTCTGTTTTGTCTACAAAAATGTATTCTCAAAATTTTGAAGTCTTCCATGTCATGTAGATAATCTGTAACAGCAGAAAGTCCCTCTGTATTGCTATTCATTAAGTTCATTATGAATACAGAAATCAATATGAATGGGTGGACAGGAGAAAACCATATATCTGTCCAGGCTTGTTCTTATGAGCAATCAATCAACTATGAGTTCAATTGCCTTTGGACCATCCATCTAAACAGGAGATTTTGGAAAAAGAGAATCAAATCCTGAATTCATTCTCCAAATTAATTATAGTATTGAATGTGACATATGTCAGTTTTTCTCTGTGCAGGAAGAGGAACATTCATACCTTTTTCATACTCCAGTGTTTATCACAGGCTTCAGCAAAAACAATTTTTTTCCCACAACTATTTTTTCTTCCTTATTGCCACTGAACTTCTCCAGTCTTACTCATATAGCTTTTGATGAGCTGAATTTCAACAGAATTGTGTGCCTGTTAGAAAGCCAGAAGCAGCTTTTTGATTCACTGCCCAGTGCTAGCCCACCAGGAGCTGCTGTAGACTGTGCAATGGACCATGCACCAGCTGGGAACTGCTGGGACCATATGCCAGTTGGAATTTTATCCAAAGCGCTTAATGCAATGAGATAAGACTGTTGCATATTTCTCTGTAGCATAGCCAGACACTGGAATCTGTGATCTTTTAAGACCTCGTAGTCTTGACAAATGCTCTGTTAGGAGCAAATTATTATTAGTCACTGGTTTTGTAATGAAAACATTGATAATCACAGAATCCTACAGAATATTTGAGGTTGGAAGGGACCTCTGTAGGTCATTTGGTCCATTCTCCCTGCTCAAGCAGGAACACCTCAAACAGGTTGCCCAGGACCAGGTAGCTTTTGAAGACCTCCAAAATGGGAGACTCCACAACACCTCTGTTGCCTGTGCCAGTTCTCAGTCACCCACACAGTAGTTTTTCCTGATGTTGACACATAACCCCTAGTGTTCCACTTTGCCTCTTGTCCTGGCTCTGAGCACCACTGAAAAGAGCCTGGTTCCATCTTCTTTGCACCTTCTCTTCAGATATTGATATTGTCCTCATAGTAGTAATAAAGCCTCAAAATCTGAAAATAGATCTTATTTATTTGTTTATTACCTGAGAATGATTCATTTTTTCAGAAGTGCTCTTATTTTAAATATTTGAAAAGTAGTGTTTTTTATTTCATATTACAAAAAGTAATATGAAAGCTTGCAAAACAATTTTATTTTTTCAGGAGCAGCTGCCATAAACATTTTATGGAGATCTACAACTGTTGCAGTCTACTGTTTTTGACCCTACTATACAGCAAGTTAACTTGATAATACAAGAATATGCCAACTACAATGCACCTCATATTTTGTTGCTTAATATAAGGAAGAAATGCAAAGTACTAATGAAATTCCATCATCTCACGAAACAACACACTAAAATCATCATTTCAAACATAGAATCATAGAATATCCTGAGTTGGAAGGGACCCTTAAGGATCATCAAGTCCAACTCTTGACACCGCACAGGTCTACCCAAAAGTTCAGACCATGTGCCTAAGTTCACAGTCCAATCTCTTCTTAAATTCAGACAGGCTCGGTGCAGTGACCACTTCCCTGGGGAGCCTGTTCCAGTGTGCAACCACCCTCTCTGTGAAGAACCCCCTCCTGACGTCAAGCCTAAATTTCCCCTGCCTCAGCTTAACCCTGTTCCCGCGGGTCCTGTCACTAGTGTTAATGGAGAAAAGGTCTCCTGCCTCTTGAAAACCCCTTACGAGGAAGTTGTAGACTGTGATGAGGTCTCCCCTCAGCCTCCTCTTCTCCAGGCTGAACAGGCCCAGTGACCTCAGCCGTTCCTCGTACGTCTTCCCCTCCAGGCCTTTCACCATCTTCGTAGCCCTCCTCTGGACACTTTCCAACAGTTTCATGTCCTTTTTATACTGTGGTGCCCAGAACTGCACACAGTACTTGAGGTGAGGCCGCACCAGCGCAGAGTAGAGCGGGACAATCACCTCCCTTGACCTACTAGCGATGCCGTGCTTGATGCACCCCAGGATACGATTGGCCCTCCTGGCTGCCAGGGCACACTGCTGGCTCATATTCAACTTGCTGTCTACCACGACTCCCAGATCCCTCTCTTCTAGGCTGCTCTCCAGCGTCTCATCGCCCAGTCTGTACATGCAGCCAGGGTTTCCCCGTCCCAGGTGCAGGACCCGGCACTTGCTCTTATTGAACTTCATGCGGTTGGTGATCGCCCAGCTCTCCAACCTGTCCAGATCCCTCTGCAAGGCCTTTACGCCCTCATTTGAGTCCACAACTCCTCCAAGTTTGGTGTCATCAGCAAACTTGCTCAAAATACCCTCTATTCCTACATCCAGATCGTTTATAAAAATATTGAAAAGTACCGGCCCTAAAATGGAGCCTTGAGGGACCCCACTGGTGACCGCCCGCCAGCCTGACGCAGCTCCATTTACCATAACCCTTTGGGCCCTGCCCGTTAGCCAATTGCTCACCCATCGTATGATGTTTTTATTTAGCTGTATGGTGGACATTTTGTCCAGTAGGATCCTATGGGAAACCGTGTCAAAAGCCTTGCTGAAGTCCAAAAAAATCACATCAGCTGGTTTCCCTTGGTCCACCATACGGGTGATCTTATCATAAAAGGAAATCAGGTTAGTTAGGCAGGACCTACCCTTCACAAACCCATGCTGGCTGGGACCAATGACTGCTTTGTCCCCCAGGTGCGCCTCAATAAGTCCGAGAACCAACTGCTCCATGATTTTACCAGGCACTGACGTGAGACTCACAGGCCTGTAATTGCTAGGGTCTTCTTTCTGACCCTTCTTGAAAATTGGCACAACATTTGCCAGCTTCCAGTCTACCGGGACCTCTCCAAATTCCCAGGATCGTTGAAAAATAATTGAGAGAGGTTCCGCGATGACATCCTCCAGCTCTTTCAGCACCCGGGGATGAATCCCATCCGGACCCATGGACTTGTAGGGATCCAGGTGGAGTAGCAAATCCCACACACGTTCAGGGTCAGTTGGGAGTTTGTCATCCCCACCGTCCCGGTCCTCCTGCTCAGGGCACCCTGGGTCCTGAAGCCCATCATCGGCATTGAAGACAGAGGCAAAGAAGGCATTAAGCGTCTCTGCTTTGCCTACGTCATTGTCTGTGAGGAGACCTTCCCTATCAAGGAGCAGCCCTATGTATTCTTTAGTTCTCCTTTTTCCATTTACATATTTAAAAAAATCCTTTTTATTTTCTCTCACAGACACAGCCAGCTTCAACTCTAGGTGTGCTTTGGCCACTCGAACTTTCTCCCTACAAACACGAACAGCATCCCTGTATTCTTTCCATGACGCCTGGCCCTCCTTCCAGTAGCGAAACACTCTCTGTTTCCGCCTAATCTCCATTAGAACATTCCTGGTCAGCCACGCCGGCCTCCTGCCCCGCCTGCCTGACTTGCGATATTTTGGAATTGCCTTATCTTGTGCTTCTAGGAGGCATTGCTTAAAGAGTGACCAGCACTGGTGGACATCGAGGTCTTCAAGAGCAGTTTCCCAGGGGACCTTGCTGACTAGTTCCCTGAGCAGCCTGAAGTCCGCTTTCCCCATATCTAGGGATGAGGTTTTGGTGGCACTTTTCCTTCTGTCACCATAAATTTTGAACTCAACCACTTCATGGTCGCTATGACCGAGGCGGCCACCAATCACCACATCTCCCACCAGACCCTCTCTGTTTTCTAGCAACAGGTCTAGGAGGGCACCTTTCCTAGTTGGCTCCGTTAGCACCTGCACCAAGAAGTTATCATCTAGGTGCTTCATGAACCTCCTGGACTTGCTCGTGTCAGCCGTGTGGCACTCCCAGTTAACGTCCGGCAAGTTGAAGTCCCCCATAAGGACAAGGGGAGTTAATCTCGAGGCCTCTCTTAGTTCTGTAAAGAATAATTTATCAACGCTATCATCCTGGCCAGGCGGTCTGTAATAGACTCCCACAACGACATCCCCTTTATTCGTTCGTCCCTTGATCCTTACCCAGAGGCTCTCAACTTTGCCATCGCCGACCTGAAGTTCCACACAGTCCAGCCCCTGCTTCACATACATCGCCACCCCACCACCTCGCCTACCCTGCCTGTCCCTCCTGAAGAGCCTGTAACCATCTATCGCAACACCCCAGTCACAGGACTCATCCCACCAGGTTTCGCTTATGCCGATGATGTCGTAGTTGCGGGACTGGGCCAGGACTTCTAGCTCATCTATTTTATTCCTCATACTGCGTGCGTTTGTGTAAAAGCACTTCAGGTGCGTCTCCTTACACTCAGCACCTTGTGGATCTGACCAAAGGACCCCACTGGCACACAGCCCCTCTGATTCTAGCGTACCATCCCTTAGGTCTTCACCGGCGCGCCTGGTTTTAGCCCCTTCCCCTCTGTTCTGTTTCCTATTGACATAAGTCAATAGGAAACAGAACAGAGAAAAACACAGCTTAAAACGCCAATAGTATTGCCACCAATATTTACTGCATGCCTTAAAAATAGGTGAGTAGATTTCAGCTTGAAAATTTAAATCAATGTTATGCTATTATTTTAACTGAATTAATCCACTGTTTTTTTTTTAATGTTGTTTGTTTTTTTTGCTGATGTCTTCAATTTGTCACCATACAACAATAACCCAAACTATGTCCACAGATCCTACTGTGATTCCTTGAATGTATTATGGCTTTCTATTAGTTTTAAATGAAAATCTAACAAGTTTCAGAAAATTTTGAAGTAAATTTGAACACCAGTTCAAATATAACACCAGTTTCATTTTTCTCATGAAAGTCACTGAAACACATTGCAAATTTGTATTAGTTTCCTGTTTATTTATCCCTAAAAGATGCATAAATGTTTTACAACGTCTTACTAAAGTTACTAAACATATATACAAAAGTTCATTTTCTCTATTTTTGATTTAAGAGCCTGATGTTCTCTATTTCTACAAACAACAACAACAAGAACAAAAAACATCCTTTCTAGTATATCTTTTAATTATTATTATTACTATTTAGAGAAGTTATCTGATCCAAGATAGAGTCTTAGATCTTTTATGTGGACAATATTTTGATGGAGATTTCAGCTACAACCATAAGTCAAAGAACTGACCATTGTCCTGAGGCAGAAAGAAGGGAATTGTTCTTGTTCTTGCTCTTGCTCTTGCTCATCTTTATCTTTCTTGTCCTTGTCCTTCTCCTCCTCTTTCTCTTTCTCCTCCTCCTTCTTCTTCTTCTTCTTCTTCTTCTTCTTCTTCTTCTTCTTCTTCTTCTTCTTCTTCTTCTTCTTCTTCTTCTTCTTCTTCTTCTTCTTTCTTCTTCTTCTTCTTAATTGTTGCTGTTGTTTTTAAAAACACCGCTACCAACACCAACAAAAAGAGATAGTTAAAAGTGGTTAGTACTCTATCTCTATAGTGAATCATGGATGGCAGCAAGTATTCTGTGGGGGTGGTTAGCAACTTCAATGGAAGATTAGCAACTGCCAGTGCAGAGACAAACCCATATGGGCTGCTGCATTGAGGCAAGATTGAGCCCAGGTAGAGAATATGGCTGTAAAATTGCATTCTGTGCCACTGAAGAACATCAAAACAAGCAGCAGGTGGATTGGATCAGGATGATAAAATTGGAGTGGCTCAGCTGGATCTGGACTGGTAATGTAAGGGTGAGTTATCTACATCTCAGTCGGCCCATGACACCTAAGGAAGAAATGCAACATACACATATGGGCTCATGACTGACAGCTGGACTTTGTCATAGACACCATCTCACATGATGTTAGTATATGGGTTTTCAAAACATTTAAACTTTTAAAGGAAGTGTTTATCTTAATATGGTTGGTTTGCTGAGAATGAGTAAAAGCATCCTTCAGATCAGAGCAGTACACTTAGCTTTTGTTTAAGTGATAAAATTATTGTAAATAAAATAAAATAAAATAAAATAATAATAATAATAATAATAATAATAATAATAATCTAAGTGAGAACATGAAAACCTTAAAAACAATCAGTACAAGTTTAACATTATTTACAAAGAAAGCTCTGTGAAAAGCAATGACCATAAAAAACTTCTTAATAGAGATATTTTTTCCAAGGCAATTTGCTTACAAGGTTGATAATGACAGGTCTGAGAACTGACTTAGAAAATCCAGAAGTAAGCCAGAAGAGTTGCAAGTTGATTCTTCTCTGTATCTGATGGAGCTACAGATTGAAAACATCATTATTCTTCATCCAGATGGCTCAGACAACAAAATCATATCTTGCTGTCCTTGGCAAGTTTATTTTGTTGTTTTACCTGCTTCTGATATTTCTTAATACCTTTAATTCCTTCTTTTGTTTCTTTACATATATGACTCATTTATAGAGTTGAAATAGGTAGAAATTTTGTCATATACTTTAAATTCTAGCAAAGCTCGGCACCCTCATTTGTAGTCTTCAACACAAGATGATACTGGGTCTTATAATTTATAACATCAGAGAGTACTGCATGTCAGAGAGACTGTATCTTGTCACATGTCAATCTCTAGAAAGAAATTACAGCGGCCTGAAAAGGCAAGATTTCCATGGGGGAAAAAATAAAAAAAATACATTGTAGGATTGTAGGTTTTGCTCATCCCAATTGTAGGTTTTGCTCATCCCATATACAACAGGTTAGTATCATCTGTTAAAGAAAAAGTAACCAACATCCTGAATTTACAACAAAATTTCCAAAGAGCCTGAGATAAACCATATTACTTGGGGTGAAGTTGCACGTGGCAATCATTGCACACATCTGGTACAGAATTATCCACACCATGAATGCCTTGCCATATATGACAGGTGCTTTAATGGGTGATTTGCAATATAGATAGTGAAGAACCTGCTTAGACTTCTGATTGTTGACTCACAATGTGACAAAGTCTTCCAGAGGCAAACATGCACACATGGAGGTATCTGCATGAGCCAAATGCCTAACGCCAAATGCCTAACATGATATGCATCAAATGTCATGAAATCACAGAATCACAGAATCGTCTAGGTTGGAAGAGACCTCAAAGATCACCTAGTCCAACCTCTGACCTAACACTAGCCAGTCCTCCACTAAACCATATCCCTAAGCTCTACATCTAAACGTCTTTTAAAGACCTCCAGGGATGGTGACTCCACCACTTCCCTGGGCAGCCCATTCCAATGCCTCACAACCCTTTCGGTAAAGAAGTTCTTCCTAATATGCAACCTAAATGTATTCTAGGTAATTGCCATGGCTTAATTCAATTAATTAAACATTTTCTAGTGCCATTTGCCATGTCCTATACCCAGTCACTGGCCTGTCCTAAAGAATTTAATGTCCACTAGCCCAGATTTAATTTCTCAAATCATTTAGAGTATCTCAAACACTAAATGCTTGTGAACATCAACCTTCTTTCTTGGGTTGTCTCACAACTCCCCTGCTTCAGATACTTAGTATCTTATATGCCATTTAGTCTTGCATTTCTAAAGAAAATGGATACTTTGCTCAAATCAGAAATGGTCAAATGGTATTATTCAGCCCACTGAGAAAAATAATTATTTGGTATTTATTTGGTAAAGAATTATTATCAAGTACATTATTCCTTACATCCAGTCTAATTTTACTCATAATAACCTCCACATATTTTGTGACATATTAACCATTCTCAGTATGTGCAGTTTGTCTAAAGATGCACATACCAAGAATTACTGAGGTGTGAGATTGTTGTCTGATTTAGCCATTCTGCAGATTTCTTCAGTATTGTTCTTTTGAAGGTGCTGGTGACTATGCAATCATACTCTTCTAAACTCACATTCTTTTCTTCACATTTCTTATACATATGATATGGGTTTGAAACTCATCTTACAAACAAAAGAAAATGCAATAGTGTAAAAATTTAGGGCACAACCTAAACTTTTGAGTCATACTGTGTGTTTACAAGATACAATTTAATCAATATTTATGCGAGAGTTTTCATGCATGATATTTCAACATAATATGGACTCAGGAATAAAGAATATTCAAGTATGCATTGTGAATTCTATTTTATTTGTGAAACTTAATGTCTCTAACAGGTAGAGAAAATATCCATACAGTAGTTCTGAATTAAATTTTCAGATCTCTTAAATCCATATTAGTAAGCCTTTTTCATATTACTTACTTAAAATCCTGAAGGAATTCACAATATTTCCTGAAGGAATATAATATAAAAACACAATAATAAAAAATAAAAATAATATAAAATAGAAGTATAATATAAAAAATATAAAAATGTAATATAAAAATAAAAAATGAAAATATAAAATAATATAATCCTGAAGGAATTTCAAAATATTTCTCCATAGCACCCCAATAAAAACAAAGTAAACAACTGTAATAAAAGCAAAAAGGTAAATAGTTAAAAACAAAATAGTTCACAAATGACTAATCCATATTAAAAACGACATACACAGATTTTTTTTTTTTAATAATTATCATACCAACTATATAATATAACTAAGGTTCAGATTCTGCAGTGTATTTAAACAAATACTTGATTTACATCACACCTATCAAAATCCAAAAAGATATTTAGATTTTAAGTTATGTTTTGATTCCTAACACAGTTGTGATCTTTATTAAAAACCTGAGTATTTCAATATGTGTGGGAAATTCAAACACTTTTGTGGAATTTAGATGTAGTTTTTTAAAGGTATTCAGCATTATTCATATGCCTAAGATAGGCACTGGCTCGGACGAATGCCTACATAAAATGCAAACAAGAACTGCTTAGTCATATAAGCAGACATCTGTGTTTCTCTTTATTCATATGTGTGTAGACATGACTGGATATTTATGTATCTTCTAGAACTCACTGTACACTTGTGTACATTTATACTCAGTGTATGTGTGTATGTATATGTCCATACATAGAATCACAGAATAGTTGATGTTGGAAGAGACATCTGGAGGTCATCTGGTCATGCTCAAGAGACACCTAGAGCAGGTTGCCCAGGATTATGTCCAAGGGGCATTTGAAAATCTCTAAGGGGGGAGACCCTACAACCTCTGTGGGGCAACCTGTGACAGTGCTCCATCACCTACACAGTAAAGAAGTTTTTCTTAATATTCAGAATGAGCTTCTTTTATTCTTTGCCCATTGCTTCCTGTGTTGGCATTGGGTACCACTGAAAAGAGTCTCACTCTTCTTTGCACTCTTCTATCAGGCATTTATCTATGTTCATAAGATATCCCCTAAGCCCTCTCTTCTCCAAGCTGAAGAATCCCAGCTCTCTCAGTCCCTTCTCATTGGAGAGGTGAGAGATGCTCCAGTCCCTTGGTCATCTTTACAGCCACTTTGCAGTGGCTGTAAATGGACAAGTCTAGCATGCCCATGTTTCTTCTGTACTGGGAAGAGGGAGGGGGCATAACTAGACATGGTACTCCAGGTGTGGCCTCACCATTCTGCTCTGCCCTCTGAAAACAGAAACGAAAACAACTGAATTTCTTCTTATTAAGGACTGTGCCTTAATCAAAAGATTACCTGTATATTCTCCCATTTGTTCCTTTCTTCAATAGAAGTGGAAAACCCATGCTCAATACATTATATCCTTATGAAAATCCAAACACCAAACTGCCACAACTATGCTTTTTTTGTTATGACATATTTGCATATGGGATATGTAATAGAATAATCAGATAACATTTGTGTATATGATCCTTTCCCTTTATCATATAATGTGACGTGTCATTATAAAATAATAATAATAATAAATAAAGGAGAAAAATAAATAATAATAAAAAGACTTATGGGAATTAATTCCCCTGAGTTCCAAGTTCCCTTGGTATGAGAAATCACTGGCAGAATAAAATGCTGAAGAACAGAAAAAGTACTAAATGCATTATGCAACAACACTTAATGTTTTATGTGAAGGCTTTCCAAGGACTGGCTGACTAATAAGGTGAAGAGACAAAGGGCTGGTATTTCTCAAATATATCAAAAACTGATAAGCAGATAGGCTGCTGAATACAGAAAATAGGATGAAATGAGAAGCAAAAAAGTGTAATATATCAAGGATCCTCTAACTTGGATCACACTTAAATGTGAGGGAGGCGGGGGGGAAGCTTCTAGTTTAAGTGAACAAAGACTTCAGAACTGCATGAAAGGTGAACAAAGCTAAAACCTTATGAGGAAGATTTTCCATTACTTAGGAACAACTGACAGCTTACACTTCTATCTATATAATTGGGATCATCTTTTCACTTATTGCTGCAACTCCGTAATTATGAATGAATTACTTTTATGTGAATGGTTATATGTGTTTTGCCTGTGTATATGAACATTGGCAAACTGAACAGAAAGTCTCTTCTGAAAATTGTGCTGCTGGATTATGTCTCACTACAAGACATCATGACATTTTCATTTTTGCAAAAAATAACATAACCACATGAAGTAGATGACACACAGGTAGCCCTTGCATAACCAGCTGTGCAATGGTGTTTTTGCTTACCATGGACACATGAAAACCACATATAGTACTTGCTGTCCAACACTGATGCATTTTAGGATGGAACAAATCATGCTCTGAAAGCGCTTGTATGCATTTATCAGTTATGTAATGAAACTATTTTACTTGATATAGATGCTTAATTTTCATACAGCTGAAGTCAAGTGGTGTGAATCCTACCCTAAAAACCCAAGGGATTTTTAATGTACAATACTGAAATGTCTTCAGAAGGGCCTCCTAAGATATCTTCTGAAGAGAGATAGAAGTTGAATGAAGATGTCAAGGAATTTTAGAGGCCTCATTTCTGTTTAAGTTTCACAATGTACCTAATACTATTTTTTGGATCTTGTATTACTCTTCTGTTGTGTTAGGAATGTAGATTCTTACAGCCTTTTAAATTTTGATGAATATTATGCAGTTCAGTTACACTACATGGTTTTACAGTTTGCATAGTGTCTGGTTTTGTTTACTGTAAGAATGTGGTGAAGATGTTTCCTTCCTATCTCACTTAATAAATTAGTTGTAATTAATTCATTAATTTATTTCAATTGAAAAGTGTTTGACAACTTAATCTTTTTTTTTTTTTTTTTTTTTTTTTTTTTGAAATAATTTTACATACTTCATGAAGTTATTTAGGACTTATCCTCACAGTAATCCTAAAATTTTTATCAAATCACTAATTTGTGTGATTTCAATATTTTTGGCAGAATAGTCTAAAAAAATGGTCCTTTACAGTTTAAAAAAATGGACCTTTACTGTATATGTAACATATCCTGATGGTCTGGATATATTTAAAAGGGAGATGTAGTAAGTTTTGTTTAACAATTAACTTCATGACAATTTGGCTGAGCGTCATCCCCATGATTTATAAATGTCTACATCTGGATTTGTCACATTCAGCTTTCTTGTACAGGTAATCATCGAATCATTTAGGTTGGAAAAGACCTCTAAGACTGTGTTCAACTATTAACCTAGTACTTCCAAAGCAACCATTAAACCTTGTCACCAATCACTAAATATATATGTTTTTTGAAGACCTCCAGGGATGGTGACTCAACTACTTCCTTGGGCTGTCTATTCCAATGCTTCACAACCCTTTCAGTAAAGATTTCTTTCCTAATATCCAGGCTAAACCTCCCCTGGAACAATTTAAGACCACTTCCTCTTGTCATATCATTTAGTGCTTGGGATAAGAGACTGCTGGCCACACTATTTCTGACAAAAGCCAGGGTGCTGTTGGTCTTCTTGGCCACCTGAGCACAGCTGTATTATAATTAAAAACAGTAGGTTGCAACTGATTAACTATACTCAACCACATTTTGTGATTCCAAACCAAGCTTAGAAAAATGAATGAAATTTATTGTTTGTTTGTTTGTTTGCTTGCTTGGTTGGTTTGGTTTATTTTCTTCCCAAAACTGCTCCTGTTATTTAATAATCCAATTTTAAGAATTGTTTTCTGCCATCACCCCATGAAGGTTGTTATGCATCTGAGCAGAATGCTTATATCAATGATGTAACAGAATTGGGATATAAGTATTCATAGAATGGCAAAGAACGGCTTGGGTTGGAAGGGACCTCAAAGATCATTTAGTTACAACTCCCCTGTCATAGGCAGCGATGCCATCCACTTGATCACGTTGCCCAGGGCCCCATCCAACCTGGTCTTGAACACCTCCAGGGATGGGACATCTACAACTTGTCTTGGCAACCTCTTCCAGTGTTTCACCACCCTTACAGTGAAGAATTTTCTCATAATTTCTAATTGAAATCTCCCCTTTTAGCTTGAAACCATTCTCCTTTTTCCTATCATTATCTGCCTTTGCAAAAAGATACTCTCTATCTTTCTATAAGCCCACCCTAAGTATTGAAAAGCTGCCATAAGGTCACCTTGGAGCCTTCTCCAGGATGAACATCCACAACTCTCTCAGCCTTTCTTCATAGGAGAGCTGCTCCAGCCCCATGATCACAGTCCTCCTCTAACAGGTCCACATCCATCCTGTGGTGGGGACCCCAGGCCTGGACACAGTACTCCAAGTGGGGCCACACAAGGGCAGAGTAGAGCGAGACAATCACCTCCCTTGACCTGCTGACCACTTTTCTTTTGACGTAGCTCAGTATGCAGTTGGTCTTCTAGGCTGCAGGCGCACACTTCTGGCTTTTGTCAGGCTTTCCATCCACCAGAACTCCTGATTCCTTCTCTGTAAGGCTGCTCTCAATGAATTCTTCTCCTCGTCTGTACTGGGGTTACAGTCATGTCTGGCAGTGTCCCAGCCCTCAAATATTAAATCATTGTATTTCATATTCTGTTAACCTGCTCTTACTTTCCAATAATTGAAAACTATTATTTTGTGATCACTATGCCCAGAACAGCATCCAACCTTCACATCACCCATAAGACCTTCTCTGTTTACAAGCAAAGGTCCAGTTCCCTGGTTGGCTCACTCACCAGCTTTATCAGGAAGTTATCTTCCACAAACTCCATGAACCCTCTAGGCAGTTCCCTCTCTGCTGTATTGTATTTCCAGCAGACATCTGCTAAGTTGAAGTCCCCCATGAGAACAAGGGCCAGCTGCTTATAGAATATTTCATTTACCTAGAATATTTCATTCATCCTGGTTGGGCAGTCTACAGCAGACTCCTACAATGACATCTGCCTCATTGGCCTTCCCCTTTATTCCTACCCATAAACACTCAACCCTGTCATCATCATTATTCAGCTCTAGATGACTGAAAAACCCCTAAGAAATAGGGCTACCCTCCTGCAATAATACATAATTTAATCCTTAAGTATTATTGTGTGATTGTTGCATTTTTAATATAAATTCATCACAAATGGTAGCATAACTGTCTAATTCAAGCCACTGTGGCAGTCTCAGAACATCAGACTTCTGGACAAAATGGGTACAAGGCATGAATCTCAAAAATGTGTTGTGCCCTATAAAGCACAGTGGGAAAAAATGCCTCTGTCACTGCTATTTAGCCATCTGCATTCTGTCCCTCATTCTGCAATTACAGCCAAGCACATTTCCATGCATATTACCAATAGAAATGGAGTTGCATTTTTTTCACTAGTAGGCTTTTTTTGTGTGTGTGGGTGGTTTTCCTTTTCCTTTTCCTTTTCCTTTTCCTTTTCCTTTTCCTTTTCCTTTTCCTTTTCCTTTTCCTTTTCCTTTTCCTTTTCCTTTTCCTTTTCCTTTTCCGTTTCCTTCCCCTTCCTCTTCCCCTTCCTCTTCCCCTTCCCCCTCCCCTTCCCCTTCCCTTTCCCCTTCCTCTTCCTCTTTCTTTTCTTTTTATACAGTAGTTAAACTGGTCCTGCCTGGTTTCCTGTAGCAGCTGCTCCAGCATCTCTGAATGCCAAGCCTGATTCAGAACAGAGCCAAAGAAATGGTTTCAGCTTCTTGTTCCTTCTCTCTTTCTTTTTTTTTTTTTTTTCTTCATTTATTTTCTTAGTTGTTCCAAAAGCATTTATTTAACTTCCATTTACATAGATCTGAGCAAGAGAACACGATGTTCTAGTTTGCTCTCATCCCACATATGGAAAAATAAGGAAGCGTTTGTCTTTACAGATTGTTTGCTTTTCATCACACTGGATGCAAGGAAAATGTAATACACCCACAAGCATATGCACATACACTGTCACCTTGGAGATTTAGTATTGTAAGTGGGAGAACAGTCATGTACTGAAATCCAGATAATACACTCTGCCAGGCCCACTCTAGCATTTTAAGTGTATGTATTTAATGTGATTTTTTGCTGTTAATTACATTGGCTGTTTGATTTCCTGTACTATCGCCTTTCCACTGAAACTAGATGAAGGGAACCATACAGCTATTTTAAATGCTATAAAGGGATTCAGATTGTCATAAACAGTGGCATTTTACTGCACCACATTCTCTCTATAAGGCTCTGAGCTTGCATGGAGCACACTAATGTGCCACTGAGTCACTTATTTGTTCCCACTTGTTTTCCCTTCAACTATCAACAATGAATTAGTCACAATCCACTTCAGAGAGAGGAGTTTCTGGGTTTAGGACTGTTTGCTGAATCTGAGGCAAATAGGAGGGGGGACAAAGCAGAGCTGAATGAGGTCATAAGACAGTAGTTAGCATGAGCTAACTGCTTCCTAACAGCAATTGCTCACATGAACTGCTGCTACCTAACAGAGGAAACCTGAGGAAAATAGTAACCTTTAGTCGGATTTCGTTCAAAGAAATAACTTTGTTTTCATCTATAATAATGAATTCATGTCACTTCCTAGCTCTGAGATTAAATTACCCAAACAGACTGTTATTAAACTATCTTATTCTCCAAAACAAGACAGCCACATGTCAGCAATGCTTTTATCAGTAGTCCCCCTCCTGTGATAAATCCTAAACTGTTCTGGAAGGATGTCTGGGAGAATGCTGGTTGGCATAAGATAAATGTGTCCAAGGTATCTTTTCCAGCAATATAACCAGAAAAAACAGTAGCATTCCAGTGTCTGAAAACTGCCTGTCAGTCTTCAATTTATTAGAGTCTAGAGAGGTTTTCTTTTATTTTCTCCATCACGAGTGTAGCATATGAATCAATCTATTCTATTCCTACGGGTAACTGCATTTTCACCTTATAACTTACTACATGTCTTTTCCAGTCCAGTGCTAAACAAAGCAAGTACTGTGCCACAAAAAAGAGTCTAATATGTATATGAAATAATATAAGTTTAAAACTGTTATAAATGAAGTCTCAACTCAATCTGAATTTAGTAATTTTTATAAAAGAAATATTTATAAAAGGTATAAAAGGCAAGTAAACAGTGCTGGGTGTGCAGGGAGTCTACGCTCCACCAACACGCACACACGAACATCAAACATTCTAAATATACAGAACATTGCTTTACATACTAAACCCAAATATGCCTATACATACGTACAATCAGAAAAGGTAACAAACAATCCTTTAAGTTCCATGACTTACTAAACTCAAGTACGCCTATACACATGTACAATCAGAAAAGGTAACAAACAATCCTTTAAGCTCCATGACTTAACAGTCTCCATTTTCCATTCTTTTTCTTGATTACAAACAGTTCTCCATTTTCCATTCCTTTTGAACAATATGTCTTGCTTTAAGTTGTCAAGCAACTTGGCCTGTGGGCCATATGTATCCCGTTCTTCCCGGATCGAAGAAAAGCATATCCATCTTGTTTTAAAAGGCCAATAGGGCCTGGGTCAAAAGGCACGTCCACGTCACCATACACATTATCATACACATTCAGATATTTATTTATTTATTTATTTTGGTGGGAAGAAGAAAAAAAAAAGAATGAATGAAAAAAAATAAATAATGGTAACCTTCCGAAGTGGAACTAAGAAAAACACAGAGCATAAACGACTTTAATTGTCCTTTGTCTGGACACCTTCACCTTCTCATTATTGCACAAAGGACTGTCAGGCAGAGAAAAGGAATGTTAGATAATACCCATTCCGTAATCTTTTATTCTTCTGTAACCCACTATGAAATATTCAGATTAAGGATTTTTTTCAGTGTCTAGAATATTTCATAAAAGCTTTGTATTCAAATTATGTGGTTGTTACCTGCCATATTATAGCATCATCCAGCTATGGAAAATTCACATTTGCTGTATAATGATATTGAAGTGAATCCTTCTAGGGACAGGGAAAAAAAAATGCACATATATTTTGATGGATGAAACCCAGGACTTTGCAGTAATAAAAGTGAAGTTGTTAGGACTTTAGGCCAACAAATACAAAGAGCTGTTTTACTAAAAACGGGGAGCATCATCCACTGTTACATTTTCCTCAAAGATTACTGTAACATTAGATTTTTTTTATTATTATTTTTATGACATGCAACACAGGTCAGTGACCAGAGATGAATAATGCATTCTATTTTACAGCTAGGAAACATAATGAAAAGTCATATTTGTTACTATAATTCTGCCATGTAAGGACAAGATTACTTAAAGTGAATAAAGACTGTAGTAATAGATTAAATACATATATATAGTAGCAGAATAATTAATATTCAAAATAATGAAAATAAAATAAATAAATAAAAAAGAATCCTTTTGGCTTTTTCAATTTTTTTCCTCCACAACTTTGACTTTTTATTTTTTTCTTGATAGTTACTTAATTGACAGGTAAATAATAATAATAATAATAATAATAATAATAATAATAATAATAATAATAATAATAATAATAATAATAATAATAATAATAATAATAATAATAACTTGTTATTAATAACTTATAACAATAATGTATTTTGCATAGTGTGCATTATTAATAATAATAACTTATTATTATAATAAGTTATTGATAATAAGTTTATAACTTATTATAATAATAAGTTCGTAGTAGTAGTAGTAGTAGTAGTAGTAGTAGTAGTAGTAGTAGTATAAATTAAGGCCTGATCCTTTATTTACTTTGGTAAATTTCCTGTTGAATGAAAAGGGAGCTCTAGCTGGGAAGGAATAATAAGATCAAGACCTCTTTACCAATAGATTAAAAATTTTGTCATTTTAATAGATGCAGAAACAATTTATTATTTGACATGTGCTTTACAAATCTGGAGCAATTTTGTTACATTACAAGACAACGCTGAAGGTGATGAAATAATTAATATGAGATCCATTGCCTATGCCAAAACAAACAAAAAATCAAATTGTATAATTGTATGGATGCTTGAATCTGAAGCAAATTGAACAGTAGAGGTTTTTATACTGTTTAATTTGCTTCAGATTCAAGTGTCCATACAATTATATAATACCACACACGTAGATAGGTATTGAATGTTAACTCTCCCAAAAAAACATGAAACACAAAATGCAGATTACATTTTTTCTTTTTATTCATTGTCCAAAAATTAGTTTAAAGACTGAGTGAGAATTCCCCTAAAAAGACCATGTTGAGAAGAAATAAAACTCTGACCTACCCCTCCCCAGCATGGCATCAACCCTCCCCGCAGGTTAAGCCTAAACGGATTGCTAATGCACCATAATGGTGTTTTGTGATCATGTTTTATAATCTTAGCTAAGCAGCATACAGGATTCATATAATGCATATAATCCTTTAGACATAAACTGTTGACCAAGTCTGGTACTGGGAGTGGATTCAACCACACCTACTCTCTTTACCTCTTCAGTACAAGTTTAGAAAGCAAGGAGGTCCACTCTCAACCGTGTGACTCAATTAGAGGGTTTCCTTGATGTAATGTCACCTAATGTAGTTTTATATAGTCTATATGTAGTACATAATGTCTTTGAGTAGTATAGAGCGTCTTTTGCATAGTGTGCATTAAGTGTATCTTCCAATTACAATCAGGTGTACCTTGCCATCAATGAATCTTTGTAAAATTGCATAAGCTTTTTAATCAATAATTCACATTGCTGCTTTTCTGCTGCTTCTCTCTTCCAGCTGAAGTGCATACATTTTTTTTTTCCACCCATGACAGGTAGGTCTCTCTCAGGGTACCAGTGTGGTGTTGGCCGGTTGGAGCTGGTTTCCCCAACCCCCAGTTAAACTTACTGTTACCTCCCCATGGAAGCTGCAACAGCTGGGGGTGGGGGAGGAACAGTTAATGGTAGGGGGAGAGGGCTCCCTGTTGGCCCCACAGGAAGAGCCAGCAAGAAGGGAGAAACACACCTTCAGAGCCACACATGTGCACTGGGCTGCTCCCAGTGGGAGCTGTGAGGCACTGTTGAGGGTGCTGTGGTCACACCCCCAAGCTCTTGTCCTTAGCAAAATGATGTTCTCCATCTTTTTTATAAGCCCCCTTTAAGTATTGAAAAGCTGCCATAAGGTCACCTGAGAGCTTTCTCTTCTTCAGGCTGAACATCCCCAACTCTCTCAGCCTTTCTTCATAGGGAAAGTGCTCCATCACCCTGATCAACTTTGTGGCCCTTCTCTGGATCTGTTCTAGCAGAGCAACATTCTTCTTGTTCTGGGATACACAGTCCTGGATGCAGTACTCCAAGTAGGATCCCATAAGGGCAGAGCAGAGGAGCACAATCACCTCCCTTGACCTGCAGGTCACTCCTCTGTTAATGCAGCCCAGGATGCAGTTGGCCTTCTGGGCTGCAACCAGATACCGCTGGCTCATGTCAAGCTTTTTATCTACCAGAATCTACCAGTCCTTCTCTGCAAGGCTGCTCTCAATGAGTTCTTCACCCAGTCTCTACTCATGTCTGGGATTCCCCCAACCCAGGCACAGCATCTTGCAGTTAGACTTATTGAACCTCATTAAGTTCACACGGGCTCACTTTTCAAGCTTGTCCTGGTCCCTTTAGATGGCTTCCTTCCTTCTGTTGTATCAACTGCAGCACTCAGCTTGGTGTCATCTGCAAACTTGCTCAGGGTGCAATCAATCCCATTATCTAAGTTGTTGATAAAGATATTAAACTGTACCAGTCCCACAGCAGACCCCTGAGGGACACCACTCATCATCATCTGCCATCTGGACATGGTACCACCACTCTCTGGGTGCAGCCTTCAAGCTTCAACCTTATCCACTGAATGGTCTACCCTTCAAATCCATCTCTCTCCAATTTGGAGACCAGGATGTCATGTGGGACCGTGTCAAATGCCTTACAGAAGTCCAGGTAGATGACATCGATCAGTCTTCCCTTATCAACTAATGCAGTCACTACATCGTAGAAAGCCACCAGACTGATAAGGCAGGATAAAGTGATTAATTAGTTCAGAAGTGGCCTTTTACTTTTCATCAAATACCATCCTAACAATTCTGATAGATGACTCTGCTCATATCTACTGACGTACATGTAGATAAGCACTGTCAGCACTTTTCTGGACACATTAGTGCCCAGTTCAACACTTTTCAGATTTTGTACCAGTCTGGTATATGTAGTTTAATCTAACAACTGTATAGAGATATTACCTGTAGTCACACCTAGCTGGAGGAAAAGGTTTGATGACCTGCTACAGCACTTAAATGTATGCAAGTCTGCAAGTTGATGGGGCTTGGTGGCATCCACCCACACATGCTGAGAGAATTAGCGGAAAAACTGGCCAAGCCACTTTCAATCATTTATCAGCAGTCCTGGCTATCAGGGGAGGTCAACTGTCAACTAGCAGCTACCAAACATGATGCAAATCTACAAGAAGGGCTGGGGGGTAGGAAACTATAGGCCTGTCAGTTTGACCTCAGTGCCAGGGAAGCTCATGGAGCAGATTTTCTTGAGTGTCAGCATGCAGCACTTGCAGGGCAAACAGGTGATCAGGCCCAGTCAGCATGGATTTATGAAAGGCAGGTCCTGCTTGACGAACCTGATCTGCTTCTATGACAAAGTGACGCGCTGGGTGGATGAGGGAAAGGCTGTGGATGTGGTCTACCTTGACTTCAGCAAGGCTTTTGACACCATTCATTCTCCTCACAACATTGACCACAACATTCTCCTCAAGAAACTGGCTGCTCGTAGCTTGGATTGGTGTACACTTCGTTGGGTTAAAAACTAGCTGGATAGCTGGGCCCAAAGAGTCGTGGTGAATGGAGTCAAATCCAGTTGGACGCCAGCCACTAGTGGTGTCCCCCAGGGCTTGGTACTGGGGCCGGTCCTCTTTAATATCTTTATCAATGATCTGGATGAGGGGATCAAGTGCACCCTCAGTAAGTTTGCAGATGACACCAAGTTAGGTGCGTGTGTCGATCTGCTTGAGGGTAGGAAAGCTCTGCAGGAGGATCTGGAGAGGCTGCACCGATGGGCTGAGGCCAACTGCATGAAGTTCAACAAGGCCAAGTGCCGGGTCCTGCACCTGGGGTGCAATAACCCCAAGCAGAGCTACAGGCTGGGAGATGAGTGGTTGGAGAGCTGCCTGGCAGAGATCCTCCAGAGGACCTGGGAGTATCGGTTGATAGTCGGCTGAGTATGTGCCAGCAGTGTGCTCAGGTGGCCAAGAACACCAACAGCATCCTGGCTTGTATAAGAAGCAGTGTGACCAGCAGGGCTACGGAGGTGATCGTCCCCCTGTACTCAGCTCTGGTGAGGCTGCACCTCGAGTACTGTGTTCAGTTTTGGGCCCCTCGCTACAAAAAGGACATGGAGGTGCTCGAGCAAATCCAGAGAAGGGCAACAAAGCTGATGCGGGGTCTGGAGAACAAGTCTTATGAGGAGCGGCTGAGGGAGCTGGGCTTGTTCAGCCTGGAGAAAAGGAGGCTCAGGGCGACCTTGTCACTCTTTATTAGGGAGTAATAAAACATTAAAGGAGGCTGTAGCGAGGTGGGGGTTGGTCTATTGTCCCATGTGCCTGTTGACAGGACGAGGGGGAATGGGCTAAAGTCATGCCAGGGGAGGTTTAGGTTGGATATTAGGAAGAACTTCTTTACTGAAAGGGTTGTTAGGCATTGGAATGGGCTGCCCAGGGAAGTGGTGGAGTCACCATCCCTGGAGGTCTTTAAAAGACATTTAGATGTAGAGCTTAATGATATGGTTTACTGAAGATATTGAAGAGTTTTGCTGTCGTTTCTGTTTCATTTACCATTATATTCTGTCTTTTAATTTTCTTCAGAATGAAAAGTGTTTTATCTGTCAATCAGAAGCAACACAGACAAGATAGAGCGTGGCTTTTCTGCATGCTAGAGATGTGAATTAGAGAATGTATCATGCCAGTAGTTAGAGGACAGCCTCCGTGCAGAATAGGAAATTAAACATTCTATGACACCCCTTTTTCAGATCACCTGACCTGGTCCCGGAAGACCAATCCTTTTTCTGCTCACGTCAGGCTTGTCCCTTTTTCCCACAGGCTGCAATTTTTAGCATTACTATATACCATATACCATGTGATCCCAGAATGCCTAGTGATTTATGGACAGCACTGGAAGCCACACCTCCACACCTTCTAGGTTACCTGTAAGCCAAAAGGGCATTTTGTTACAGCTACTATTTTGGCACATGTATACTCCATGTGATCTAAGAACACTGAGTGACTGTTTGCCTGTTTCCTATAGTCAAAGGAAACCCTTACACATCTGTACATCTGTAAATTATATATAGACATGTAAATATGCCTACATATATGTGCATATATGTATAAATATGCCTACATAAATGCATATGCAATTATGTATAATTGTATTTATACATATATTGATAAACTATACATATATAGATATATTTATTAAGTATATGTATAAAAATATTTAAAATTAAGTAATGAAAATCATTTTTTACTGTAATGGAAAACCACAACAAAATGGTAACGTCACAGGAATATGTATATAAGGACAACATACATACAAATATATAAATACACATATACATGTAAATATAAGTATAAATATATAAATATATATAATATAAATAGATATAATATAATATATATAATATGTATTATACTATATAGACTTTATATATATTATATATTAACATATATAATATATTATATGTAATATCTATGCTATATAATATTATATTATATACAATATAATATATAATCTATATCATATATATACTATAATATATATATTATTATATATATTATATATAATAATATATTAATATATTATTATATATTAATATTATTATATATAATATTATATTATATACAATATATATTATTATTATATATTATATATATTAATATATTAATATGTTATATATGTGATATATAATATATATGAATATGATATAAATATTGATAATTATATAAATATATATAAATGTAAATACAATATAAATAGAGGTCACAAGCTGTAGTCTTGGGTGTGTTCCTACTTGGGAGTATTATATAGAAACAACATTCTGCTGTACTGTTGCTGCAAGACTGGTAAAGCTGATGGGTCCCACCTGTGTGACAGAGATAGATGGTCATGGGTCTGGTCAAGTGTAATTGGCAACTATTTTCATTCAGCTGGATGCTACTGGTGAACTGACTTATAAACCAGAGCAACAATTCTGACTCATATTCTGCATTGATCAAGCTGATTCTCAGTCACGGTCAAGATACGATATCCAAATGCTTTTTGCATGGGCTTGTTTTACAAAGATACAGTCACTCAGCAGAAAGTGGTCGCTCTCAATGGTACCTGTGATTTGGGGTTTTGGCAACACTCAGCTTTGAAGACCTGGAGTAGGAGGCTTGAACTGATGGGACCCCACACCATTAATTTCTTTTTGATTAACATGGATGCAGCAAAGATAGCTGTTGTTTGAACAGCTGCTTTGAAGCAGGGGTCCGTAAACTGTTTATCATTTTTTGCCATGCTTTTGTGAAGAAACTGCAAGCATCTAATTTTGAGAACAGCTGCTCTTTGAGGTATACATATAGTTCATACTGATGATTGGCAGACATATGAAAGATTGTTTCCTGATGCTTGCCTAGGAAGCATTTGCCTGTGTCTGTACTCTGCCTTTGACTAGTCTCTAGACCAGGAATGTTCTGATCATTGTTTCCTGACTAAAAAGGGAACCTGAGAACAAAAACATATTTTTTTAGGGTGTTTAGTCATTACTGTTTACACAATCATGTATGGCCAGCTCCTCTCTTCATATTTGTGGATAACTTTCTTTCCCAGTATGTAAATAATTGACTCTTTGTCGTGGTTTAACCCGGCCGGCAGTCAAACACCACGCAGCCGTTCACTCACCCTCCCCCTCCCTCTCTGGGACGGAGGTGATGCACAAGTGATGCACAATGCAATTGCTCACCACCCGCTGACTGATGCCCAGCTTAACCCCGAGCAGTCCGGCCCCCGCCCCCCAGCTAGCCACCCCTATATATTGTTTAGCATGACGTCAGATGGTATGGAATACCCCTTTGGCTAGTTTGGGTCAGCTGTCCTGGGTCTGTCCCCTCCCAGCTCTTACTGCACCCCCAGCCTGCCTGTTGGCAGGACAGAGCAAAAGGCTGAGGTGTCCTTAGCTTGGTATAAGCACTGCTCTGCAACAATTAAAACATCGGGGTGTTATCAGCACTCTTCTCATCCTAAGCCAAAACACAGCATTCCACCAGCTACTAGGAAGAAAATTAATTCTGTTCTAACTGAAACCAGGACACTCTTCAATCAGATTTTTTTTTTTTTTCCTAAGATGTTTACATTCCTAGAAGCATTTACATGAACAAAAAGGTACTCATATGGAGTCTTTGTAGTATCTTCTAGTACTTCATAAAAGAACCCAGTCTTGCCAAAATTTCACCTGTCCAGTTAGGGACACAACCTGCTTCTTAAATAACTGCATGCGTTTTCCCCCTGGACTGCAGGTAGCCATGGGATTTGGGACTTGATGAAACAAACTCAGAAATATGCTCATCCAGTGGCAATTCATTCATCAGCTTGACTAAATGTACAGAAGGTTCCAGTCATCCTGACAACTTGGGAGTATAACATCATGATAAAAGCAACAGTCTTGTTGGTCATCTACCAGATCATAAAGCTCTAAGGTATGCAGGAGTAGTGGTAACAATTGCTATTAAAAAATGTTAGTGTTGCATTCCACAGCCATGTGTCTTTTGGTGTCCTTCTACAAGATAGTGGAAGAACTCTGCAAGATCCTCATCTGATTTTGTTTTCATGGTGCATTCATGCTCCTGCATAGATGTAGTGTCAAAGGCTACTCTTTTTATGGCCTTTTAAAGGCTGATGTGGTGCAGGGTAGCATTTGGTGCACCTTTGATAATAAATAAATAATTCAAATTTTAAAGCTGTTGGTGTCTATCTACATCTTCCCCCCAAGCAGTGCAGAAGGATGGTGAATGGGGGGTTCAGTCAGTTCACAGCCATTTTGTCTGCTGCTTCAGCACCTCCTCTGCTTCCTTTTTACCTGACCTTGGTGATTGCACTAATGCTCCTCACATTTTTTTCCCCTCTTTCTCTGCCTGTGTGCATTATTTTTTTTCCCCTTTCTTAAACACATGTTCCCCAAGGTGCCACCATCTTGTCTGTTTGGCTCAGCTGTGTCCTGCAGTGGGGCTGTTGGAACCAACTGGATCTGGCTGTCTGGCTGAGGAAAACCCTGGCCTCTTCTCGCAGATGCCACCCCCACAGCCCCCCTCATACTGACACCTTGCCACTTATACACAAGTCAGATATTGAGCAGAGGAAATCAAACATTTCTTTATCCTCAGTGATAACTACCTGGAGTGCCACAGCATAACATTTACAGAATATAGGACAATGCATGTTCATGTAATAAGACCCCAGAGTACAGTATTAAAAGGGACCTAGAGATTGACTTGCACATTTTCATAACTTTCTTTCTTAGAGAGCATACAACAAATCAGCACCATAATCTCATGCCTTTATAATCTACATGTCTCTTTCAAAGTCATCACTTCTTGTCAGTGGTAACTTTCTTCATTTTGCAGATCAAAATCCCTCACCTTATTAGCTGTGGTCCATGCTAACAGTTGTTTCACATCCCCAAGCATAATTCATCATTCTGCATCCTTGGTTACATATTCATTTTTTTCTTTTAAAGATGGACAACCTAAAAATAACCTGTATAGCCTTTGATGTTACATTCTTGTGAAACTATAACCACAAAACTTTTTGTCTCAGCCAAATAGAGTCCACAAGATACGAGTTGTTTTTACATGAGTTTCTTTTAAATCCTCATTCAGCATTCCTTTTCACCTCTTCTTTTTCATTTTGTCATGCTTCTGGTGTTAAGTACAGAGTAAAAATATAATTCAGAACATATGCCCCAGTTTTTTCATATGTTCCACATCACAAGAAAATGATTGTCATTATTGGTGAGTGGAGTTCAGCTGCCCAGCAGGGTAAAACCACCACAGATGAGAGGTGCAAACATTAGGCCCTGGCCAACCTGATCTTGTTCCAACCCCCCACCGAACCATGGAAGGAGGGTTTGAACTAGATGATCTTCAAGGTCCCTTCCAACTCGAGCCATTCTACGATATGGTTCTATGAAACAATAATGAATTGGACAAATGAACAAGCTTTCGGTTCCCTACGCTGTATGATAATGATATAATGATAAGATATAGTGAATGAGTTATGTCCCTGAAAAGGTTAGCATTTTTAGTCTTTTACTTTTGAGTATAACCAACCCCCTAGAGTGTAACATGAAAGATTGTGTGGGGTGCAGAAATCTTTTTTACAATTTGTGATCTGTTATACACCTCTGAATTCAATCTGGAACAACAAGTGAGTGAGAAGCCACCTACAGCTAGCCAATAGGTGCCACACATAGGCACTGTCATACCTTCCTGTGCTTTAATTGAAGAATCTGAAAGGCATTTTCAGGTTGGCATACAGTTATTTAACCAGTTCTCCCTCTTCTGAACACAATGAATAGGTGCCATCTTTTGTTCTCAGATAGTTCTTATTCTGTCTGTGCTCTCACCTCCCTAAAGCCATTCTTCTCCAATGTCTAGCTCAGTAAGGATATTCTCTGCTACTTTTTCCTTTTCACCAAAAATAAAATATTTCTTGATCTATTCATTTGAGACAATTTGAAAATGAACCAAATCAAGGAGTCCTCTTCACATATAGTGAAAATTATATTTCCACATGTACTGGAAAAATAAAAATGAAAGAAAAATTGTTCCTCCACCATATTTCCACAAGTTCTGGAAACATGCTCAACAATGCCGAGCTAGTCAGATTCTGTCTACTGAAACTTTGTGCACTAGTATCAAACTTTTCAATTTTGTATTTGATTGGTGAATTCTGAACTAGTTACTTCCTAGTAGATAGACCATGAATAACATTTAGCACAGAGCACAAAACAGAGGACACTGTAAGAAAAGGCAGGGTGCTGAGGTCAAACTGAATACTATGTGGAATAACTATTTATGTTGTACAGACAGTGACCAATCCTTAGAGTGGTTATCTAGTAAGATTCATGTTTTGGTTGTCCAAGTGACAATAATAAAGCAAAAGAACTCTAATGACACTACCTGCTGCCTGGTGCCTGTAATGTATTGTGGAATGGCAAACTACTGAATTTCTTTCTCTTAATTCAGTTCCAAGCAATGAGTTGCCAAATGCACACTCTGCATCCTATATTGTAAATTAGTATCTGTGGATGAAAATATACTGAAAATGTGTTGCATAAACTATGGATGGGAATTTTTGGAGTCTGGTTAGTCAGTGTTCTGATGAGCTGGAGAGACAGGAGGAAATATTCCAGAGAATGTTGCCACTATGCCACAAATGGTATGTATTATAGTTCAAAAGAGCAACTGTGTCTTCAGTGATGTTTCACGTTACTTGCATTCTGATGGATATACTGTCATTCTGAAATATCTGCTATAACTGACCTGCCTACACAGAAAGGTAAAAACAGCAAGATGTAACTGTTACAGGCAGATGCCAGGAGCTGATAGTTTTTGAAACAGGTTATTGGTTTAACAAAATGATAGATATTTGCATCTCATCTTTACGTCAAAGCAAAGCCCTTCAATTTGTCAAAATCTACCTGCAAGGCCTCTCTACCCTCAAATAAGCCACATCTCCTAATTTTGCAGACTTACATAGGATGCATTCAAGTCCTGCATCCAGATCATTTATAAAAAAATTAAAGAGAACTGGCCCTAAAATGGAGTCCTGCAGAAACCCACTGGTGAACCTCAGGATCCCAACCCATCATGCAGTTGTTCACCCATCACATTATGTATTTGTCTACCTGTATGTTGGACATTTTGTCCAGACAGTTACTGTGAGAAACAGTATTGAAAGCTTTGCTGAAATCCAAAAAGATTACATCATCTGGCCTCCCTAGATCAACTAGATGGGTAACGTTTTCATAAAAGGAAACTAAATTAGTTAAACAGGACTTTCCCCTCATAAACTTCTGCTGGATGTGACCTTACAGGTTTTCAGACATCAAATTTTTGTACATCTTCTGAACAACTTCAGAAACTCAGTTAATGATCACAATATACATAATAGGCATATAGGGTCAGTTTTACTAAATGCAGCTTCAAGTGTGTTATATATTGATAGAAATCCTGGCTCACAGGAAAAATCTATAGCGATTCAGCTGGAGAATAAGAAACATTCCTGTTTAAATCTTAATGCAAATTGATTACATTTTAAGGGAAGTAGCTTAAATATGTTTTATTTTTCATATATTTGATCTCAGATTTCACCAGTCATAACCCCATCCTGAATTGTACTAGAAGCAGATTTAGTAATCTGTCTTACATAGCTTATGAAGGTACACTCAAGCATGAATAACATGAAATAGTCTGGTAATTAAGTAAGAAATTAAGGCATGGCTAAGGTACAATTGTAGGAAGGCTTAGATTCTTTCTAAAGGACTATGCATGTCAGCTTGAGTCAAGAGTTACTGTTTGTGTTGATACTTGTTGTAAGGACAGAATGTGAATTTTTATCTACATGTGTCCCCTTTTTATCAACCCTGCAGCTTCTTTATTGTGTACTTAGCAGTGGACTAGAAGGTCAGAAGAATGGCCCTCTGGAGATTGTCAAGTCCAAACCCCTGCTCTCAGCAGAGTAAGCTAGAATTGGCTGCTCAGGACCATGTTCAGTTGGATTTTGATTGTTTCCAAGGACAGAGACTGTGCAACTTCTCTGGGCAGCTTGTTCCAGTATTCTACCACTCTCACAGTAAATCTTGTTTATTATGTTTAATTAGAATTTTCTATTTCGGTCCTTCTGAATGGTATCTCAACTTTCTGGCGTATGAAATGCTCCTCACAATTTTGTATCATCTGAAACCTTGCTGAGGATCCACTGTTCCATCATCCAGACTGTTAGTAAGGACATTGAACAATGGGAAGTGTGGCGTAATGACCACAAGAACAACAGGGTTTTTTTAGGATCAATAACTGCTACTGCTTTATTCATGACATAATTTCATCCCTCTCTTACTGAGGGCCTAACTTCACCTCTCATATTGAGGGCATAACTTCATTCTCCTTGTTGCATCCCCATATTGAGGAGAGGCTCCCCTCTTCTACCATTTGCCCCACAGCAGTCTTTTTCCATTGACTATTCATTGGTCAACAACTTTGCCCAGCAACTGCAAACACCCATCAACTTCCATGCATTAATGGCTGGAGAACAAGCAACCCAAGACAGTAATGCGTCTCCTGAATCACCCTTCTTTGTTCCCTCTAACCTCTTTACATTCCTGATGGCCTCATCACTAAGAGTCCAATGTTATCACCAGTCATGGGGCTTGTTGACCCTATGGCCACAGTTGCACAGGGATGAGGTTCAACATGGCTAAGTTCAGGATCCTGCACTTCGGCCACAACAACCCCATGAAACACTTGGGGGAGAGTGGCTTGAAAACCGTGCAGAGGAAAAGGATCTGGGGGTGTTGATTGATGTTCACCTAAACATGAACTGGCAGTGCGCTCAGGTGACCAAGAAGGTCAATGGCATCCTGGCTCATATCAGGAATAGAGTAGCCAGCAGGACCAGGGAGGTGATCATTCCCTTGTATCGTCCTCTGGTGAGGCTGCACCTCGAGTACTGTGTTCAATTTTGGGCCCCTCAGAACAAGAAGGACATTGAGTCCCTGAAGTGAGTCCAGAGAAGGGCTAGGAAACTGGTGGAGGCTCTGGAACACAAGTCCTATGAGGAGTGTCTGAAGGAACTGGGTTTTTTTAATCTGGAGAAGGGGACACTCAGGGGAGACCTTCTTGCTCTCTACAACTACCTGAAAGGAAGTTGTGAGGAGCTGGGGGTCAGCCTCTTCTTGCAGATAACTAGTGATAGGACTAGAGGGAATGGTTTCAAGTTGCACCAGGGGAGGTTCAGGTTGGAAATTAAGAGACATTTCTTCTCAGAAAGAATAGTCAGGAATTGTAATGGGTTGCCCAGGGAAGTAGTGGCATCACCGTTCCTGGGAGTGTTTAAGAAAAGGTTAGATGCGGTGCTTAGTGATGTGGTTTAGTGGGTGATATTGGTAGAAGGGTGATGGTTGGATCAGATGATCTTGGAGGTCTTTTCCAACCGTAATAATGCTATGATTCTATGATTTCTTCAGAGTACCTTACAGTCCAACTTATCTAGTAAGTACTTCATCAGTCTAACAATGAAGATGCTATGAGAAAATAGTGTCAAATGCCTTACTAAAGATGAGATTAAAAAAAAAAAAAATTACTATTCTTTGCTTATCCACTTATACAGTCATCACATGGCAGAAGGCTATTTCATTGGTTAAGTATGATATTCCCTTTATAAATCTGTGCTGACCACTCCCAGGCATGTTGTTGTCTTTCCTGTGTCTTAAAATACTATCCAGTATTAGTTGTGCAATCACATTTTACGGAGGAATTCAACTTACCAGATGTCTGCTGGAAATACAACACAGTGGAAAGAAAACAGTCTAGGAGATTTCTAGAGTGTATGGAAGATAACTTCCTGACACAGCTGGTGAGTGCATGGACAGTGCCCTCCTGGACCTCTTTCGTGTAAATAGAGGAATAGAAGGACTTGTGGGTGATATAAAGGTTGTAGGCTGTCTCAGGCACAGTGATCACAAATTAAAAGAGTTTTCATTGCTTGGAAAAGTAAGGAGGGGTTTAGCAGAATTGCCACCAGTATTGACTGATATTCTGATCCCTGAAGGAATCAATAACTATGGCAATTGTATTGGCTTTGTATCAGTGTGAGTTAAGGCATCTGTGCAAGATGCCTTTCCTGGCACCCTGGCACCTGATGTTAATGTAGAAAATCTGCTAATAGACATCAGTCAGGGTTAAAAAAAAAAAAAAAAAAAAAAAAAAAAAAAAAAAAAAGCCTGTGAAACATCTGGATGCTACAGATGTAACTGCTGCTGTCCACTCTCTAATGTTCTGAGGGGGAAGGGAGATGCCATACTTTGACAATCAGTCTTGAACACCTTGCAAAGATGGAGATTCTTCAGCTCCACAAGACCATTTCTTCCAGTGTTTGACCAGCCTTGTGGTATTTTTTTTTTCCTAAAGTTTAGTGGGAATTGTCAGTGTTCCACCTTGTGTTTATTGCCTCTCACCATACATCTGTAAGAAGGCTCTTCCATTTTTTCTTTATCATCCAAGTAGATATTTGTATGCGTAAAGTCTTCCTTGAGTTGTGTCCTCTCCAGTCTGAACAAACTATGCTCTCTCAGACTTTCCTTCTTTGTACAGTGTGCCAGCCTCAAACCACGTTCTAGACCTTCCCTGGATTCACTGCGTTGTGTGGAGGAGCCCCAGACTGGGGGCTTGGTTTGATTTTTGGTCTCACAAGTGCCAGATAAATGGGTAAGATTGCATTGCTGGACCTGCTTAAAAAAAAAGGCCAAATCTGCTATATACCTGCTGCTGGCTCATGTTCCTTTTGCTGTCCGCCATTACCTTTGGGTTCTTTCCAGCAAAGCTGGAAATCACCTTCAGTCTCTGCAGTGGTGTAGGCTTATTCCTGTACCATGCAATTCTTCACATTTTCTTTTGCTGAGATTCATGTGGTTCCTGTCATTGCTTTTCTTCGGGACTGCTGATGTGCCTCTGACTTGCAGCCCAGCCCACCAGTGTACTGAATGGTACTCCCAGTTTAGTGTTGTCTACAGTTCTACAGTCTTGCTGAGAGGATACTTCATCCTGTCTCCTAATGAAGACATTAAATAGTGCCTATCATGGTACTGATCCCTAGGAGACCACTCTGGTTGCCAGTCACCAGCTGCAATTTGCACCAACCACCGGTCTAGGTGCTGGAATATCTGGCTTGTCAGATTTTTACTTCTATGGATATTTGAAACTGAAATATAGCAACTTAGGCTACCTAAGTTGCTTGATTAACCTACCATTATACTTTTGATTACAGTTGTAGGCCACCATTATGATTTAATCAGCTGGACTACTTCTGTACTCCAACACATTTCAATTGTAAGGAATTCTGGAAAATGATAACTCAATGCCCAGAGTTGTTATTTACCATTCACTAAATGTCAGTGAAGATAAGTGAAGCCAAAAGAGGTGGTTTTGTTTGTTTGTGTTTAATCTTATATATTTTATTTTATTTTATTTTATTTTATTTTATTTTATTTTATTTTATTTTATTTTATTTTATTTTATTTTATTTTATTTGTTTATTTCATTGAGGGGGGAAGTGGTTCCTGAGGAAGAAATTGATAAAAACTGTAAAACAACGATGGGACAGGAGTTAGATGAGAAATCATCTTTAACATCCAAGTTAAGAAAGAATCAACCTCTATATCAGCTTGAGATTTATCCCGTACACTGTGGAAACTGAAGAAAGATTTTATCCTTTTTCCCATAATAGTATGGAAACAATATATGACTTCCCTGAAGTTATCTAATTAGAATAACCATATAATTTCTTTAATTTCTCTTTCAATGAAATATTGGTTGTCAGTGATCTTTTGGCTGCTATGAAAGACTTTTCCTTGTAGACAAAATGGATGAGCACAAACTGTTTAAGGATTGCTCAGTCATCAGAACTTTGCTGCCTGAGCTTGCAATATAGGATTTATTACCAATGGGAGAGTAGTAGAAATATTTCAAACATGATTGAGAATTTCATTTCTGTTATATGCTACATGTCAAGAATTGAATTAGTTCCTATAAAGGACACTCTTTTTTTAAGCGCACTACACAAATGCCAAAATGTTAAGAAATAAGTGAGACATCTTTAATTTTTCAGTGGTCTGTTAACTGGACTTTTATTATTAGTGGTGTTTATTAAAGTTTTACCCTATATATGATCCACATCTTTTTGCTAGCTACAACTTCTTTATGAGTTATTGTGCTTATTTTACAAAATAAATGTTAATTTAGTTAAATAATTAATTGTACAACTCTTTTTTTATTGAAAGAACCGTATTCAGTTATTCATGCCTAACTGGCTGTTACGCATCAGCACAAAATTACCATTGCTAAAATGCAAAGAATTGGATCTCTTCACATCAACAGATAATTAGAATTGGAATTGGAATTGGAATTGGAATTGGAATTGGAATTGGAATTGGAATTAGAATTAGAATAGTTGAAAAGGACTTTCAAAGATATCAAGTCATGACCACTACAGTGCTAACCTAAAGTTAAAGCATTTGGTGATGACATTATCCAAGTGCCTCTTGAACAATGACATTTGTAGGGCAACAACCACCTTGCTAGAATTTTTGACCACCTTTTCAGTAAAGATTTTTTTTTAAAAATATCGATTCTGAACCTCCCCTAGTACAGCTTTGTGCCATTCCTCCATGTTCTATTGTTGGTTACCAGGGAGAAGAGACTGAAGTCTCCCTGATAATTTCCTTTCCTCAGGAAACTGTAAAGAGCAATGAAGGCATGAAGGCTCCTGATAACCTTATTTTCTCTGGACTACACAATGCAAATATCTTCAGCCTTTCCTTGTAAGACATGCTTTCCAGTCCTTTTACTAGCTTTGCTGCCCCCTGGATGCATTCAAACACCTTAACACCCCTTTTATATCATGAAGCCCAGAGCTGCAAGTGATATTCAAAGTGAGGCTGCATCTTTGACCAGCTGGCTGTGCTGTATTTAATGCACCTCAAAATGCTATTTGTTCTCATGGCTGCCAGGGCACTGAGGCACTGATGACTTATATTGAGCATACTGTCAACCAGCACCCCCAGATCCCCCTCCACAGGGATGCTTTCCAGCCACTCATCCCCCAGGGAAAATAGAAATAAAATACATTTAACCATTTAATCATTAGCTCTAGAAATTTATTAGTGTATTTCATTATTCTTTCTTAAGCTCTGTGGATAGGATCCAGTCTGTCCAATCTCATCAATCTCTGTACTTGAGATGTACTTAATTTTTAACTTCCCAGTAAAAGAGACACTGAAAGAGTCTCAAGTTAATGGGAGAGGGAAAAGGAAATAACATGTAAAGAGAAAAAGGAAATAAAAGATATTTATTGAGGCTGTTCAGGATAGCTGTTGAGCAGCTCTTTGCCTAATCATGTCAGACTAGAACTGGAAAACAGTTTTTTTGAGGAGGGCTGTTCCACCTAACCTTATATCTGGTTGCCCTCTGCAGTCAAGGAAGTTCTGGGATGGGTGTTCTCCATAACACTATGAGGGGACATAACAGAGAAAGAACTAAACATTTTGTGTGCTAAGAAGAGCAGTCCTAAATCATATAAATTTCAAGAACACTAGATAAAATTCTTTACAAAACATTTTGAAACTTTATCACTTTTAAATTTAAAAACAAAATAAAGTGGTATAGTTCTGCTGACTAACTACAAACCAGCCGTAAAAAGTCATTAAAATAAGGAATCAGAAGCAGTTTGTTCATTTTACCTGCTAAAAGTTTTTTCCAGAGATTGCATTTCACACAAGAATATTACTAGACAAATATTAACTCATGTATAGGTAGGTACTTTAAAGTATTCTAAACAATATAGCAGATATGCCACTGAGCAGAACAAGCATCAAAGTTTCCATAGCCCAAAAAAAAGAGCTTGTGGAAAATTCCATTGACATGTCTGGCCCAAGGTTATTATTACTTTTTTTTTTTTTTTTTTTTTTTTTTTTTTTCTGAACAACCAAGGACTGTACTAAGAAACATATTCAGAAAGTTTATACAAAATTTTTATAGATACTGCAACATTTCGAACATAGTTTTACTAGAACAGAGAATAAAATGTATCTGAAAGGAGATTGCAGCACTTGCAGGGCAAGCAGGCAATCAGGCCCAGTCAGCATGGGTTTATGAAAGGCAGGTCCTGCTTGACGAACCTGATATCCTTCTATGACAAAGTGATGTGCTGGGTGGATGAGGGAAAGGCTGTGGATGTGGTCTACCTTGACTTCAGCAAGGCTTTCGACACCGTCTCCCACAGCATTCTCCTCAAGAAACTGGCTGCTGTTGGCCTGGACTGGCGCACGCTTCGTTGGGTTAGAAACTGGCTGGATAGCCGGGCCCAAATAGTCGTGGTGAATGGAGTCAAGTCCAGTTGGAGGCCAGTCACTAGTGGCATTCCCCAGGGCTCAGTGCTGGGGCCGGTCCTCTTTAATATCTTCATCGATGATCTGGACGAGGGCATCGAGTGCACCCTCAGTAAGTTCGTAGATGACACCAAGTTAGGTGCATGTGTCGATCTGCTTGAGGGTAGGAAGGCTCTGCAGGAGGATCTGGATAGGCTGCACTGATGGGCTGAGGCCAACTGCATGAAGTTCAACAAGGTCAAGTGCCGGGTCCTGCACCTGGTGTGCAACAACCCCAAGCAGAGCTACAGGCTGGGAGATGAGTGGTTGGAGAGCTGCCAGGCAGAGAAGGACCTGGGAGTGATGGTTGATAGTCGGCTGAATATGAGCCAGCAGTGTGCTCAGGTGGCCAAGAAGGCCAACAGCATCCTGGCTTGCATAAGAAGCAGTGTGACCAGCAGGGCTAGGGAGGTGATCGTCCCCCTGTACTCAGCTCTGGTGAGGCCGCACCTTGAGTACTGTGTCTAGTTTTGGGCCCCTCACTACAAGAAGGACATGGAGGTGCTTGAGCGGGTCCAGAGAAGGACGATGAAGCTGGTGAGGGGTCTGGAGAACAAGTCTTATGAGGAGCAGCTGAGGGAGCTGGGCTTGTTCAGCCTGGGGAAAAGGAGGCTCAGGGGCGACCTTATTGCTCTCTACAGGAATCTTATAGGAGGCTGTAACGAGATGGGGGTTGGTCTGTTCTCCCACGTGCCTGGTGAGAGGACGAGGGGGAATGGGCTTAAGTTGCACCAGGGGAGTATTAGGTTGGATGTTAGGAAGAACTTCTTTACCAAAAGGGTTGTTAGACATTGGAACAGGCTGCCCAGGGAAGTGGTGGAGTCACCATCCCTGGAAGTCTTTAAAAGACGTTTAGATGTAGAGCTTAGTGATATGGTTTAGTGGGGACTGTTAGCGTTAGGTCAGAGGTTGGACTCGATGATCTTGAGGTCTCTTCCAACCTAGAAATTCTGTGATTCTGTGATTTCTCCAATAAGTATAATTATTTAAAATAATAATAATAATTTTAAATGTACATGGCAAAAGAATGATTAGTGAGTATACCTCAAATAGTGAGAATACTTCAAATTTAGGGTACTTCATTATATTGCATACATAGTGTACTCATAGATGCATTAAGGACCTCTCTCCTGTTGTTTGTTTGGCTGTGAGAGTCTATAAATGCAACCTTCCCTCTGGATCCCCCGGAAAGGTATTTAACTGCCAGTACCCAAAGCCAGTGCTGATACAGTGCAGTTTTAGGTCTTTAGAACTTTAGATCTTTAGAACTTTAGGAGGAGTGGTGTTAAAAATTGTGGCAAAGGTGAGGTCATTTTGTGAGATCTTCTTTGTGAAGTCACTTGCCCTGCTCTCAAGAACTAAATCTAAACTGAGGGATCTTTGGTCCCTGACTGATCTATGTGATCAGTATTTCTGTGCTTACCAAGGTACCTTGTTACCTGATCTGGTAATTTGTATTCCCAGCTTGACTTTCGACCACTTCATACTTCTCTGGTGATCTGGACTCCTGACTGAATCTGGTTATTCTTCCATCTGCCAAGTGAGTAAGGCATCCAAAATCTTCTGAAGCTACATAGACAAATCCAACCATGAGTCCAATAGGCAGAACAGTGCAGAAGATCCTCTGCAAGCTAGTATGAGGATGATTAGCACAGGAAAGAATAATATTTCATGCAAAATAGAAGAGACAATTTAGAATATTCCCTGACTCCAATGCAGTAGCAAGTAAAGTATTCATAAATAGTTCTAATTTTATTGAGTTTGAAGTTTGTTCTATTTCAGTCCTAGAGAAGTATTGTCAATTTGAAGGCTTGCATAATTTTGCAGATGAGTGACAGATACTGCTTCTTCCTGAAAATAATCTCACTTGAGCAATTACTAGCAGATATTTATGCATTCTGCTTGCAAATTTTTCCAGTATGGATAATCTGTAACTTCTCTAAGCAGTAACCACAGCTTTCATCATTCTTGTCATTGTAAGTTGTTTTTTTTTATTTATTTATTTTTTATTTTTATTGTCTAATTACAGTTCATAACTGACATCAAAAACAATATAATCTACATAATGTTCAGCTGTGTATCTTTCATGCTGCCTGATAACAGCTCTGTCCTAGCAAGACTAATGGAGAAGAATCACTGGAGTATATTAGTGTGACAGTCCTTCCCTCTACTGTTAGGCACATCACAGTAAATAACAAGTAATGTCACTGCTTATAAAACTAAGTTATGAACCACTTTCTAACAGGATGTCTGTGGCCTAGATGCCACACACATACACACACACACACACACACACACACACACACACAAATGTTTTTCCTTGAATATCTTTACATATTTTACCCAGTGATTGAAACTTATGAATCACAGAACTCATAAAGAAATGTTCACCCATGAATGGAAGAAAATAATGGTAGCTTGGTCAAATGACATTTTTGAAACTACATTCATCAGCACTAGCCACTGCAAGTATATGTAGTACAAAGGCAGATACTTTGACAACAAGAAGATCATTTATTTTTTTATAAATTATGGAGACATAAAACTAAGTCAAAACTAGGATTTTTTCAATATGAAAAATGAACATGTTAAAAAGGAGTTTTCTGTTCTCTGTCAAAATAATCTGTAAACTCATGTGTTCAAAGATTTTTTGGTATCTCTCAGCCCCTCCTGAGGTACTAACAGAGAAGTCATCAGTCCTAGTTATTTTCCAAGCTGAAAGTTAGTTATCTAAATATGTATCCCCTAAGAAGTCTTGCAGAAGAAACCAGTTTTGGTTCCTGCAATATGAAACCTCCCAGATATCCATTAGACCAGTGTTTTGCACCTCATAATTAGTCACTCCACAGAGAAACTGAAACAAAGTTAACATAGAAAACCTTACCTGGGGGAAAAAAAAAAAAAAAAAAAAAAAAAAAAAAAAAAAAAAAAAAAACAAGAAGCCTAACACTCAAGAACAGAGTTGTGTATAAATGAAGTCTTAATTTGCCGAAAAGTTGATGTGTACCATATGGGTATATGGGTAACAAAGTATTGTGTCTGAAAACTTTGTAAAAATCCATGTTCCCTACTTTACGTTGTACTATAGCCATAAATTAGTATGGTAGTGCATAGCTGGCACTCAGGAGAATGCAAATGTGCACAGAGAAAGCCTGGCAGTTCTAAGTCTGATTTTAAAATCAAACGCTGCTGATAAGGTGAGATACACATCAGTCAATCCCTCTCTAATGTCTCTAAAAATGTATCTATCATGGTTTATAAACTACAGTCATAATACTTGTGACAAGGTTTCTCTCTCCTAATTTTATCCATCCTTAACTAGTTTTGAGTTGGTCACATTATAATGAAAACCGTGAATTGCAGATGTAGGTGTCTACAATGTCATATCCTTCCTCTTTTATGACATGGATCCATCAACAATTAATATCTAACTTGATCTCCTATAACCTCCTACACAATGATATTTGTCCAGCTGTTATTTTATATATTGGCATTAAGTTTGTCCCCTCTGCATATATTTTTCTTTACTAAAACTTATTGATTTCATAAATTTTTCCCCGTATTTATACTATTCTAAGTATGAGTCTGTCCCCCAGTGGTATTCATTATGTAACACAAATTAAAAATATTACAGATAGGGAATCAAAACCTGCTTGACTATACTTTTCCCAAAAGTTTTTTTCCAAGTCGTTTTATCTGGAAAAATCTACATATATGACAACTATATTTTATTAAGTAGATAATTTAAAAAACTATTAAATTCAATAAAGCTATTGACTTAATAAGGCTCTCTCAGTGTAACAGAAAGTTTTGTTATACTCTTGCTGAACTATTTTTACGTTTCCAAACTGACAACAAATCATTTGATAACTACTTTTTGAGAATTCCTCAGAGTATTTCTGTTCCTTCTGTAAAGTTTCCCACCTCCATGGTAATTTCCTGATTTCCTAATTCTTAATATTCATGTTCCCATGTTGCCACATGAAATTACCTCAGAACTCTCTATCAGTTCTCTTAAATCAAACTGAATTTGCCTGTCATTGGGGTGCTTTGGAAAGAACAGTATTGTATATTCCTGTAGTGTTTTTGTCTTGGATAAAGTTAATTTTCCTCCTGGTATGGTGCTGTGTTTTATATTTAGGATGAAAATAATGTTGATAACATGCTGGTGTTTTAGTTGTTGCAGAGCAGTTTTTACCCTAAAACAAGGACTTTTTAGCTTGTCCTATCACCAGGACAGCTGACCCAAACTGGCCAAAGTGGCCAACTGCCATATATTATGACAGCATGCCATATGACATCATGCTGAGCAACTCAATGTGGAGTGGCTGGTTGGAGTAGGGTGCTGCTCTGGGGCTGAGCATCAGTCAGCTGGCAGTAAGCAATTACATTGTGCATTATTATTATTATTAACATTATTAACATTATTAACATTATTAACATTATTAACATTATTAACATTAACGTTATTGTTCTTAATATCTTCCCTTCCATTTCTGTCCTATTAAATTGTCTCTACTTCAACCCATGAGCTTTTACTTTGTTTTCCTCCTGATTCTCTCTGCCCATCCCACTGGGTTAGGGGTGGTGGTGGTGGTAAGCAAACGGATGTGTAGTCATGCTCGGTTAAGGTTAAACCACAATAATTTCTAGTTCTAATTTCTTTATTTTTGATTCTTTTTATTATTACTATTTTTTTACTTTTACATTTTTCTACCCAAAATCCCAAACTTGTTCCCAAGTACTAGTTTTATACTATGTTGTAATTAAAGATTAGTTAGTAGTGTTGAGTAGATGGTCTCAGTATATTGAAAATTATTTTCCATCCACTATTTTTTTTTTATTATTATGTGACATAAATTGTTTGCTGGGTGCTTTTTGAACACAACTATGAAGAAAAAGTGGAACTGGAAACCGTCTGAATACGCCATACAATTTTCAGCTGATGTTATCTATATTTTGATTGGCATTTTAATGCCTTAGTATTCTTCCCAAGCAGTCAAATAGTGTTCAATGAAGTGTAATAATTTGAACGTACATTATGATCTCTGAGAAAAAAAAATATATATATATTTTATATATATATATATAGTATATATATATATATATATATATATAGTGCACTTTTTCTGAAATTTTCCTGATTTCTGTTTTGAAAGATACTGAAAGGAAAACACTTGAAGAGAGAAATATTTTAGTTTTCAAATCTCATTTCCACACCAAAGGCTGACACTTTTGTACAATACATAGAGGAGATATAACCCGAGAAAAAGTCTTAAGATTTTACCTTCACCTCAGGCAAAGATCCCCATAAAGTTAAAGGTAAAATGATCCATTATTCCCCTTATTATGTCTCCTATTGCCAGCAAAATACACTGGTTTATGCTCATATCAACCTGACTGAATGGTAGAAACATCGTATAATGCAGCTAATGGCATCTAGTTAATGGAGGATAATGGGGCAGAAATGTTCACTATTGAAAATGTGGAGAAGAGATGTTTTTATATCATTAGTTTTGAAAATCCCAAACAGTTAAATTATTTGTCTGTACAGTGCAGGAAAAATTATAACGATTTTGGCACTACACAATGACACACTTAAAAATGTCCTTTCTCCTTTTACTTCTCTCTATCTAGCTTAAACTTTCAGAATAACTCTCTTATCACTGCTTTTGTGAGGATGTTTATCATTGCACTCTAGGGCAAGGCAAAAAACTCTTGTGTATTGCAAAAACTATAAAAACACATTATTATTATTATTATTATTATTATTATTATTATTATTATTATTATTATTATTATTATTATTATTATTATTATTATGTTGCTGTTTGTTGTTGTTGTTGTTGTTGTTGTTGTTTTGTTCTTATTGTTATTGCATCTTATTACATTATTATTATTATTAAATCTTTAATATAATTATCATCAAATAGGGGGAAAAAAAGATTAAATTAAATCTAATATTAAAAATTTCAGTCAATACCAGTATCTGAAAAAGGTAAACAATAGTCAAAATATATATATATATGTCTGTTATATGTCAAATAGCATTTTTTCCATTACATAATATTTTCTAGCTGTATCATTTATGATAAAAATAAATCCACTTCCTAAATATAAAAGATTGGCTTCTTTTATATATGTGTAAAGGGAGCAAAGCATTTTCATTGGGGTAACTGTTAAATATGGGGAAAAATATTTATGAAAATGTAATCAAACACATGATATACTTGTTATATTGTACATAAAAAGACAATACACTTTAGCAAGTTTCTGAAGCCTATTTTCTTTCATTGAATTAATTAGGAATAGACCCTATAAGATTTTTGACTTAGCTATTTTATGCAAGCAACACTTAAAGTCAAAGGCAGCAGCTTTATATGCAAACCTGTCTTAATTATTTTCTGTTATTTTTTTCTAAATATCTGTGGCAAGATGCTTGTAAATATCTCCAACTAAGATATATTAGTTTGGGGGTAATGGGAAGAGAAGCTGCCAGTAAATAGCTGCCAGTTAACTTCGCTTCTGCTCATAACATTGTGGTTTTCACAGGGGTCACATTCACCATCCTGTAGATACCATTAAAAATAAAGACTAGCTGTAGCTGTAGGAACTTTGTTTGTTCGTGTGTTTTGTTTTGTTTTGTTCCGGTTTGTTTTTCTTCATTTATTATTATTATTATTATTATTATTATTATTATTATTATTATTATTATTATTATTATTATTATTATTATTATTATTAAATTCATACTCTACTGATGTTAGAATTAAAATGTTTCACATTTGGCAACTGTTAAGACAATGGGGGGAGGGAGGGGAAGAACATAACTAGATTTTTCCACTTGGAAAGAGTTCCCAAATATTTAATTTCTGTCTGAAATATTTGTACACATAAGCTAGAGAATAAACATTAATCTATAAAATATTAATTCTAGTACACTTGCATACACTCCATGGAAAAATCTGTATGTGTATCTCTGTATGGGGAGAAAAGGAGATTAAAGTTAAGTTAAATTTAAATTTAATTTAATTTAATTTAAGTTATTTAAAATCTGAATTCTCAAAAAAAAAGAAAAAAAAAATCCAAGATTCCCATACAAGCTCAGTATTTTCATAATATTCATAATTCATAATACTAGAATTCTGACCAATTTTAGAATTTTTCCTTTAAAATCTAACAATTCCATTTTTTTCCCTGTAAAGGCAAACGTGAAATATAAAAAAAAATAATGCACAGAATAATAATTTATGCACTGTATGATCTTGAGGTTCAAGGCTTACTGAACATTTCAGGGATTTGGCAATATATTTTTGCTATAAATTCTTGCTCTTCAGCACCAAAATTTTCAGCACCATTTTCCAAAGACTTCTCAAATTTTTTGTCTTCTCCAAATTCCTTCACGTATTTAACACAAACCTTTCAAAAATCTGTCATTAATCCATTTTTTTCCCAATATTAATTAAATTGGAAATTTTATCAGAAAAAAAAAAAAAAAAAAAAAAGTACAGACACACTACTTATATCAGGTAAAAGAGAGGTAGGATATATCCTATTTGTCCATATATTCTGATTTAGCAAATAATAATACTAATAAAAATAAAAATAAAATAGGATTAATAATAATAATAAATTTATTGAAAAATAAAACAATGATAGGTCCTTCAATTTTTGTAAAGTTCTCTGAATTGCAGAAACATTATGAAGCTTTACACATGCAGTGAAAGTTTACCAGTGAAACTTTACAAGGTGAAAACTTCTCACTATTCCAGAAAACATGCTTAGGAATCAACTTTCTTTACCGGACAGTAAGAAATAGACCTTAACAAGACCAATTTTGAGCTAAAAGGAAATAACCACAGCTGAAAACAAGCAAGACTATTCTCAGAATTTTATGGCTAAGGATTTGATTTATCTCAAGCTAACCTCATTTTACCACTTAATGTGTTTTAGGGACATAATGTGTAGTAGAGACATTAATGTGTGATTCTGATTGCTGCTACACCATGGTACCAGCAGTAAGAGTTCAATTTTTTTTTATTCATTCAGAGGAAATCTGTCTCCTTTGTATTTGTCTGTCAGTTTATTTGCATCAAGTTTCAGCCTTGATGAAACTTATTACTTACCACTTGCGCTTTCAAGTTGATTTTATCATTTTATATTAGAATATGCAATTAATTCCTTTTTGCTGACAATTATACTTTATAAATGAATAAAGACAGTATTTTATATAATATGTTAGGGGTTTTCTTTGGCTATATTCATGGACGTTCAAATTGCTAAAGTACTTAACAATATTTCCTGCCATTAATGATAACTAGTATCTCATGCTACTTATTAAAATTTCTGAAGTATCTTTTACCTGAAAAGAAAATCAAAAAACATAAATTATTCTTTATTTCACCACAGAAGGAGTTGAACAAGCACCTGAAAATTTCATTCATAAGCAGTTACAATTAAGCATAAACAACACATACTCTAGGAATCTGTTGTTACATAGTCTATCTTCAGTGAAGGAAGGATAGTAGCTCCTTACACTTCTGAGGGTTCTCAAAGCAATGTAAGTATCATGCTTTGAAGAACACAGTTTGCAAATCACTCCATGACAGAAGTGAGAACCAATAAAAAACCATCTGTTTTCCTTTTAAGCTTTATATGTATTTGTTGTAGGACTAGTAACTTTTACTAATGGCAATTTTACTAATGAATAAAGGTTATATGCATGTTTGAACAAACTTTAATAAAAAAAATAAGATTTACTCAATTCATATTCTGGTCCTATTCCTTAATTGTCTGTTACCCTTATAAAGAGCTGTTTTTTTTTTTCATAGTTTAGGTTTCAGTGTTATTGAAATGATCTTTAGAACCTGTCTCTCAGTAAGAAAATCAGATTAATTTAATAAACTTACTTTATCAATGGCCTTGTCAGTATATACAAATCACTAATAAACTGGTATGTAAAGTTATACATATTATTATGGATTGTTTCTACAACAAGGAACATTGGGGCAGAGAAAAGAAGGAGCAAACAAATTAAAATGAAGGTTAGTTTGAAAATATTTTTCTCTGCAGACTTAGAAAAAAATATTTTGGACTGAGCTGTGTTTTCAGGTTTTAACATGGTTTTAAAACCTATATTATTTGACTGCAGAAAATTTTACAGAAAAAAAAAATAATAAATGTTTAAAATTTTAAAATAAAACCTTGAAAAATACTGGATTTTCTTGGTGTTGACTCACAGACACTATGTCTGCATCAAAAATTATGTCTGGATAAGGATGAAGTCTGATGTGGACATCACAATTAGAATGTTTTGCTTCTGTCTACATCCAGTTTCTTCTCTGCCTTCATATCCCCTCTCCTGTTATTTTTGGGATTCTTTTGTTGTGTGGTTGAAATTATAGAATGACCTGATAAATAAAGACACTTGTGTAAATATCAATATATTTCCTTGAGGGAAGGCAACAACTTCAAAAAATCTAGCAAATATATTAGAATTTGACTACTTGGTATTAGCTTGCTCTTGGGATTCTGGGTGCAGCCAATGGAAGTTCTACCTTGATCAAATGATGCCACCAATAGAGATACATTCTTTTGAACAAATAACTGTACCAGTAACTGTAGGAAGATAAAAAGTACTCCACAGAAGAGCATTAAGACTCAACAACATGGTGAATGGAGCCAAGTCCAGTTGGAGGCCAGTCACTAGTGGCGTCCCCCAGGGCTCGGTGCTGGGGCCGGTCCTCTTTAATATCTTCATCGATGACCTAGACGAGGGCATCGAGTGCACCCTCAGTAAGTTCACAGATGACACCAAGTTAGGTGTGTGTGTCAATCTGCTTGAGGGTAGGAAAGCTCTGCAGGAGGATCTGGATAGGCTGCACCGATGGGCTGAGGCCAACTGCATGAAGTTCAACAAGGCCAAGTGCCGGGTCCTGCACCTGGGGCGCAATAACCCCAAGCAGAGCTACAGGCTGGGAGAGGAATGGTTGGAGAGCTGCCAGGCAGAGAAGGACCTGGGAGTGATGGTGGATAGTCGGCTGAATATGTGCCAGCAGTGTGCTCAGGTGGCCAAGAAGGCCAACAGCATCCTGGCTTGCATAAGAAACAGTGTGGCCAGCAGGGCTAGGGAGGTGATCGTCCCCCTGTACTCAGCTCTGGTGAGGCCGCACCTCGAGTACTGTGTTCAGTTTTGGGCCCCTCGCTACAAGAAGGACATGGAGGTGCTTGAGCGGGTGCAGAGAAGGGCGACGAAGCTGGTGAGGGGCCTGGAGAACAAGTCCTACGAGGAGCGGCTGAGGGAGCTGGGCTTGTTCAGCCTGGAGAAAAGGAGGCTCAGGGGCGACCTTATCACTCTTTATAGGTACCTCAAGGGAGGCTGTAACGAGGTGGGGGTTGGCCTGTTCTCCCACATGCCTGGTGACAGGACGAGGGGGAATGGGCTTAAGTTGAGCCAGGGGAGTTTTAGGTTAGATGTTAGGAAGAATTTCTTCACTGAAAGGGTTGTGAGGCACTGGAACAGGCTGCCCAGGGAAGTGGTGGAGTCACCATCCCTGGAGGTCTTTAAAAGACGTTTAGATGTAGAGCTTAGGGAAATGGTTTAGTGGGGACTGTTAGCGTTAGGTCAGAGGTTGGACTCGATGACCTTGAGGTCTCTTCCAACCTAGAAAATTCTGTGATTCTGTGATTCTGTGAACATTGGTGTGAATGTCAGGAAAACAAGGGGAAATTCTGTGAAGTTCTTTGAGGTAAAAGTTAAAGAATTACTTTTGATACAATTGTTTGGGTTTTGTTTGTTTGTTTGTTTTTTATGTTCATTTTAAGTATCTGTGAAATATTCTGTTAAATTATACAGTTGTAACAGGAATCTTATGGGTCACTATTCACTGTATAACAGAATTGTTAAGGTTGGAAAAGATGTTTTGAGATTATCTAGTCTAACTCCCCTGTTCAAACAGGGCCACCTAGAGGAGGTTTCCCACCTGCATCCAAATGGCATTTGAGTATATCCACAAATAACGACTCCATAAATTCTCTGGGCAACCATGTTCAGTGTTTCACCACCCTCAGAGTAAAAAAGGCTTTTCTTGTGTTCTGCTTATTGAAGCAGGTATGCTTTAATTTGTGCTGATTGCATCCTGTCTTTTCACTGAGCACTACCAAAAAGAGCCTTACAGGATATTGTATCTACAGATGAATGTGGAGAATAGTAAGTAAGGATAAGAAATGAAAGACAAAGTCTAGGAAATGTTAGGAAAAAGAGAAAAAATCTGGTCTTTTCCTAAAGATAAAATCATGTCTTTTCCTAAAATGTGAGTAACAGTGTTGAAGGGAATAGATAAAACATAAAAGAATGGGGAAATTTTATTTCCTGATTTTCATTTGTTTCTCTGCCTCCTATGCCTTCTATTACTAATTAAATGAAGCTATGTTTTGAACAGACAGGTTAGTAGACAGTGGCAATGCCTTTTTAGGCATATATATAACAAATAATAGAATTGGAGAAAAATGACTGAAAAAAGTGCGAATGTTCAAATTCATCCTAAGTGAAGGTTAGGAAGAATTATTCTATTTTAATGTATTAATTTATTAATTAATTCATAATAATTATGGTGTCTTCCTTTTGGGTTATTCTAAGAAACTAACAGCAGAAGCTCTGACTGTGATTTAGTACAGTTAGAGGATGCATCAAAAAGGGCATTGAAATGATGTTGAAATTGAAACTGATGAAAGAACATCTTGCCCAGATATACCATCACACCAAATGTTTTATTACCATTTTTAATTAGACCTGTTTCAATAAGAGGACACTCAAACACATATATTCTTCTCTCTTTTACTTAAGTTCAGGTCCAAGAGTGGAATTCACCCAGCCTTGTTTTGTTTCACTGCACCAAAGTTATATGTCTACATTTATCTTTTTCACACTAAGCTCTTAAATTAATTGGATAAAATAGTCTCCCAACTATTTGTTGGGAGATACTTATACTTTTCTAATTGTTATGGTTTCACACTGATAGACAGCTAAGCTCCACCACACCACTCTCACTACATCTCCTCAAAAGAACAGGAGGAGAAAATATGATGGTAAAAGTCTCACAGTTTGAGATAGGAAAAGGTAGATCATTCACCAATTACCATGGCAGGCAGAACAGATTAATTTATTGCCTATTAATAACAGACTAGAGCAGTAATGAATGAAAAGCAAACTAAAAATACCTTTTCTGCCATCCATCCTCTTCTACCTCTTCCCTCCTGACTGATGAAGGACCGATGAGGAATGGGGATTGCGATCAGTCCATAACACTTTGCTGTATGCTGCTCCTTCATAGTCATTCTCTTTCCCTGCGCCATCTTGGGATGCGGTCCTTCACAAATTGATACAACATGGGCTTTCCATGGACAACAGATCTTCAAAAACTGCTCCAATATGGGTCCATACCAAGGTGTCCATCTTTTCAGTAATGGATTGCTCCAACATAGGTCTCCCATTGGTCTCCATCTGCCAGATGCTCCACTAGGGACTGTTCTCCTCGTACTGTCCCAGAGTCCACTCCTGCAGGGGGTCTCCAAGGCTTCATCCTATTTCCAGTCATATCCACGTGCCCCAGTGTAGGGTCCTCCATGGGCTCCAGCATGGTACAAGATGGGCTTCAAGGGGATTGTGGAATAATTTCTGGAGGTGATTTATTAATACAAAGGGTATTTCCACATCTTAAGAGAATGTACGACAATGAGGAAAATACCAGGGTGAGATGCAGCAGATATGCAAGGCATCTGTGCCATGATAGTCCCCTTGGCAACATAACCTGCAACCTTAGGTATTGGTAACACCAGGGGAGCTTGGTGTCCTGACTCTAAGAGATATAGCACAGAGGGTGGAACAGGGTGAAGACAATATGGCCAGGCTTTGTGTTATCACTGAAGTCATGGAGAACTTGATGTTACTATGGAACTGATAGATTTCATGGCCGGCCCTGACTCTAACTGATAACCAAATAATGTCCTCTGGGTGAACTTTGCTCATTATAATTCCATTATAACACCAAAACACACCTCCATCCCAAAAGCTACCCATCTCCAAGGTGTGACTGCTCTTCACTGAGCATGTGCTCTGAATTTTTCTAAGCCTATACCTTTAAAGCAAAAACTAGAAAATTTTATACCAGTCACAATGAAGACACGTATGACTACAGTCACTCAAGTTCCACCTGAAAGTGAGAAAATAGTACAAAAATGGCTCACAAGAGGAAGAATTTTAGGGAAAATTCCATCACAGACAAGTTGGGGGGACATCACTTATTTCTAGGGTCAGGCAATGGGCTGAACTTCTCTTCCCTGTCATAGGGACTTTTTTAGGATGAGATGCAAACTCATGGTTAAATCAAGTGTTCCCCCAGGAACACAAACATCCTCTGTAGAGTTGTTTCATAAGTTAACTTATATGTTAACATGTGAAACAAGTATATAGGTTGTGTTAGTCATATTCTTGGTATCTGCACGTGCTTTGCAGACTGGTAATCACCAGCAATCCAAAAGAACATTGGCTTCTATTGCTTCAGTAAATGACATCAGTCATTAATCTACTGGACTGAAGGTGTATTGCACTATTAGTGCATCCATGATTATGGTAATTCAACATATTGAAGGTGACTAGACTTTAGTGTTGAACTGGGAATCATTCAGAATCTACGACCAGCTGCTCCCAGCACCTCTGATATCTGAGAAGCTGAAACACAAGGGGGTTTAGGTCCTGCCAAAATTCCTTACCCTTTAATGCAAAATGGACAGCCTTGTCCATTATGGCCTCCCCACAAGCTTCAGGGGAACTTCTGCTCTGGCACTTGAAAAACCTTCCCTCCTCCTTTTTTACTGACCTTGGTGTCTGCAGGGATGTCTCTCTTTACATTTTCTCATTCCTCTCTCCTAGGTGCTGTTGTGCAGTGTTTTCTTCCATTTCTTAAATCTGCTCTCACAGAAGTGCAACCAATGTTGCTCATTTACTCAGGCTTGGCTGGTGGTGGGTCACTTTTGGATATAGCTGGAACTGGCGCTTACCTAACCTGGAGCAGCTTCTGGGCTTTTCTCAGAGAAGCTACCTCTGCAGCCCCTTGACCCAGCAAAACCTTGACACATAAGCCCAACATATTCCACCACAACACTTCTATCTATAATGGAACTTATTGCAGTTTAGATTAAAACAACTGAATATTACACAAATTAAATTATATCTGATTAGTAAACTAATGGCTTACCTGACCACTAGACATAGTATCTTCGGGTGCAAGACCCTCCGATTTCAGCGCGGGGAAGCAAGTGATCGACTCAATATGAGTGGTAATACAAGCTTCAACTTTATTGCGCAGATATCCATATATTTATACACACAGCTATAATTATGCCTACTGGTCACTATCCTATTGGCTAAGCCTAAAAGTGTTGCAAAAATACTTTTTCTCCTACTTGTGGTTACAGTGCATAAGCTACTCCCTTATCTTCCCAGGCCTCAGATCCACCTGTTTATCTCTCTCTCAAGGACAGACTGCTCCTTGCATATTTTCACAAGAATGCTTCTCATCCGGCCTACTCCATGGCTATAAACTCTGTATTTTCTTTGTTTTGCTTGTACAATTCCTCTAGGGACCCGTGCCCTTGCTCTTTGAGCCATTCTTCAACAAGTATCTGTTTAAAATGAACCTGATTTTGCTAACATTCTCTGTTACATATTGAATGTCCAGTTTCTTTCACATGTGCGTGATAAGAAATTATAAAATTGTCAGATGCTTCCTAAAAAATAATCTCTCCTTTCTAGGTTATCTTAGTAGTGACTGTCTCACCGTGGAGAGCTGTGGAGAGTACAGGGTACTAGCAGAGTTTTGTTTATTATTTTATGTGTTTATATTACTAAATTATTATAGTTTCTTGGTTTTGTTATATTCAACATATATCAATGCTATCAATCAACTATTATATTATGATAATTGCCCAGAGAAGTTGTTGATGCATGGAAATGTTTGAGACCATATCTGATGGGTCTTTGAGAAACCTGATCTAGTAGAATGTGTCCCTACCTATGGCAGGGAGGTTGGAACTAGATAATTTTTGAGGTTTCTTCCAACTGAAACAATTTTATGATCTAATAATTGCACAATCAGCATACCATTATACATAATTAATAATTTGCTTTGTTTTGCATACTAAATACATGTAATATAAATATATATAAATATATAACAGATGTTAACCATTTTATCATTATGCAGCATGTGTTATTTCAGTCTCAGTCTGAATGAACATAACCCTTTAATATTAAAGTATGCATTTAATGATGAGTTCCAAGATTTTTGGAATGGAACAAATGGGAATTTCTTCAAATCGGCAAGAACTGGACATGTTTTATAGCTTCTATAATTTCACTTGCATAGATCATTTTATAAATTGTCATAAATGTGTTGACCACAAAGAGTGGCAATAAACTGCCTCTGGTATAATATAATGAAGAATCAGGATTGTCCTCTCTTCTTGTGCTTATTTTGAGACTTTCTTCGATTTTTATCATATTACTCTATTTACTATGCTTTCTGCTTTAATATTTTTAGGGAGTTGAAGACCACCTAAATTTCATTGAGGGAGAACCTTTGTGTTAAAATCAACCTGATGGGTTTCTTGTTATGCAGAACTGTCTAACTGTGGGAAGCTCTTACTGTAGACTGAGAATTTCCCAGACACTCAGCTGAGAGCAGAAATGTTGATTGCATAAATTTCTCTAAATATTCAGGTTAATGTACCTAAGTTACACAAGGATTTTAAGAAGTCTGATTTGGTCATGTTATTCACCCTGAATTATCACTCTGACAGTGCTGTAACCTCTTTATTCCCAACTAAATTGAAAATTAAAACATGATACAGAGATCTATGTTTTAAATTCTAATCTACCTTTTTAAAACTGAACTGGTATCTTTGGTGAGCATCCTGATTAATTAGCAAGCAGAGATCCTATGATCTCTGTCTTCTGTTGAAGCTGAGACACTGCTGATGGAAAATCTGACTATTATTGAGAAGATGAGGATAGCCAATATGTCCTCTACTCTACAGAAGAGATATGAAGTAGACTGGATTACTCCTAGCAGATTACATAAAGTTTTGTTGACTCAGAAAACTCAAACTCAAAAGTCAACATTTCCTAGATCTGAATGTGCCTTGGGAGCTCCAATGTGAGGACTAAATGACCTGCTTCTCTTGCCTGCCTTCATTTCCCTCCCTCTTCTCATGTACTCCCAATGTTTTAGCAGCAAAAAATGTCAGTGTGGAAACTGGAAGGGAGAAATGCAGTCTGTGTTTCTTATACAGCTAATCAATAGAGGTTAATACTTGACCTGGGTAGAATAGTAGAATGTCTCTCCCTTTGCAGATTTCAGTCTCTCTCTGTTGATTTTATAGGAAACTTAAATACCTTTTTTTTTTTTTCTTTTTTTTTTTTTTTTTTAAAGTCAAATTCTGCAACAGAAAACCTGGCAACCTTCCCAATAAGGGGACAGGATTTAATGCGAATTGATTCTTTCTCTCTAATTGGGTGATTATAAATCTAGCTAGAAAGTGGCAAAGATGTTAAGATCTAAACCCAATTCCAACTGCAAACTTTGCAATAAATTTTTAAAGTGTGAATTTTGTGACTCAGTAAACTTTCTTATCTGGCTATAACAACTAAGCCATGTGACTTCATCTGTTTGAAGAAACATAAAAAAAAAAAAAAGTTATAATTAATATTACTATGCTCGTTTGTTTCATTATTTTGCGATCTTGTGGAGTGTTTTGAAGGAGACAAAAATATATCAAAGGACATGGAGAGCTGAAGGAACAGTACTTACAGAAAATCTGGGGGAACAGAGCTCTGGAGAAAGCTCCCGAATACCAAGTTTTGCATGTTTGTGGAGACTATCAACAGTTCCTGTCTTCCAGGTCCATGCATAGTGATAGCAAATATATGAAGTTCTTCCTATAACTAGTTGCCTGCAGAAACTTTCTGCTGAAAAATATATTTAATCTTTAAGGTTTAATTCCATATAAATCAAGTCTAAAATGAAAACAGGGTTTCAATCCTTGATGACCAGTAGAACTACTGGTGAATCCAAAAGATGGAAAACCAATGGCAAGTCTGTCATCAGGCCTGAAATAATGATTCCAAGAAACAGCTATGGTAAAGTACAGTATAGTAATATCTTTGCAGAAAGCTTAAACACTTATGCAGCCACGCTTAGTTTATATAGGTTAATTGCAGAGAAGGTAGCTGAAGAAACTTGAAAAAAATTATATATATATGTATAATGATATATATATATTATCATTATATATATATATAATGTTTAAAATCTAGAATACTGGACTTTGTTTAATTAAAATAATATGAAAAATGAAGTTGAAAACTAATGAGAAAGTGTGTATTGTATAGTTAAATGTCAGTCCATATATTACACAGCTGACCATAAAAAAGTTTTGTAGTGTTCATAGTAAATGAATGAGTAAGACTTTTGACAAGCCTAGCTGATCAGAAATTATGTAGACTGGTAACGCAGAAGTGATAATGATTTGCTTTTGATGTAGAAGTGCATTGGGTAATAAAATTCTTATAATAAATGAATTCATTTTACTATTACTTGACAAAAAATGTTTTGATAGTAGACTGTTTAAACACCAGAGTTTAGCTAAGAAATTAGGGGAAATACTACAGCAATAAAGGAATTTTATGGAGTGTATTCAAGGTTTTTGCATGACTCTGTTAATGTTACAAATATAGAAATGATGTCAGTGTAAATTCTGATTTAGCTAATGACAGCCAATGAATCATAAAAACTATTTTGATATACTATTATGCATGCATGTTAGGCAGTTAGAAAGAAAAAAAGGATAAAGAAAACAAAACAAAACAAAACAAAACAAAAAACAACAAACACCTTCACCCCTTCCCCTGTATTCTTCTGAGAAACCTAAAATCAATAACTTAATATAATAAGCAATATACAAAGAATTCTGAAACTCTAGATTTGTTTTGTTTTGTTTTGTTTGCTTCTTAGCAAAAGCAAACTTCTTAATGAATGTTGGGCAAATCAACAAGAACAAAAAAGAAGACACACTCAAGAGTGAACTTTAGTCAAAGTATTTTAATTTGAAAGACATATGATTCACAGGACATTTATCAGAGGGGTGATGTTTCTGTCACAGTATATGCTTGCCAGAAAATCAAAGAGGGATAAGGATTCAAGTTTTATTAATGTCTCAACAAATAGAATTAATATCTTGTAGATAACTCTAGTTGAAAGAGAAAGGCACTATAAATCTTCGAAGATAGTACTAATAGGCTGTCTCTTAACAGTAAAGGCTAAAATATGAGCTGAGAAGTTTTAGACATACTGTAATCTGGAGATAACTGCAACAGAGCGAAATAATACAATAATATGTTCTTGCTGCTAATAAGATGTAAAATACATACATGAAATGAACAAAAAAAAAAAAAAGAAAAAAAGAAAAAAGATGAAATAAAGTAGTAAAAGACATAGTAGAGCTTACAAAATATGTGATTGAAAAACTCAAGATGAAAGGCATTCACTGTAGAGAATTAAACCCTGTGTTGTATGCTGCTTTATACTGTGCTATTTATTGAGAAAAAAAAAAAAGTCACCAGACCTGACTGATTTCTTTAAAACATTTTTCAGAATATGTACCAGATCTACTCTGATAATAATGTATGAAACTAGTGTTCTGTTTATACATCGCTCAAGGCAAAATTAGGGTGTTGTGTACTGGGTCTGGCTGGAATGTTAACTTTCCCGGCAGCAGCCCATACAGTGCCGTACTCTGTACTTGTAGCTGGAACAGCAGTATTACCACACCAGCGTTGTGTCTACTGCTGAGCAGCAGTGGCACAGCATTGGGCCTTTTTCTAACCCTTCTAGGAGGTGGGCAAAAAGTGAGGAGAGAAACATCACTAGGGCAGCTGACCTAAACCAATCAAAGGGATATTCCATACCATGTGATGTCACACTCAGCAATAAAAGGTGGAAACAGGAAGAAGAGGGGAGGGGTGGGCTCTTGTTGAGAAAACGTTGGTCGTCCTCTCGAACACCGGCTGCGTGCGTTGAGGCCTTGCTTCAAGGACGTGGTCAATCATCGCTCATTTGTGGGAAGTAGAGAGTAATTTCTTTCCTCTGCACTTCCATATAGCCTTCGTTTATTTTGTTTGTTTTCCTCCCTTCTTTTTATTTTTCTTTTTCCCCTTTCCCTTTTTATTTCCCCTTACTTAGATCATTTAGTTCATGGTAGTCTTTATTTAATTATTATAATTATTTCCCTTTAATTAAATTATCCTTATCTCAACCCGTGAGTTGTTCTTTGCTTTACTTCTCCCCCTCCTCATCTAAAGGAAGGGGAGTAAGAGAGCGGTTGTGGGGTTTAGCTGCCCAGCACGGTAAAACCACCACATGTTGTCATATGATTTATGACAAAACAGTATTTAACATAGTATTAAAAAATACACAGTACTTAACAATACAGCTGTATTTGTTTTGGTCTGAAATAATTAACTGAGTTCCAATACAAATGAAACAAGTCTGTTTACAGGAATGTGGTGGTTTAACAATGATGGGCAGCTAAATACCATCACTCTGCTCTCACCGTCCCTCCTCAACAGAACAAAATATAGTGAAAAAAAAAAAAAGAAATCTCATGTGCTGAGATAAGGACAGGTGATCACTCACTAACTACCATCATGGGCAAAACAGACTCAGCATAAATATGATTTATCGCCTATTAACAACAGACTAGAGACTAGAGCATTAATGAACAACAACCAAAAAATAATAATAATAAATTAAAAACACCTTCCCTGTTACCCATTCTCTTCTACGTCCTCCCCCCTGACCAATGCAGGGGAACAGGGAACTAGGATTTTTGTGAGTCCTTAACACTTCGTCATCTGCCACTCCTTCATAGTCACTCTCTTATCCTGCTCCAACATCAGATCCCTTACATGGGATGCAGTACATAGTTACACTGTTTTTATTTCTGGAATGTTATACACTTTAACAAAAAGAAATTAGTTAATTTGAATTCAAATTTATTTTTTATAAAAATTCCACATTTGCTTTTTTTTTTTTTTTTTGTAAGGGTAGTTGGACTGTAGCTGAATGCCTTGGGAAGTCTTTTTCACACAGTTTTTTTGCATTAGAAAAAAAATTATATTAGAAAATCTGAGTTGTACCATTTATACTGGTTTCATTAGTAGCAGCAGAAATTATTCAGTTTTTAATAATTCAGTTGAAACTGAGCAGGGATTTTACAGTATTAATTGTCCATCATAGAAATGCACATAGCTGTACTGTTATTATAACCTTGAACAACAGTTTATTTTTATCTGACAGCTGAAGGAAATCTGTATAACATTTTATTTATTTTAATTTTTATTTTCAAGATCAATATTTAGGAAAAACAGGCAAATTATATTCATCTTAAATAGAAGTTATTCTAAAATTTCCAAACCATCATGAATTATGTTTGGCTTTCCCTTTTCTGAGAATTTTCTTTTTAATTGCTACTGTATACAGATTTATATAATATTGTTAAAATACAAATATTTTAATTGTGTGATTTATCCCCATATGTTTTGAAGTACATTAGAATATTTGTTAAATTCTGAATTGCTCCAGCAATTATTAAATACGTATTTAACAGTATTGATAAACTGTCCTCTGAAGATGTCCATTTTTCTCTGTTGACTACAAGGATGCCCAGGCTAACACCAACTTAAAGGTTTCACCCACTGATGTATAACATAAGAGAGCTGAATCTCACCTTTCACTTTCATCATTTTGTGTTGAACATATATTCAGGTTACATATATACCCTCCTCCTCCATACACACACAAAGAAGAATAAAAAAGAAGAAATTAAAGCCATTTACAGAGTATCTTCAAGAACTCATTTACATCTTATTCAAAACACTCCTAGACCTTTATACAAATATATTTCTATTTTGAATCCATAAGCATTTATTGCAGTTTCTAATTATAAGCATATATTAACACACTGTATCCCGACATGCTCAAAGTAGCTACAGGATTGCTTCACCCATGTTTCATATTGGCCAAAAATTTGCACAACCCCATTAGTGCATCTCTGAGCCTAAGCTAATATGCTTTATTTTGGACATCACTTCATAACGAAGATTTGGAACTGACATCACTGAAAATCTGAGATGAAATATTCAATTCTTCTAAATCTCTGTGAACTTTATTGTGGAACTATATTTCTCTTTTGCTTCTCAAAAGCTATTTAGAGGCATATATACTTTAGGAAAATATTGAAAATACTGATGAAATGGAGGGACAGTGTTGAAATGAAGAACAATGTAGCACTCATAATTTTATTTGCTCCTAAAACAATGTCATATTCAGTGTAAAATATATCATTATGAAAATCCATGTCCAGTTTGTATTCCTGGCATATATTAGATATTGTTAATACAATATGGAAAAGAGAAATACCAAAGAAAACCAGAAATTATACTGTGTGTGTGAGAGAGATAGAAGCAAAACAGAAACATAAATAGAAAAGAAGGTTCAAAGGTTTTTACTACTAACATCTATGCTAAAGATGAACTGAATAGATTTTCTCTATTCTGAGTGGAAAGTAATCACAAAATAAGTCTTGAATAGCAAATCTTCTGCTAGGTGAAATTATATGCATACCATCTAATTATAGTTTGCAAAGAGTGCCATGTTTATAACTTTAGAACGTTAAAAAATAATTTGTCAGTTTCATAAAAAATCTCTATAATATAACCATTTATAATTTTTGACCTTTTCAGAGTGACACAGTGAATACAGATATTAAAACCTAAGTAGTAGTAAAGTCTTTGTATAGAAAGAGACATCTTAAAAATAACATTTTATTACTGATACAGCTGTTATTGAAATACAGCATGATTAACAAAAGGCAAAATACAAAAAACACATATTGGTTTTGGTTAATATAGGATACTGAATAAGGGCTTCAATAATATATATTATTCAATTTCCTTATAAGTAACTGAATAAATACAGCTTTTCAGGTACACTCTGATTTGTTAATGCATAGGTGCCATGCATTACTAACCCAGTTTGCATACTAGCAGAAGTGTCTGAGAAATCATTGAGGTAAGAATCCACAGAGGTGGGATGAGAAAGGAAGGGAACCATTCATTCCACAATAAACAAACTGTTGGAATTAATTGCATTTCATAGATTATCGGGTTTAGTGTGATATGAAGTGTCTGAAAAAAAAAAAATAGAGATTACTGGAAGTGTGTTTACAATGCATTGTTCTTCCCCAAAATTCCCAGCTTCTGGAGTTGTATGATTCCTTGAGATCACAGAATCACAGAATTGTCTAGGCTGGAAGAGACCTCCAAGATCACCTAGTTCAACCTCTGACCTAACACTAACAAGTCCTCCACTAAACCATATCACTAAGGTCTACATCTAAATATCTTTTAAAGACCTCCAGGGATGGTGATTCCACCACTTCCCTGGGCAGCCCATTCCAATGCCTAACAACCCTCTCGGTAAAGAAGTTCTTCCTAATATCCAACCTAAACCTCCTCCCCTGGCGCAACTTTAGCCCATTCCCCCTCGTCCTGTAACAACATGCATCCTGCAACACATGCATCTCTGAAATAGACATTGTCCCACATACATCTGTCCTTGTTCAGTACATTGATTTAATGTATTTCAAGATTTATGTCATAATGAGATGGAATTTAGTAAAGAAAATGTGATTGTGTAACTAACTGTTTTCTACACTTTAAGATAGTGAAGAAATTGAAAATTATTTACAGAACAGTTATTGTTATCATGAAAAGATTTGGAAACATACCCTAGAGATGCAAGAAGTTCAATTTCCTTAGTTTTCAGAATAATGGTTACAAAATTTGGTGATCATGTGTTATTAACAAGCAACAAAATGTGTAAGAGATTCTACACTAACATCAAGTGTAGCAAACTTAATGATATAGCAAAACGTAATAGCTAGATATAGCAAAGATATAGCAAGATATAGCAAAATGTAATAGTGAGAACCTGAAACAGGTAAAATCCTATCTAAAAAACACATTCTTAGATTAAGAGAAGCAATAAAGATTGTAAAGAGTTTGTTTGTTTGTTTGCTTTTTAATTAAAGGTCCTAGGAGGAATGGAGGATCATGTTAGTCCATGCCTTACAAACATATCTCAGTTAACAGACTGATAGAGATTTCTGATACACAAATGATATCATAAAACATGTATCAAGTTAAAAGCATTAAAATAAAGCAAGATCCTGTTTATTTACTAACTAGGGGATCCACTGCTACTATACACTTTGAAATACATTTCTCATGCTGCTTTTTTGTTGAGATTAGGATATTGGTTAGCCACATGGTTCCATACAACAATAACAGTACCATGTTGGAAAAAAAGTACTATTTAGGAATTATGACGTGACACTGGACAAAAATTAGAAGGCTTATAAATAATAATACCAATGAGTCACTAATATTTGGTGTACAAAAATTCATTGGTTTGAACTCTTTTTTTTTTTATCATAGAAGCTCACCATTATTTCAAACAGATTCACCTAATAAGTGTACTGGAGGAAGTAAGGAAAGTAGCAAAGAAGTATTTAAAATCTGCAATAACAACAACAAAAGAGAAAAAAAAATACTTTCTCTTACCTTTTATCAATATTCTCTAGCCCACAGCTCTGAAGGCTGTGTTGTGGCAGGGAGATGTAGTAGAGCACTTCAATTCTCCCATCCTTGGCCAGTGTTTGATGGTCAAGAAGAAGCCAGAAAAGCTTGGTGCCATTATTTGTGAAGTGTAATAACACCAAGAGTTTCATAACATGGATAAATGTCTTGAATTGCAGCAGGTCTATCAGGCTACTTGTGATGTCTCTCTGCACATATTTTCACATAGGAGGCACTATTGTATTAAAAAATCACAGAATCACAGAATTTCACAGAATTTCTAGGTTGGAAGAGACCTCAAGATTATCGAGTCCAACCTCTGACCTAACACTAACAGTCCCCACTAAACCATATCACTAAGCTCTACATATAAACGTCTTTTAAAGACCTCCAGGGATGGTGACTCCACCACTTCCCTGGGCAGCCTGTTCCAATGCCTAACAACCCTCTCGGTAAAGAAGTTCTTCCTAATATCCAACCTAAACCTCCCCTGGCGCAACTTTAACCCATTCCCCCTCGTCCTGTCACCAGGCACGTGGGAGAATAGACCAACCCCCACCTCACTACAGCCTCCTTTAAGGTACCTATAGAGAGCAATAAGGTCGCCCCTGAGCCTCCTTTTCTCCAGGCTGAACAAGCCCAGCTCCCTCAGCCGCTCTTCATAAGACTTGTTCTCCAGACCCCTCATCAGCTTTGTTGCCCTTCTCTGGACTCGCTCGAGCACCTCCATGTCCTTCTTGTAGTGAGGGGTCCAAAACTGAACACATTACTCCAGGTGCGGCCTCACCAGAGCCAAGTGCAGGGGGACAATCACTTCCCTAGCCCTGCTGACCACACTGCTTCTTATACAAGAAGTCTTTCTTCCACCACAGCTTTTTTTTTTTTTTTTTTTTTTTTTCCCCTCTATCTATTCAGATTATCTCAGTTCTGTTGATAAACATTTTTCTGTCTGTTTACTTTCTCCATAGATCTCTATTGCCACTAAATTTACACAGCACTGGAACTTCAGAGATGAAAGAAATGGTTTTCTGCCATGTAACATGCTGCTTGTCATGGAAAGTAATAATAATAACTGTTATTATAAATATTGCAGATATGTTCTAATATGAGGAGGTGTGAAAATGTGCGGGTACTACAGGATACTTTTGGAGAATGGCGAGTGAAGTTGGGGTGTCATAAGATGTCTGTAAGTGCATCCTATGCTTCCTGTAAGTGGCTATCAAGTGCCTGCACTGACATTCAGGACTTCTTTGCAATATGACCCAGTGGACATGCCTCCCAGCTGGAATATTCCAATACGCCGATAGCAAATGAAAGAAAAATGAAAATTTAAATAATATTGTAATTTATCACAGACTTTCTGTCTTGAAATCTTTCCCCCAATGACAAACTTGGTTAAATCCATCTGACAGTTTCTATACGTATAACAGTAGTCAGACATACAGAGATATACTGAAATACTAAAAGAAAAACGTTTAGATGTAGAGCTTAGGGAAATGGTTTAGTAGGGACTGTTAGCGTTAGGTCAGAGGTTGGACTCGATGATCTTGAGGTCTCTTCCAACCTAGAAAATTCTGTGAAATTCTGTGAAATATATTAGTTTTGTTGGAAAAGTTGGGCATAAATAGATCTAGCCTGTAGAATATTGATTAAAGCTCATTGCCAACCAACTCATTTTCTTTGCTGGACTTATTTTGCATCCAGAAAAATTCTTCATTTTACTTCAGACTATATGTGACAGGAAAAAGAGCTTCCATACTCCTGTTGTTGAAATATAAAACAGTTCAAAAACTGCAAGTTTTCTTGCTGTTGTTATTCTGTAATGTGATGTCACGGAAGAAGATATTTCACTTTCTGTTCAAGACAGCAATATATATATATTTTTTCTCAGTGTCCCATTAAATGTAACTGCAAGATGTAATCCATCCAAATATTTTAAGGGCTTGACTTTGTTAAAAAAAAAAAATAAAAATAAAAATCTGGATTAAATGGCCCTAAATAAAAGATTATCATTAGTAACATTAAAACCTGTTCAAGTAGAACTCACTCATTAATTCAGGACCATGAATTTAGAATCCTGTTATAATTGTCCTGAGTGTTTGCACCCTCTATTTTTCTCTTTAATAACCCATGGTTTTGCTTCCCTCTACAGTGCTGTCTTAAAAATTTGAACATCTTTTCTGTTCAAACTAAGGCTCAATAGTCCTTTGCAGTTTTATAGTATTCAGGCAGATGAGGACAGAGAAATCCCCAAAGAACTTCCTAACAGATTGTGTTTTCCTTTGGGAAGCAATTATTTTGTCCTTAGAGCTTTTAGTATACTTTCTGATTCTTCCCATACTATATTGCTTGTAGTTCACTGTTTCTGAAAATGTCATAAAACAATATTTGCTGATTGTCATAATCTTAAAAAAAAATAGAAATAAATAAATTAGCATAGACCAAAATATATTTCTATTTTATTTTTTTGTAGTCAACTATACTATATATATGTTATATAATATATGTATGTATACAAGTCATATTTTCAATTATCTTTTTAATATTCACGAACACATTTAGGACCATTCAAAGCCCCAGTATTTAAGCTATTAATGTTAATCATATTTAAACAGTGTTTAGAAATATTTTTGATATTGAGGAATAGGGTAACTCTCAGCTACATATTAAGAGTTCACTACCATGTTGTAATTTCCATAGGGAAATTGCATAGGAAATCAACCCAAATTCAAGGAAACGTGTAATAGCTATAATCTGTAGCACAAAATTATTTGGTCAGACATTACCTGAAGTGCTTAAACCAGGGAGTAGGAAGCAGAAAATGGGAGGTCAGCTATAGTCAGTGATAAGATATGGGTAATTTAGAGCTGAAGTACTACCTAACAATTTGAATCACTGTCTAAAGGTGTCTGTCTCTTTCTGTTCATGCTGTAAGAAGTTTAAGCTAGCGTAGGCTCACAGACTCACAGAATCACAGAATGGTGATGATGAAGCTTTCCAGCTATATACCTAGTGAATATATTTATAGTTAATGACAGGAGCAGGAAAGTGTACACATAAAGGTTTGTAAAACCATCTGGCAAAGAAAAATCCAGTGCCTTATAGGGTACTGAATATGTTGATTTAAGAGAAACTCTTAAGCCCTGTTTAAATTTGTCATAGCTATTACTGTTATATATCTATATCTATCTATCTATCTATCTATCTATCTATCTATCTATCTATCTATAAATTCTATTGATTCCCTCTACAAAACAATTCAGATTTGGATTGCTATTTGTAATGATGTACTATTTTTAGATAGTAAAAAATGTTTCCTGTCCCCTTGAGATTACAGTAAAATAGGTAAAGGAAGAAATGATCAGAAGGTGATTTAGAATCATTCAGCAGGTCAGTGTCAGAGAGTAAACAGAATCAGGTTTTCTGATACCTCATCTAGTATTCTGTCTAGCAGGGCAAATGTTATATGCCCTGCTATAACAGTTATATGTTAATGTGTTATGTAACACATTAAACAACATTCTGTCAGGTGTGTGGCATCAAGGAGGTGCAGATATGGTGACCACACAAAAGAAAGCCATGTGCTTCTGGTCCTCTGGCACCCAGTAGGATTAATGCAAAGCTGGGAGCTGTTGTAAAGGTAATGTGACTGTAACAAAATAGTTCTGGCATAAAATGACTGTTTAAACATAGACAGAAGAAAAATTCTGCCAGCCCAAAACTCAACCTGAGAACCAGAATCCTTGAAGTGTGACTGACTTCCTCATATGGGAGGCTACCTCCCTCAAGGTAGGATCAGAGATGCCACCTGTAAGCTTAAGAGCTTAGTATAGCCTTTGGATTTTTACCGAATCCTGCTCTTTCATGTACCAAAAATGTCACAATAGGAAGTTTATCAAATGAGATTTCAGGGCCCTAGGAAGATGACTGAAATATTCAGGAGCACAAGTAGTATTTTCTTCAATCTTCCCAGTAGAGACATGGAAAGAAACAGACAGGCCCAGGTCATTAGTGCCTGGATCCAAGACTGGTGCCTCCACCAGAAATTTGAGCTTTATAATCACGGAAGTGTCTTTGAGACAAAAGGTCTGCTCAGGCCTGATGTGACCCACCTGCCTCAATGAGGGCAAGGTTTCTTGGCTTGTAACCTGGCAAGACTGATTGACAGATCTTTAAACTAGGATCAGTGGGTGAGGGAGATATCATTAGGGACACTAAGGTTAAGCCAAGGGGTGATACAGCATCATCTGGCAAAGCTAATGATAACATCTGTACCTCTCATAGGGAACACTGCAGGTTCAGGAGTACATCTGAAATGCTTGTATACCAATGCACACAATATAAGGAACAAACGGGATGAACTGAAAGCTTTCAGCCTTTCCCAGAGCTATAATATCATTGGTATTATTGAGCCTTGATGGAATGAACCCCATGAATGGAGGACTGTGATGGAGGGCTGTTCAAGAGGAGCAGGAAGGGCAGGCAAGGTGGAGGTGTTGCACTGTATGTAAGGGAGAAACTAAACCATACAGCCCTTGATATTAGAGATGATGTGGTGAAGAACCTCTGGGTGAGGACTAAGGGAGTGGATAGGAAAAAAGACATTGTTGTGGCTGTCTATTGACCACCCACCCAGGACAATGGCATAGATGAAGTATTCTGTAGGCAATTAGGGGAAATCTCTGGATCAGTTATCCTGATCCTTATGGGAGATTTCAACTTCCCATACATAAAATGGGAATATCATACTGCCCGGACAAGCAAGTCTGGGAAATTCCACAGGTATGTTGAAGATAAAACTTCATGCCAAAAGCACTTACTGAGTTAACAAAAGAAGGTTCTAGATCTGTTGTTTGAGAATAGGGAAGGCCTTGTGGGAGAGGTGGCAGTAGGTTTTTTTGTTTGTTTTGTTTTGGTGTAAGGACTAAAAAATCACCCTCGATTTTAAGAGAGCAAATATAAACCTTCTCAGAGAACAAGTATCCCCTGGAAATCTGTTCTAGAGTATTTAGGTATACATGAGAGCTAGTTGCTTTTCAAAAACAAGCTTTTAAAAAAACAGGAGCAGGCAATCCAATTTTGTGGCAAGTGAAGCAGCAAGTAGAGCAGAAGACTGGTCTTTTCTGAGCAGGGAACTCCTCCTCAAACTAGAGAAGAAGAATATATATATGATCTCTGGAAACAAGGTCTGGCTTCATGGGGAGAGTACAGAACTGCAGTTCACAGCTGCAGGGAGAAAAGAAACAAACAAAAAAAGCTTAAAGTTCAAGTTGAGTTGGCATTGGCCAGTGTGTCATCAGACAACAAAAAAAAAATATGTTTTTTCAAGTATTTCAACAGCAAGAAGAGGTCTAAGGAAAACATTGGGCTGATACTTGATGTAGATGGTTACCTGACAGGTAGGTCTGAGAAAAAGGCAAAGGCATTTGATGTTTTTTTTTGCCTCAGTTTTACTAGTAGTGACTTATTTAAGGCTACTCTGTCCTCATAGTTGGAGAGCCATGCTTGAAGGAGCAGTGACTTTTCATCTGTGGTCTACAAAATTTAAGGACCAAAATTGTAAGGAACCTTTTGAATTACTTTGAACACTCGTAAGTCCATGGGGCCTGATGGATTTCATCCCTGGGTACTTAGGGATGAAAGGAGGAGTTAGCAGATGTTACAGCTGGACCACTCTCAATAATTCACCACAGATCTTGGGAGTCTGGGGAGGTTTCTACCAACTAGAAGTTAGCCAATGTTATACGCACCTACAAAAAGAATGTGAGAGATGATCCAGGAAACTACCAACTATTCTTAGTCTTACCGCAGTCCCTGGAAAAGTTACAAAGATTATCCTGGGGGTTATTGAAAAGCAATTAAAGAATAAAGCAAATAAGACGCAGAGTCAACATGGTTTTATGAAGGGAAATTCCTGCCTTGGTAATTTTATCTCTGAAGTGGTGTGGCAGTTGGGCTAGACGATTTTTGAAGGTCTCTTCCAAATAAATTATTCTATTCTAATGCAAGTCCCGGGCAGAGGTTCAGTCACCTTACAGACAGAAATCATCACATAACCCTGACAAAAATATGGTTTAATTTGAACTCAGTCTCTGACACAGTCAATTCTGGTTCCAGCTCCACCTGCAGTGGAGTAGTTGACTGATGTGTTTGGGAGTGGGGTGGTGTGGTGGTGTTGGTTCCTGAGCCAGAGAAACTCCAGGCTACCAGAGAGAGACAGCTCTCTTGCTAGCAGCTCTCTTGAGAGTGGCTGGAGAGACCTGGGTAGAGATAGAGCAATCCCCACCTTCACTTTTCCAAATGAACTATTCTATTCTATTCTGTTCTGTTCCGTTCCGTTCCGTTCCGTTCCATGTTATGCTATTTGGTTGCTGACATAAACTTTATAAAAATCTGAAGCTCATATTGCTTGCCTAGCAAATATAACTCCTGTGCTATCTTCAGGGAATAGATGTCTGGATGAAAAGCAGCAGCTGAATATTTAGCAGCAGATAAGACAAATATATGGTGAGCTGACAGAACTGCTTGGGATGAGTAATCAGATCATTTTTAATAAGCAGAACTAAATGCATAGGTAATTAATCAAATCACTTTTTTCTCTGTTTCATGTTTTGTATCAGGAGACTGTATTTTTAGAGAATTCAAAGAAATATTTATATCTGTTCATACACTTTTTTACCTTGAAGTCTTCTCATGGCTGAAACATTCTGTCTAGAGACAAACATGAATTTGCTAGGATTTTTTTACTACAATTTGTAATTCCTCTCCATCTTTTTTTTTTTTTTTTTCCTAGTCCCCTCGCTCTTTCCTGTATTGTAATGAAACCTCAGTCTGAGTCTTTGACAACTGCAACTCATCTCTCCCTTTTTGTGCTATCTTTTTTCATGAGTATTAATTAATTATTGTTCCACTGTGGCAGTTTAAAAGCCTATCTCATTCACTTAAATCTTAGCTAGTTTATTTCTTTTCCATAAGATTTACCTGTTTATATATTTAAACAGGTTATTTTAAAACAATCTATCATATTAATTTTACTATTCCTCCTTTCCTTCTTTTATTCACCATTTTGCCAGTGGGACTTCCTGCCATACAGAGGTCACAGTTTATGCTGGAGGCCAGCTTTGGGCTGTGCAGCTGGTTTTGCATCTCCCTTCACATTACCTGAGGGCAGAGTAGCACAAACACAACATACATTTTTCAACGTACAGTGATGCCATCAACATCTTTGCCTATTGCTTTGGGACAAGCATATCTTACAGCTACAATGAGTATTGTGCTCTGGCTTGTTGAGTTTGTAAATGTGATCATCTTTTAAGCTGAAGCTCCTGTCTCCAGAGGCTATCTACCATCCTGCAGTGTGTTGAAATGTTCCCTACAGCTATAACATAATAGAACTATTGAAGAATTTAGGTTATTTATGTAATCTCCAGTTTTTCTGTCATGTTGAAAGGATGATGTTTCGTTCTGGCAAGAAGCTGAAAATGTGATCCAAACCAATCTCCTTCACTGTGCTAATATCAAAATTATAAATGCCAAAGGAATGCTCACCATTTTAGGAGCTACAGTTCTATGCTAGCGTATTTCAACCTCATGGACATTTTTTATTACAAAACATTATTTTTCAAAAGTCAATCTTCATTTCATTGTCTCTTATCTATCAGTGACAGTTGTTCAGAGATGACTTTCACTGAAAAGAGAAAATGAAGGAAGTTTTACTCTTTCTTGCCATATTCACAAGACATTTAGGAAGAGTGTTGATCAAGACCATGTTTTCAAATGTTTTTCTGCCTTTTGTATTCTTAATTGATCTCAGATTAATATGGGAATAGATAAAAAAATACCATCAAAGTTGAAAAGACATTGTTTGTAGTTTTTGTGAGATGTTAGCATCTCTCAAGAGCCTAATGATCTTCAATGAGATTGAGAACTCATAAAGAGATAGTTCTATAGCAAACTCAAAGCTGAAAAAAATCACTTGCTTAAAAGGAAAGCATGGACCCCGCAGTGGGAAAAACAAACAAAACAAAACAACCAGGGAACTGAACAGCAACAACAACAAAAACACAGAACAACAATAATAATAATAATAATTATAATCAGCTAAACTTATAATGAATATAATCAGTACCATTCAGTGGTATTTTGCATGCCAGCTCACAGAGAAATAATTTGGAAATTCTGTACCTCACAGAATGTAACGTTCTTATCAGAGAAGGTTCTAAAGTCTTCTTTCATGTTCAGTGGTGATTGGTAAACTACAGACAAATGCACTAAATGAATGTAGTAATTAATTTTAGACCTCATGGTCTAAACTTTTGGGTAGACCTGTGCGGTGCCAGGAGTTGGACTTGATGATCCTTATGGATCCCTTCCAACTCGGGATATTCTATGATTCTATGATTCTATGAATTGTGTCTCATTTTAAGAGAGAAAAACACACAAGTTATATTTCATCTTTTTAATGTTTATTACTTTTATTATTCATTGACATGTATAATCAAAGTAACACAATTATAGTTATGAAAACAGTGGATTTGCAAAGCATTACCATTTAATTACATCATAAATGTCTAGGCCTGATCTAGCTTTCTTAGGCTGCTTTTATAGACATACATACTTCGATAGGGCAACTCTGCATATATATTTTATATAAATCTTTTAATAGGAGATACTAGTGATGTCTCTTTCTTTCAAAAACAAAAGAATCTCAAGTTTAGTAGCTGAGATCTAGAATTCAGGATGGGATTTGTTTCCCAAAACAGGTATTTACTGTTTCTTATCTATACATGTAGCATATGGGACAGTCACAGAGTACCGTCAGTTAAAATGCAGGACCCATGGGAGACAAACAATCATGTGGACAGGCAGATTAAAGCTAAAATGAATATCTTGTGCTTTCTAAGAAGGAGACAAACACTTTGTTACAGCCCCTTTTGGTTTTTTTTTTTTTTTTTTTTTTTTTTTTTTTTTTTTTTTTATATATATATATATCTTTAGCCAGGCACAAAGAGATGCAAGGAAGTAGGACTTGCACAACTTACAAGTACAAAGCAATTCATTTATTATCACACACAAAAGATACAAGGGATTTAGTGAGCCACTAGGCCTCAGCACCAATGTGCTCATGACGCTAATGAAGTGCCTAAAGAGCCTACCTGGCTATGAATAATTGCAAAATACACACATCTAATTGTGATTTAGACTGCATTGTCTTACTTAGAGTTTGTTCTGAGTGTATGGAGGGTAAAATGTGAGTCTTATTTTTCCTTTTGATGTTCACTACATGGTTTAGCTAGGATAAAATTAAGTTCACTTTATTTAAGCATTTATAGTATCATTATATATATCATAACTAGTTGCCTCAGCTTCTTATGGAGTCAATGGAGAGTAATAAATTCCCTGAGGATTCAGTCACCTAAACAGACCCTACAGCCATTTCACACAGCTTTGAGCAGCCAAGATATCTAGACAGGAATTGTGAATATGGAAAAGAACCTCTGGGTGATTCACATAATTTGTAGTGCTGCTGAAGGCTGTGTAGGCTATTACACTCCCTAAAATGGCATGTCCATGCTGTTGAGTCCTACATAAAATGAACTGAGCACTAAAATGCTATTTTTTGGTCTTCTTTTCTTCTCTTTCCACGAGTATAAATTCCATCTAACATGACCAGTTTTACTGTTCACATATAAATTTATCGGAATGAAACCTTCTGAGAATTACAGAGTAGACAGATATGTCCTTACAACAAGTTACCAAATATGAAAACTGGAATGTTTATTTTGTCACGACTTTAAAAAGCAAGTAGGCTAAAAATGGTTATATTCATTAATAATATCTTTGGTTTATATAGAAGGGGCTTAAGCATTCTGCCTTTTAAAAGTAATGACTGAATGTAACTTAGCAGTCATAAATATTTAATTTCTTATTTTCATAATTTTAAAAATAACCCATGAAGGAAACAGCAAACTGCCATTTACTTAGTGTATTATTAAAAGTAATACCTAGAGGAAAAGTTTCCAAAGCAAAATGTTATTTCCCATTATGCCTTATTCCAGTGTCAAGGTCTTTGGGTTAGACCTAAAGAAGTCTCACTGACTTTCTGCCTTATACAACTATTTAGAAGTTAAGTAACCATGTACTATTACATACCCAACTCTAGGAACTTAATACAAAATCTAACTGTGCAAAACTGTATTCACCTGCTGTGTAATGATGGAGATAGCTAAGATGCTTATATTTATTCAACTGAACTTCCACAAAAGCTTGCATCAAAGCTACTGTACATACTCAAAAATTCCTGAGTCCAAGAGTGGTGTCTCTCTCATGCCTAAACTTCTGCAAAATTGCTACAAATCCAGAGCAACACATTTGTGCCAGCCTCCTTTAGTGAAAGGTCTAAACAGCTTTAACTCTGATAAATTAACACTTATAAAAAACAAATAAGACAGAAATTTAGCCCAATTGGACCTGAAGCCACATCTTACATTTTTTCCTAGGTTAATGTTCTCCATCCTTAGTATGTCAAAGAGGTGCCTTCTTTTGGAAGAATCACAGTGAACCAAATTGTTTTGCACAAAACAACTAAATAGGACCCAAGAGATAATATTGAAATGGTTATGAAACAGTTAAGAGCTTGGGTTGTAAGAGTGAAATCAAAGCACTAAAAGCTATGTCTCACCTTTTTGAAGTTCTTTTCCATTTGGCTGTATAGTTGTACTTATTACATTTCATACCCTCTTTGTGAATTAATAACATATATATATTTGCATTAGAGTGTAAACTTCAGAGTCTCTCATTCAAATATTGTTCTTTCTGATGGTGAAATATTTGAAAAGGAAGAATTTAAATTCAACCTTTTCCATGTAAATAGGGGTTTAGATTTCCAGTCAGAAGCAGCATTTGTAGGTGTTTTTCTTCGCCAGAGGGAGACTTCTAGCCCATGAGCTACTACGATGCAGTGTTGGTTTTCCAGGCTAAGTTTGTCAATAGTTAATAAAATATAATATTTAGCTAAAATTGTAACTAAAGTTTCTAAAGATTCTAACTAAGTTCTAACCTTTCCGGAGCTCACAATCAGGCATATAAATAAAGAAAGGAAGAAATTCTTTACTCTGAGGGTGCCCAGAGAAGTTGTGGATGCCCTATCCCTGGAAGTGTTCAAATCCAGGTTGTATTTGGTTGTATTTGAGCAACCTGGTCTAGTGGAACATGTTCCTGTCCATAGCAGTGGGGTTGGAATTAAATTATTTTTAAGGTCCCTTCCAATCCAAGCCATCCTATGAGTCCAAAGAAATTTATCTTATATCCCAGATTAAGAGGGTGTTTTGGTGCTTTATATTTGTAAATGTCACACTTCCCTGATAATTCAAAATTGAATTAGCTATGGCATTGCCATGAATTTTGGTAACTCCAGCATGTAAATCCATGTGAGGATTAAGATGTTAAATATAAAGGATTAAATTAAAAAAAAATAATAATAATAAATAAAAAAGTTATCTGTTGGCATATATATCTCAATATCTATGAATATATTCAGTATTGGTTATGTAATTAGAGATTGCTTATTGGTTCCATTCTGGGCAGAGACAGGTGCCTTTTGGTTTAACTTTTGCAATAATATTAAAGTTTTACTAGTGCATGATTATATCCTCTTTGAGCAACAAAAAACAATAATGAATCAGCATGATTTTGAATTATAGTTAGCACCAATTTATTTATCTGCATATAAAATACTTTTTTTTTGTTTGTTTAGCTTGAAATTTTCTGATTTGTTCTGTGAGGAATTTAAAAACATGTCAGTTGTTTTTTATACTTTATTTTTATTTTCCTTCCAGCTTTTTCTTGTATGTGTGTGTGTGTGTGTATCTTCCAGTAATACTTCATGAGGCCATATTAGTTTTCATTTTAAAGAACTAATTTTTTTCATCACAGAAAAAACAGCTACCTGTAACCTTAGCTACCTCAACATGAAAACAATAAAATGAAATAACCAACCAAACTAAGAAACAACAAAACAAAGGTTTATCTGTGCATAGCATACACTTCTAAGGGACCTACTGAAAATGCCAAGACTAAACTTCAGCCAGATGAGCCACTGTTTCCATTTGATGATTCGACAAATACCTGCTCATATTTAGCTCAAGCATAGGTTATTTGATCTACAACTTGGAAAACCAAAACAAACAAACAAAAAGTGGATGTTTAGGGACTCTTTTTTTCTAGTGACTAGTTAGCAGAGGTCCTCTAAGATGCTTAGTGCTATTGAGTCTGTGCCAGTGAGGGAAAAAACATGTTTTTTTCTGGTCTGTAGAGAGAAGGCTGAGGGGAGATCTAAGTGCTGTCTTCAACTACAGGTGAGAAGATTATACAGAAAGTGAAAACAGAAGAGAGATGTTGTGCATCTCCTCAGAGATACACAACTAAAAGACAAGAAGGATCTGATATGAGGTGCTGCAATAGAAATTCTGACTAAATGGAAAGGGGGGGGAGGAGCAGGGAACCAGTTCCTAAGTATGGCTGTCTGCTGGAACAGGATGCCCATAGAAGTTAATGAACTTGCCTTCTTGGAGATGGACAAATCTTGACTAGATAAAACTCTGAGCAACCTAGCCCAACATGGAAATTAGCCCTGCTTTTGGCAAGGGAGTTCATTAAAAGAGCTCTATGAGTCCTTTCAAACTTGAATTATTTTATGATCTGTGATCTTCAAATTATTTAAAACTTTCAACTTCAGAGCATCTACTGAAGAAGTAAGAAGATAACCTACTGTACAAAAGAGAAGCAGTGCTTCAAATACTGATATGATTTCCTCTATACCATATTACAACAGAGTACCTGCCCTTTATAAAATGAAATTAGTAGTAGAATTGGGATTTCAATACTCCACCTTTACCAATACAAGAGTCTGATCAGAATTTAAATTCCTGTAAATTATAAGTGTACTAATCAAGTGTACTAATGCAAAAAATCTGATCTTGCTTTGAATCCAAACTTGAGTGAACTCAAATTGTGTAACCAACAGCAATATAAGAATACTTTGCCATATGGTGATTGCATAGTCCAATTCAATATAAGTATTAATAAGTATGAATCAGTATTTTCTGTAAGCGTGTGAATAGCGTGACCACCAAAAGGACAAATAATTTTGTAGTTATGTTTAAATGGCATGGGAAAACATGGAAAAATTGACACAAGTAACAGAATTTGAAAGACAAAAGAGGAAGAATCAGGTAAACAAACACGACTGCAAATAAAACATTCTGCCAAGCACACTGAGAAGGATAACTGGCAATATTTGTAGCAAAAGGAATAGCGAAGGAATGTCTTTGTTCTATATGATGCTGTAAAAGTGTTCTTTTCTACTGATCAGACAAGTTTCCATTTACTCTTTTCTGGGATTCATCTTTGGACATTTAATGAATGTAATAACCCATCTTTAAAAGCTCTGACTGAAAACAAATCAGCTGAAACAGTTCTTCAAATTAATTGTAACCTCATCCTAATAGAATTCACAAAAAAAAAAAAAAAAACAAAGAGAGAAAAACATAAAACTGTTTCTGGTGCAGAGCAAGTGTAGCAGATCAGCAGCAAGAGAGAGACTTGGGAAAATAATTGTAGACTACAATATAAGCATAGCTGACTGACTTAGATGATTAGATCAGGAAGATCTAAATGTAGCTGTAACCAATGCATTCTAATTGTTCTTGTGTAAATATTAGCTCTCAGCTTAGAGTGTTTTCTTCCTGATATATTCACTTTACCTCCAGATATGTTTATAGAACATAATAGTATTCCCTCTCCCAATCTTTGTTTTGTAAGGATAAATCAGTAGAGCTCTTTAACCTTCTCTCAACAAAATACATTGTCTATTCCAGCTTTATTGGTAACCATTCTTGATATTTGTCCTACTCCAATATATTAGTAGTAGTAGTAGTAGTAGTAGTAGTAGTATACCAGAAATAGATGAATTCGTCTCAGTGTTATTTCATTCCCCATCCACAGTAATCTATGTCTTCCCAATACTGGCAGTCCTCCAAACTGTTGTGTCATCTGCAAATTCCATACAGACACATTTCCTTATGTGTTAAGACCATTGTGCTAAAATATTTAACAGAATTCTAACAATCTCTTTATCCTGATAACCTCTCATTCAACAAAAATAATTATTACCACACTACCCTTGACTAGTCTCTTTAAATTAATTAGTACATTACAGAGTATTGACTTAAGCTGCTGATCTATTCAGCCTTTCCTTTTTCCTTTTCTTGAATAAAGATATAATGCTCACTATTCTTTATTCATCATTGTCATCCCAAATGACAATTCATTTAAGATCTTTCATAACAGATTTGAAATTTAATATGCCTGTTCTTTCAGTTTTCTGAATGGTAACTATCTGAAAGTCCCAGTTTCCCTGTAATAAGAGATTGTCATTTTCTTTAACTCATATATGACAATTCTTATTACTTAACTACACTTCATTGAGAAAAACTATCAGTGAACTTATAATTTAGATTTATAATTGTCCTGGTTTCAGTTAGAACAGAATTAATTTTCTTCCTAGTAGCTGGTGGAATGCTGTGTTTTGGCTTAGGATGAGAAGAGTGCTGATAACACCCTGATGTTTTAATTGTTGCAGAGCAGTGCTTATACCAAGCCAAGGACACCTCAGCCTTTTGCTCTGTCCTGCCAACAGGCAGGCTGGGGGTGCAGTAAGAGCTGGGAGGGGACAGACCCAGGACAGGTGACCCGAACTAGCCAAAGGGGTATTCCATACCATCTGACGTCATGCTAAACAATATATAGGGGTGGCTAGCCGGGGGAGGGGGCCGGACTGCTCGGGGTTAAGCTGGGCATCGGTCAGCGGGTGGTGAGCAATTGCATTGTGCATCACTTGTTTGTACATATTATTAGTAGTAGTACTATTATCATCATTGTATTATTATTATTATTATTATTATTATTATTATTATTATTATTATTATTATTATTATTTTCCTGTCTTATTAAACTGTCTTTATCTCAACTCACGGGCTTCACTTTCCATTTCTCTCCCCCGTCCCAGAGAGGGAGGGGGGAGGGTGAGCGAACGGCTGCGTGGTGTTTAGCTGCCAGCCGGGTTAAACCACAACAATAATCTAAGACTAATGAATTGTACTCTAGATTTGAGATTTTGAATACCCGTCATTTTTCTGGCAATATTGATTAATAATATTCTTAATTTATATCTCAATATTAATATATACTTGCTCATTTCTCTCTTTTCCTTACAAAGATTTTAAGAAAAGTTGTTATTTACGTTTTGTTTGCAAAGTTCAACTCCAGCAGACTCTTGGCCTTCTCACTTGCTTCCTGAACAATCTTCAAAACACAGTCCTCCCTGCAAAGGAATGTTTTTCTTTTTCTTTTCTCTTTTCTCTTTTCTCTTTTCTTTCTTTTTTCTCTTTTCTCTTTTCTCTTTTCTCTTTTCTCTTTTCTCTTTTTCTTTTTCTTTTTTTTTCTTTTTCTTTTTCTTTTTCTTTTTCTTTTTTTTGTTTTTCTTTTTGAAAATATACATTTTTCACTTGCATATTGCCTCTCCCAAGTCTGATGCCTATTCTTCCATCTGTAGCTTTTTCTTCTGCCTGAGTCTGTAGTCTCTCCTTACTTCTCTTTATGTAGTTTTCATTTTTTTCCTAAGGCTCAAGTTGTGGTGGAAAACCTTCAGACTAGGATAAAATCATAGGTTTGAAATAAAACCAAAGCTGAGCCAATGAGTGATATTTGTTGTTTCTCTTGTGTATTTAAGAAAGGAAAAAAAAAAAAAAAAAAAAAAGAACACCACACCACAGTAGCTGGGGGAGAGAAGTGAGAAAGTGTAGACAGAAACAAACCCACAGATACCAAGGTCAGTGACGAAATAGTGGGAGTGCTTTGGGCACAGGAGCAGAAGTTCCCTTGCAGACCATGGTGTACCATGGTGGAGCAGATTTCCATATTGCAACCCATATGGAAATGAGGACCCTACACCAGAGCAGGTGGAAATGGCCTGAAGGAGTCTGCAGCCCATGGAGAGCCCCCGCAGGAATAAACTCAGACATATTCCAAAAGACTTCAGAAATGCTTATCTCCATTCCACTCTTCGAGAAATGAAACTTGAGATCCTGTAAATGAAACAAAGCAGGAATGTTAAAAACATTTGCACTCGTTCTTCACTCAGTGGCCTTGGAATACTGAAAGGTCAAGATCAGTGATCATCTATGTCCATAATTTCAGTCACAATTGGCAAACACAATTTAGAAACTGCTAGGAAGTGAAACTGATCTCATTCTCTGAGAAAGAAGTACTCATGTTTTATGATTTCTTTACCTCCCTACAACAACTAAGAAATTCATCCACGTTTGGGGCTATTTTTATGAAGTCTCTATAACTTGCATGCCATTGTACTTTTAAATGATTTTTCATATACCTCAATCCAAAGTTTAAAAGGTATGATACCTATCTATAGGAAACATCACAAATAAATAAATAAAAGAATAATCTTTTGAGGATAGACTTTTGAAAATATTTGAGTGTCAAAACAGCACAGTTTTGATGACATTCATAGAATCATAGAATCATAGAATATCCTGAGTTGGAAGGGACCCTTAAGGATCATCAAGTCCAACTCTCGACACCGCACAGGTCTACCCAAAAGTTCAGACCATGTGCCTAAGTTCACAGTCCAATCTCTTCTTAAATTCAGACAGGCTCGGTGCAGTGACCACTTCCCTGGGGAGCCTGTTCCAGTGTGCAACCACCCTCTCTGTGAAGAACCCCCTCCTGACGTCCAGCCTAAATTACCCCTGCCTCAGCTTAACCCCGTTCCCGCGGGTCCTGTCACTAGTGTTAATGGAGAAAAGGTCTCCTGCCTCTTGACAACCCCTTACGAGGAAGTTGTAGACTGTGATGAGGTCTCCCCTCAGCCTCCTCTTCTCCAGGCTGAACAGGCCCAGTGACCTCAGCCGTTCCTCGTACGTCTTCCCCTCAAGGCCTTTCACCATCTTCGTAGCCCTCCTCTGGACACTTTCCAACAGTTTCACGTCCTTTTTATACTGTGGTGCCCAGAACTGCACACAGTACTCGAGGTGAGGCCGCACCAGCGCAGAGTAGAGCGGGACAATCACCTCCCTTGACCTACTAGCGATGCCGTTCTTGATGCACCCCAGGATACGATTGGCCCTCCTGGCTGCCAGGGCACACTGCTGGCTCATATTCAACTTGCTGTCTATCACGACCCCCAGATCCCTCTCTTCTAGGCTGCTCTCCAGCGTCTCATCGCCCAGTCTGTACGTGCAGCCAGGGTTTCCCCGTCCCAGGTGCAGGACCCGGCACTTGCTCTTATTGAACTTCATGCGGTTGGTGATCGCCCAGCTCTCCAACCTGTCCAGATCCCTCTGCAAGGCCTTTACGCCCTCATTTGAGTCCACAACTCCTCCAAGTTTGGTGTCATCAGCAAACTTGCTCAAAATACCCTCTATTCCTACATCCAGATCATTTATAAAAATATTGAAAAGTACCGGCCCTAAAATGGAGCCTTGAGGGACCCCACTGGTGACCGCCCGCCAGCCTGACGCAGCTCCATTTACCATAACCCTTTGGGCCCTGCCCGTTAGCCAATTGCTCACCCATCGTATGATGTTTTTATTTAGCTGTATGGTGGACATTTTGTCCAGTAGGATCCTATGGGAAACCGTGTCAAAAGCCTTGCTGAAGTCCAAAAAAATCACATCAGCTGGTTTCCCTTGGTCCACCATACGGGTGATCTTATCATAAAAGGAAATCAGGTTAGTTAGGCAGGACCTACCCTTCACAAACCCATGCTGGCTGGGACCAATGACTGCTTTGTCCCCCAGGTGCGCCTCAATGAGTCCGAGAACCAACTTCTCCATGATTTTACCAGGCACTGACGTGAGACTCACAGGCCTGTAATTGCTAGGGTCTTCTTTCTGACCCTTCTTGAAAATTGGCACAACATTTGCCAGCTTCCAGTCTACAGGGACCTCTCCAAATTCCCAGGATCGTTGAAAAATAATTGATAGAGGTTCCGCGATGACATCCGCCAGCTCTTTCAGCACCCGGGGATGAATCCCATCCGGACCCATGGACTTGTAGGGATCCAGGTGGAGTAGCAAATCCCGCACACGTTCAGGGTCAGTTGGGAGTTTGTCATCCCCACCGTCCCGGTCCTCCAGCTCAGGGCACCCTGGGTCCCGAAGCCCATCATCGGCATTGAAGACAGAGGCAAAGAAGGCGTTAAGCGTCTCTGCTTTGCCTACGTCATCGTCTGTGAGGAGACCTTCCCTATCAAGGAGCGGCCCTATGTTTTCTTTAGTTCTCCTTTTTCCATTTACATATCTAAAAATACCCTTTTTATTTTCTCTCACAGACACTCTCACAGACATTGAATAACTGGCTTCCAGTAATATTGAAGCATTTTATTATCGAATGATATTTTTTGCTATTAGATAAAACTGAATCAGGAACAAAAAGTATATATTCTAGTGGAAAATGAATGGCTTTTGGGAAAAAAGTGCTTGTGTATTTTCAAATAAATTACTTTAAACAATATCGTCAACTTTTTGTTCCATTTTCCTGCTGAATAGTAAGGAAGTTTGCATTAATGTACTTGAAATGAAAGAGGAAACATGCAAAAATGTAGAGAGTCCTATGATATTCTACTGAGAAAGATCACCTTTTAACCTTTGTTTAAGATTGTTTCACATTTAGCATAGCACCTTGGTTTTTTTCTGTATTACATTGCAAACTGGTTATCTACACAAGTTACAATTTTTAGTGTCTGGTATCTACCTAAAGCTCAAGTTGTGGTGGAAAACCTTCAGACTAGGATAAAAGTTCTTTTAGAAATGAAGGTATAGGTAGCACTAACAATAAGAACAGGATTAGGAGTTTTGGTGGTATACATTCCAGGGGCTCCAGCATTCCCATGTGGCATGAGGGGCTGGGTAGGTTGCAGAAGGTTCTAGGTAGAGGTCTAATGACTGTGTCTCAGCATCTCTGTCACAAAATCTATAACACAGAAAACAGCAAGGACTTGCAAACTAGGAAGCATGAGGTCAAAGGTGAGGCGCTGTCTGCATTAAATAAAAGCTAACTACATCTAAGGGGTCAAAAGTTAGATGTCTAAATCTGATCTATTCACTTTTTTTTTTTTTTTTGTTTGGTTGTTTGTTATTTGTTGGTTTTTTTTTGGGGGGGGAGGACCAAATGATGTGAGGAGGTAGGCATCTCTAAAGTGTGATTCATCTAGTTTGTGTTATGCTGAGTTGACTTATTCTCCAGATACCATTTCAAATGTTCAAGTTGTGGGAAATGAATTTAATCTATGTGCATTTGAACAATTAGGTTAAATATAATGACTGTACTGTAAATTATATATTAACTTACTAATGCTTGCATTCATGATAATTCGCATTTTAATATTTTCTATCTCATTGTCTTCTTGATTACTGTTACAATGTTGCTGTTTTATGCTGCTCTTTCATATGGCAGAACATTAAGCTGTGGATCCAACTATTGCTTAAGATTCAAACTAGATGTTAATTTAGTTACAGTAAAGGTTTAGTAGTGTAAACATATGTCCTTCCTTGTCTCTCTCTATATATACACATATTATCCCTTAATAGAAAATGACATTACAATTGCAAGAAAATTCAACATTTACAAACACAACACTCAAAAGTTAGAGAACACTTGAAAATCTACCTTGTGTAAAATCAGGATTGACCACTGTCTGGATTTCCCTTAGTATGGGCTTTTGCCATTTTCCACTTTGAAACTATTAACATTATAAAGAATAATTCATCCATTCTTCTGACATTTCAGAGGCAAGCAATGTACATTAGGTTATTGAACTGACCAAGTTTTCTGATACAGACAGCCAAAGTTTATGTGCAGATTCAGAGTGCTCCTGTAAATACAATCAATCTAACTTGTCCCAGTAAATCAAACTTTATGTGCAACAAATAAAAATTTGCACCTGTAGGAAGGTTCATTATATTTAACTTAGCAATAAAATGTGAATATATTGAATTCAATAAATAAACAGTGTTTCTTGCATGTGAAGCAAGATCCAGTTCTTCATAACTCCATTTAGGAATGAGGTATGATTATGTAGTCCTCGGCATTTTATTTGACTCGGGGTGTTATTGTATTACAATAGAAGCCATTGTATTACAGGATTAAGGTGAAATGCAGGTGACAGAGGAAAACATACTATAACACTTTAAATACATATTTATACATAGAACGGTATATGTATAAATAAATATACAGTACAGATGTGTTCTATTTGTATTGCACAGATATAATAAACATAGCAAGGTTTATCTGGTCTTATAGCTTGCACTGATGTGTAATACACCTTTTCTTTGAACCAGCTAAAGCAGTTTGATAAAGTGCACTTTTCTTGGCAGAAAAGGCAGAATCTGGATTGTTCTTTCTTTTTCTCTGATTTCCAGCAAACATTCTCATAGTTACTTAGTTCTATATTTTTATAGTAAATGTGTTATAAATGCCTGAATAGTGGTTTCCTGCAACAGTTTTGGGTGTTTAGTTTTTCATATCCACTGGCGTTAATGTGATGATTTCTGGGGGACACTGCTCAGCAATAAACAAAACACTGGTGTGATAACAACACTGTTCTAGCTACAAGTGCAAAGCAAAACAGTGTACTGGCCACTGCAGGGAAAGTTAACTCCCTCCCAGACAGACCCAGTACCTCATGCAAGAGACAGAAGGATTCCGTGTCAGGGAGGAAAAGAGGAGCAACCACTCCTCTTTTCCTCTGTAGAGTGGAGTGGCCAGCAGGTCAAGTGAGGTGATTGTCACCCTCTGCTCTGTCCTTTTAGGTCCCACATGGAATACTGCATCCAGGTCTGGCACCCTCAGCACAATAAGGATGTGGAGTTGTTAGAATGGGTCCGGTGGGGGGGGGGTTGCATGACGTTGAATGGAGGCTGGAGCAGCTCCCCCATGAAGAAAGGCTGAGAGAGCTGGGGCTGTTCAGCCTGAAGAAGACTCCATGAAGACCTTATTGCAGCCTTTAAATACTTAAAGGAGGCTTATAGAAAAAAAAAAAAAAAAAAAAAAAAAAAGATGGAGAAAACTTTCTTCCTAAACACATAGTGATAGAACAAGGGGGAATAGTTTTAAATTGAAAGAGTGGAGATTTATATTAGATGTTAGGAGGAGATTCTTACTATGGATGTACTGAGGCACTGGAGTAGATTGCCCTGAGAAGTTGGGGGTGCCCCATCCCTGGACGTGTTCAAGACCAGGTTGGATGAGGCCCTGAGCAACCTGATTTAATGGGTGGCATCCCCATCCATAGCAGGGTGGTTGAGTTAGATTATCTTTAAGGTGTCTTCCAACCAAGCCATTCTGTGATTCTATCATTCTATCATTCTATGACTGGTTTCTTTTGCTGATGAGAAAAAAAAATGCCACAGCTGTGTCTCGTAGCTCTTGTGGAATGGGAGGGCTCAGGGGCTACCTGAGAAGAGCTGGGGATTGAACTGAACACCAGGCTAAGGCTTCCCATGCAGATGTGCACAGAATTGGTGGTGATGCCAGAGTGTACATGGAATTGGCTTGTGCCAATCTACTTCTTGTAGATCCACTTATGGTGGTAGGAATCTGTCCAACGCATTGTTCATTAAATCTGTAACCACAAAGGAATCTTTACCTCACCTCAAGCTGTATGCTAAGAATTCCCCAGTGTGATCCATGTTCTTGGCAGGCTCCTCTTCCTTTTTCATGCAGAGCAATATACTTTTCCATTGCTGTCTTACATAAAGGGTCTCTCACCATCCTTTCTGTCCTTCTGAAGGAGCACATATCCTTCCACTAAAGAACAGCAGTCATGTGGGTTATCCCACCATGTCATCTTATCTTCCTACACCGAGTCTGTTTTGCCCATCATGGTAATTGTTGAGTGATCTCCCTGTCCTTATCTCAATCCTTGAGCCCTTTGCATCTCATTTTCTCCCCCTTTGCCTTTGAGAAGGGGGAGTGAGAGAGCAAAAGTGATGGAGCTCGGCTGCCCACCTGAGTAAAACCAACACCGTGTTATAGCCAGGAATTTGGCTTTTTAGACAATGGGACTCTCTTTGAGAAACCTGGTCTACTGGGATCTGATAGGGTCCAGAAGAGAGGAAAAGCATCTTCCGCTACAAGCTTGACAAGATGGTGAAGACTAAAGTAAAGTTGCCAGCGGAGGAGAACCTCAATCTGCCTGACTCATATTGGTTTGATGTGAGAGCCAACAACAGATGCCCAGAGCCAGGAAAAAGCTCAGAATTTAGCGTGAGAACACCTGAAGAACAGCACAAAGTAATGTCAGTCACTTCAGCCAAGAAAACAGTCTCATCAGGGGCCTGACTTACATGCCTCTATGCAAATACACGTAGCATGGGCAACAAACAAGAGGAGTTAGAGACTTGCATATATCTTCAGGGCTGTTATCTTTTTGGCATCAGAGACATGGGATGGTTCCCGTGCCTGGAGTGTTGGAATCCAAGGATACAGGCTCTTCACAAAGGACAGGCAGGGGAGACAAGGACTGAGTGTCACCTCCTATGTCAATGACTATAATTTCATTATTTTCTATTAAATGGTTTGTTTTTTACTAAACAATGACACATCGGGAAGACAACACTATTGTAGTAACCTGCAAACCCCAGATTTTTTTGTACAACAAGAGTATAGACTTAAGAAAACTCTAGCAATACTACCACTACTACTAACAGTAATAATAATAAAATAAAATTTAAAATGGCACACAGATATATATCTTTTTATTGTTTCTTCTCTTTCCCTCTTTGTAGGGCTACCTTCACTGTAGATAGAGATTATCTGCCTTTGCTAGTCAATAATTGTATTAATATTAGAAGTATCAATAGTGAGTCTGTCTGTATCCTCCAGTAAATTTACTTCAGGGTTACACATGGGCCAGTAAACAAGTAGAATTGAAAAGCAATGTATATGATATTATAAGGGATTACTGTATATGGGAATTCTTATTTTTCCCATGTCATAAGAAGCAATGATCCGATAGAAAAAAAAAAAAAAGGCAGCAAGAAACAATTAACAATAACAATTTCAAGCATTAGCTTTTACCCCCAAGAGTGTTCAACAAGTGTTCAAGGGAGGGCACCAAAGATGGTCAAAGGTTTACAGGACAAGACATATTAGGAGCTGCTGAGATCACTTAGTTTGTTCAGCTTAGAGAAAAGGAGAACAAAGGATGACCTCATCACTGTCTTCCTCATGAGGGAGAGGTGCTGAACTCTCTCTGGTGAACAGCAATACGGCCCAATGGAATGGCATGAAGTTACATCAGGGGAAATTCAGATTGGTTATTAGGAAAAGCATCTTCACTGAGAGGGTGGTTGGGCACTGGGACAGGCTCCCCAGGGAAGTGGTCATGGCACCAAGCCTTCTGGAATACAAGAAGCATTTGGACAATACTCAGATATATGATTTGTTTGATTTCAAGTAGTCCCGTAAGAAGTCAGAAGATGGACGTCAGGATTCTCGTAAGTACCTCCCAATTCATGATATCCTGTGATTCTATGACCCCTTCCCTTCAGTACATGATACGCCGATCACAGTATCTCTCACTACTGGCTCTTGACTCACACCTTCATTCTCACCAAGTTTTACCCCATCTCACCTCTGAAGTATGTTCTTTGCTGTCTTTCTCTTCAAAATGCTCTCCTAAGTACAGGAATATTTTCTGTAGTGCCAACTGAGAATACTCATACATAAAGAAAGAACAGGAGTTTATTTATTTTTCAAGTATTTATGTCATATAACTGATAAAATATATTCTTAGCATGTTAGTTTTGCAAGTAACACATTCTGCTGTTCCTTGAAACCTGTATTTTGACTTGCTCAACAGTTCTTACAGTTTTTCTGTCCTGATCTCACTTGTCAAGAGAAGAAATAAAATCCCTCTAGTTTTGTTTATGGTCCTTTTCATTTACTGTCAGATCATTTGGTGACCCTCATTTTAGAACCTGGATACTAACTTGTAGTAGGCTGATATTTTGGCCAATGAATATATAATAGGCATCTGTGTATAAGGAAAAAAAAAAAAAGTCTTTGATAGCAGCTAATTAATATAGCTGACCACCTTTAACACCTGAATAAATGCAAGTACAATGAGAAGAGATTTAAATGTGAACCTGAGGGAAGTGAACAATGATGACAATAATGTTTCTATTATCATGTTGAAAATTCAGTAGATGTAGTGTTGTTAAAAACAAAAGCAAGAACAACTACAGCAAATATTTATCATGAATTATGCAAAGCTGAGAGGTTGATACTGAAGATAAATAAAAAGAAACAGATCTATTAGTCTAAAATTCACTAAATCAAAGGAAAATCAAGATTTACATAATTATATAAGTGATAGGGAGTTTGAATGTAAAGAGGTCTAAAGATATGCAGATGTTAACATAATCACCAAAGAGAACAACCTGTTCAGGAAGTTTTTTTGCTAATGTAGAGTTCTTACACGTTAAGGTTGAGTTGGCATGCATTCAACTTTATTTTTAGAAGCTATTAGGGAACTGACCTTTCCCTGATTAGTTTCATCTCTATAGAAAATGCAAAAGAGAGAACCCTAAAAGTAATTTTAATTAATAGAAGGCCTAGTCACAAGAGAGCAGACTGAAGTATACAACATGTCTGGCAAACATACTTTTTCCATAATATTTGCATTACAGATAATAAATCATTTGTATTTGATGTCTGTTGTTTAATTATGTTGATGCAAGTTCACATTTTCTTGCCCTATTTTCCTCAACAATATTGATAAATTTAGCATTAGTTCATTTACAACAATAACCCAAGTTAATTTCCTCAGTCAACTACTCAATTAGAATATTCATTTAATTCATTAGTCTATTTCACTTCATTAAAAGGAAAGCTCTGACTTATTTCAATGTTATGCAAAACTCAATAAGCTAAAAGCACCTACATTGTAGAAGAGTTAAGTACCTTAAACTAATAGCAAATTTCAGCTGTGCTGCTGTTACCAAAATTAATTGTAATTGCTAATTGCTAATCTGTACTGCATGTGATTTTCAATGTTATTTGCTAAATATGAGAGGATTTCAAATATTTGCCGTAAGATTATTTTCTTACAACGGCCATTTCTACCCCCAATCATCTTCCTTTTTTATAACATCATAGAATCATAGAATAATTAAGATTGGAAAAGACATTCAAGATCATCTGATCCAACCATCACCCTACTACTAGCATCACACACTAAACCATGTCCCTACACACCAGGTCCAACCTTTCCTTGAACACTTGAACACCCCCAGGGATGGCGACTCAACCACTTCCCTGACCACTCTTTCTGAGAATAAATGTCTCCTAATTGTTTTAATTGTTGAAGAGTACTGATACTTTATATCTTATAAAAAGATGTTTTTATAAAGTGCAAATTAGCACCTTAAAATGCTAATTAATCATTTGATGTGTCTTTTCAAAAATCAAAACTTTCAGAATAGTCTATATTTAAATTGACACCAATGAACCATGTTGCAATTACACTCATATCCCTTTTCCTAAACAGAAGTATTATACGTGGAGTTAGCAGTTGCCCAGATATTGAAGATATGCTATGTCAAGTTGGTCTGTGAAAGTCAACTGTCTGCTGCTACTAGAAGAAAACGCTCCCCTGCAGGATCAACCACGATGTCTACAGAATGGCAATAGCACAACAGCATCCTTGACACTACACAGAGTCTCAGTGTCTATTTTTATATGATTAAATTGGGATGCTAAGACTTAAGTGAAATTCAGGGGAAAAAATAAATAAATAAATAAATATATATATATATATATAGTTACTTAGATAATTGATTTCATTGACATCTGTGATTTATATCTTGGAAGCCAAATATATGAATCTCCTTGCTCTGGTTGTCCTTCTGGGACTGTCAAGGTAAAATTTCTACTAATCACTGTAAAATCATAGAATCATAGACAGGTTTGGGTTGGAACCTTAAAGAGCATCCAGGTTCAACCTCCCTGCCACGTGTAGCAACACTTCCCACTAAATCAGGTTGCTCAAAGTCCCATCCAACCTGGCCTTGAACCTGGCCAGGAACAGGGCATCCATAACTTAATCCACAACCTGTTCCAGTGCCTCACCACCCTCACAGTAAAGAATCTCCTCCTTATATTTAATCTAAACCTACCTGCCTGTAGTTCAAAGCCATTACCCCTTATGCTATCACTATACTATTGCTACCCCCTGTCCTGTCACTACACTCCCTGACAAAGCTAGCTCATTAGCTTTTCTGTAGGCCCCCTTAAAGTATTGGAAAGCCACTATAAGGATAATTCTAAAAATATAAATATAAAATGTATACATAAATTTAAATTATATTATATAAATTATATATTATAAATATAAGTATGTTATATTTAATTCCATTTTATATAATAAACATTATTTGATTTTGAAACATATATAATTAAAAAAAAAAAAAAACAAACAAAAAACAAAAAACATATTGATTTCAAAACACCAAGAATGTGAACAGGCTGTATAAAATAAATTTATGGTGTTATACTTCAGGCATGTAATTCAGGACTTGCAAAACTGTAGATGTCTAGTCTAGTAAGGTTTTCCAAACTAAATTGTCTAAGAGTATAATCAATGGAAATCAATGGTTTGAGTATAATCAATGGAAAAAGATAAATGCCTCTATAAGCATTCCCAGAAAGACTATATGAGGAGTAGATATCTTCAAATTAATCTGTTACTACTTGAATTAAATGAAAATCCAGATGGAGAGTTAAGCTATTTTTCTTTTATTTTCTTCTTGCCCTGTAATTACTATGTTGTGGAAATATCCTTGACTTCAACAGTAAGGAAGGGGGTGGCTCATTTCCTGGTCAAGTCTTGGAGATCACAGTATGGTATAAAAAAGATCAGACATAACCTTAATCATTTTGCACCTATATTAGTAATGGCAGATTTGCATTACCTGTGTTTTAAGCACAATTACAGGCTTGAATCTTCTTGGGGCAGGAAAGAAAAACTTGTGTGATTCTTGTTCCCTGATGGCACTCCTGAGATGGTAGGTACCCACCTTCCCAGAGTGCAGGGTGCCAGAGCTGTTCTTCAGTCAGGTTAATGGTTCATTTAGCCTACTGTTCTCTCTCCAGCAATGGCAACAGAATTTCATTCCCATCACAGACCCTCACAGTCAAGGTCATTAGACTAAGGTTGCTGAGACCATGTCCTGTTTACTCTGCTTGGTTTTGGAAATTTTTTTTTGTTTATTTGTTTTGTTTTGCTTTGTGTGTGTGTGTTGTGTGTGTGTGTGTTCTGTGTGTGTGATTTCTTTCCTGAATCTAATCATTGTATCTGCCTCAAAACAGTTTGTGACAATTAAGAGAAGCCCGCTACTTTATTCTAATTGCTTGAAACCTATTATTTCCTACTAGTTTCTATTAGAGTTCTTTGTTCCCGCTCTGTGAGATTTGGTGAATAAGAGTTTTATATTAGTTGTTATCTGTTAGCTGCTTTAATTATTTTGTAACTCTTGTTTGTCTGTCTCTCTTGTAATATCCTCTCCAGACTGACCAGTTTCATCTGTAAAAATCTGTTGATAAAAACTCACGTCTGTGAGCAAAGCTGGGATCAACTGATAGTCTACCTTTCAGTTATATAAATACTACCAAATTCCGGTGTCTAAACCAATAATAATGTGAGCAGTATTATAATTGGAAAGAATTTGAATCTTTGAATCTTTGACAGGAGAAATATTTTAATATCTTGATATATTCTTACTGTGATTGTTTATTCAGAAACAGAGAGATTTGAAAAAAAAAGAAAAAAAAAAAAAAGAAAGAAAAAAAAAGAGAGAGAGAGAAAGAAAAGGGTGCAGGAAGGCCTGAAATTCATTCACTTATCAACTGCTTACTCATATTCTTAGCAGCATGATCTTGCTGCTTTTATCTAAAAAACCCTCAATGGTCCTCTTGTATAACAGGTAGCAAAGCCCTTGAGAGCTAAATTCCCATGCTGTGACTATTTTTGCTAGTCCTAAAATATCTAGAGCTTAGGGTCAAGTACAAATTTAACTGAGATTTTGACGATCTGTCTCTTTTCATATTTGTGTGAGTGAAAATGTTAACCTGAATAATTCTACGTCACTGCTATAGATTATTAAACTAAAGAAGGAAATAAAGTGATATAGAGAAATATATATTCCCCAACAAACAAATTTTGATATTTTTACCAATATGCAATACTTTACCCCTCACACTTCCTCCACCCCAATAAATAAATAAATAAATAGACATTTCACTAACACTGTAGTACCCTTTGTGGTCATGAGAGCTTCCTGATTAAAGCTAATATTTTAGCACAGTAGCTCTGAATGCACACTGAAAGTTCAATAAAATGAGAAGTGAAGTGTTAAAACTGTTTGAAATATTTCACAATGCATTACTTTGTTTTGATCCTGTATTTATTAAATATGCAGTGAATCTGTCTTTGCTGAAACTAGACCAATAGCTTAATAAGGATAAGGCTCTGAAATATAGCAATTAATGAAATACAAAACTGCAAGGAAAGAAAGGGTTTTGCAGTCAGACAGCAGTCCACCCACCCACCCACACTAACGTAGTAGAAGAGAAGGCAAACAAAAGAGAAGGAGTCACAAGCCTGTCATTTCTAACTACCTTACTGGGTGGAAAATACAGGGCATTTTTACTGACTGCTTATGTGACTAGAACTGAAAGCTTCCCAGGAAAATAATATGTTCCTTTACTTAAGTTTGTGGAACAGCTAAATATTCTGTCTATGCAACATCAAATTTTATTTGTCACCAAAACCTCCACACTCCAATCTCCTTTCTTTCTCTATGATAAAAAATAGTAATGTCATTACATATGCAAAAATTCAGAAATTTTCAGAACTACTTTACATTACCATTACCTCTTCATTGTCTTCAAGCATGTGAGATTGCTGACATCAAAAGATCAATTTACAAAGAAGGTGAAGATGGTTTTACCCTGCTGGGCAGCTAACTCCACCACTACTCTCCCACTCTCCCTCATGAAAAGAAAATGGGAGAAATATAATGGAAAGGGCTCAAGGGTTGAGGTAAGAACAGGGAGATCACTCAACAATATCGTCATGGGCAAAACAGACTCAGCATAGGGAGATCAATATAATTTATTACCTATCACTAGCAGATTAGAACAGTGAGAAACTAAAGCTAACTAAAAAACACCTAAAAACACCTTCTGCCTTTCTACCCTCTTCCACCTCCTCCCCTGAGTGACACAGGAGAATGGGAGTTGTGGTCAATCCCTAACACTTTGTCTCCACCACTCCTTCACTGTTCCTCTTACCACCCTTGCTCCAACATGGGGTCCCTCCCACGGGATGCCGGCCTTCCTGAACTGATCCTGCGGGGGCTGCTCACAGGCAGCAGCTCTTCAAGAACTGTTCCCACAAGGCTCCATACCACGGGTCCATCCATCAGGAGCATACTGCTCCAGCACAGTTTCCTCACAGGCAGCAGCTCCCCCCAGACCCCTTGCTCCTGCGTGGGTTCCTCTCCACGAGCTGCAGCTCCAGCCCAGGGCCTGCTCCTGTGGGGGCTCTCCATGGGACGCAGCCTCCTCCAGGCCACATCCACCTGCTCCATCGGGGTCTCCTCCATGGTCTGCAGTGTGGAGATCTGCTCCATGTGGGACACATGGGCTGCTGTGGGACAGCCTGCTCCACCATGGTCATGTGAACTTCTGCTCTGGTGCCTGGAGCACTTCCTCCCCCTTCAGTTCACTGACCTTGGTGTATGCAGGGCTATTTCTCACTCCTCTTTCCCAGCTGCAGTTACACAGCAGTTTTTTTCCCTTTCTTAAATATGTTCTAACAGAGGCACAACCAATACATATTGCTCATCAGTTTTGCCCAGTAGTGGGTCCCTTTTGGAGCCAGCTGAAACTGGCGTTTATCTAATATGTGGAAGTTTCAGGACTGTTCTAAACAGAGGCCACCCCTGTAGCTCCCCCACTACCAAATCCTTGCCATGTAAACCTAGTACATTACGTAAAATCTATACTATTCAGAAGTAAAAGAAAACTCTCCTTACCTTCTATTTTCCAACACAAATATACAGGCTGCCATACAGTCTGGACTAAAATATATATATATATATATATATATATATATATATATATATTGTTGTTCTTGTTGTTCTTTTTGTTTTTATATTGTTTGTACTGTAGGAAAGCCTAGAGGCAGTTGTTCCCACTGAGAAATATTTTGGAAGTAGAAAGTTTGCTGCAGGGATTTTAAATAAGAAACGTAGACAGATAAAACAATGGGAATGATATTAAATATGAGATGACTAGATATCGCCACAAATTCATATGTGGATAGCTGTGCAGTAACCTGGCCCATCCTGTAGGCTTCTAGCCGGGGAGTGATCATGACATCATAGAGCCATAGAATGGTGTGAGTTGGAAGAGACCTTAAAGATGATCTAGTTCAGCCACGAGATGATCCCTCAGCCACAAGCTGATACCTTTCTCTAGATCAGATTGCTGATTGCTGGATAAGCTCCATCCACCCTGGATTTAAACACCGGTCCCAGTAGACTGGAAGCTGGCAAATGTTGTGCCGATTTTCAAGAAGGGTCAGAAAGAAGACCCTAGCAATTACAGGCCTGTGAGTCTCACGTCAGTGCCTGGTAAAATCATGGAGAAGTTGGTTCTCGGACTCATTGAGGCGCACCTGGGGGACAAAGCAGTCATTGGTCCCAGCCAGCATGGGTTTGTGAAGGGTAGGTCCTGCCTAACTAACCTGATTTCCTTTTATGATAAGATCACCCGTATGGTGGACCAAGGGAAACCAGCTGATGTGATTTTTTTGGACTTCAGCAAGGCTTTTGACACGGTTTCCCATAGGATCCTACTGGACAAAATGTCCACCATACAGCTAAATAAAAACATCATACGATGGGTGAGCAATTGGCTAACGGGCAGGGCCCAAAGGGTTATGGTAAATGGGGCTGTGTCAGGCTGGCGGGCGGTCACCAGTGGGGTCCCTCAAGGCTCCATTTTAGGGCCGGTACTTTTCAATATTTTTATAAACGATCTGGATGTAGGAATAGAGGGTATTTTGAGCAAGTTTGCTGATGACACCAAACTTGGAGGAGTTGTGGACTCGAATGAGGGTGGAAAGGTCTTGCAGAGGGATCTGGATAGGTTGGAGAGCTGGGCGATCACCAACCGCATGAAGTTCAATAAGAGCAAGTGCCGGGTCCTGCACCTGGGACGGGGAAACCCTGGCTGCACGTACAGACTGGGCGATGAGACGCTGGAGAGCAGCCTAGAAGAGAGGGATCTGGGGGTTGTGGTAGACAGCAAGTTGAATATGAGCCAGCAGTGTGCCCTGGCAGCCAGGAGGGCCAACCATGTCCTGGGGTGCATCAAGCACGGCATCGTTAGTAGGTCAAGGGAGGTGATTGTCCTGCTCTACTCCGCGCTGGTGCGGCCTCACCTCGAGTACTGTGTGCAGTTCTGGGCACCACAGTATAAAAAGGACGTGAAACTGTTGGAGAGTGTCCAGAGGAGGGCTACGAAGATGGTGAAAGGCCTGGAGGGGAAGACGTATGAAGAACGGCTGAGGTCACTGGGCCTGTTCAGCCTGGAGAAGAGGAGGCTGAGGGGAGACCTCATCACAGTCTACAACTTCCTCGTAAGGGGGTGTCGAGAGGCAGGAGACCTTTTCTCCATTAACACCAGTGACAGGACCCGCGGGAACGGGGTTAAGCTGAGGCAGGGGAAATTTAGGCTTGACATCAGGAGGGGGTTCTTCACAGAGAGGGTGGTTGCACACTGGAACAGGCTCCCCAGAGAAGTGGTCACTGCACCGAGCCTGTCTGAATTTAAGAAGAGATTGGACTGTGCACTTAGTCACATGGTCTGAACTTTTGGGTAGACCTGTGCGGTGTCAAGAGTTGGACTTGATGATCCTTAAGGGTCCCTTCCAACTCAGGATATTCTATGATTCTATGATTCTATGACTTCTTGGGAGGGGGCATCCAGAACTTCTCAAGGAAACCAATTCCAGGGCCTCACCATTCTCATGGTAAAGAATTTATCCCCAGTACGTAATCTAAACATATCCACTTTCACTTTAAAACCGTGACCCCTAAAACCTTAGCTCAAAAATAGCCCTAAGATGGATATAGTGGATGAGTGATTACAATGGTAAGGTTTGCACGTGATTGCAATGGCATAAACTAACATGGATTGACTACCCATAAACATCTACTAATTAACTACAAATGTCTAGTGCCATTTTAAGTGAATTTTAAAATATAAAAATGCTGTAGATAGTTTATTTGCAAACATTCAAAATACAATACATGTGCAAAGAAGCACAAAGCACAGTAATCTGAGCTCTATTTTATATTGTTAGAAAATATAAAAAAGAATTTGATCCAAATTAAAAGACTAATACAGATGAAAACTGAGAAATGTCAAGGAGATACTTCAAATCCTTAATATCCAGATTTTTTTCATATGTTTCAGCTCCTGTTCCATACTGCATAACTAGATAATATATCTTCTCAGATTTTGATTCCTTGCTACATGGCTCACATGCATTCTGCTGTTACATAGTTCCTTTTTGTTCCATTTGCTCCATTGTTCCTTTTTCTACAGAGAAGCTTAATCTGCTTCATTATAAGAATTTCAGCATGAGTCCAATGGTGGGGGAAATTTATATGAACAATTCATGTTCTCCTCCGATTCTTTCTCTTGAATAAAAGCCTAAGATTTTTTCATTGTTATATATATATATATATATATATATATATATAACAATATATATATATAGTGCATATATCTTTAAATGAAGAGAAAAAAAGGAATGCAAACTGACATATTAATATTCAAAATTTTAGAAAAATTGTTGGCATTAATTCAATAGTTAGAAGACTGCACTGTTTATAAATAAGTTTGCCAATGCTCATATACATAATGCACTCCTAAGGGTGAAGTAAGTACATGAGAAAGCACTATCTGAAAACACTTTGTGAGAAATTGGGCAGACCAGACACTGCTTCTCTAGCATATCTGTCTACATAATGTGATGAGAAACAAACCTGTGTATAGTTTAACCCTGCGTAATACACAAAGTGTCAGTCAGGTCTCTGAATTTTAGTGTTTGTTCAGCATATCTTAAGTTTACAAGACTTGGTTTATATATTGAATTTCACATATGCAAGACAGTTCTGAAAGAAGCTAAGGAGCTGCATGCACATTGTGTGTAGAACTGTTTATATGAATCCTTTTCCTTCCTTGCTTATTTTAATGAGATGTGAAATATTTGACAGTGGTAAGACTTAAAGAATTGTTATCTTCTGAGATGATCCAATACCTTTGAAGAAAGTTCAGCAAAATCCATCTGTTGCACTGCACTGAATTTTCGAGATTACTTTTGCATTCTTGAGAGCTACAGAATAAAGTCTCTTTTGAAAGAAAAAAAAAGAAAAAAAAAAAAAAAGTAGATTCTGGAATGCAAAATACATTGTAAGTATCCACAGAACACAGCACAATGGATATGTCCAGCCTAGCCCATTCAAATTTATAATAGTATTGTACTTTTAAAAATTAGATTGCACTGTTTTTTAAAAACAGATTAAGTACATATATATATATATATATATATTAGTTTTCTTCTTCATTAAATGATTACAGAAAGAAGTCATAGTTACTGAGATATGTTTAATATGTTTTTTTTTGTTTGTTTGTTTTTTTCTGATTGTCATGCTTGAATTTCATTTAAACATATGGTATATGCTTGCAGGATAATTGCCATTGTATCTAAATTATTCACCTTACTGATTCTTACTTAAATAGCTCTTACTGTAATCTGTGACACATCCTTTTTTTTTTTTTTTTTTTTTCCCTTGAATGTCAGTAGTAAATTTTGTCTTCACCATACTCACGGTGAATTTGAATGAATGAGTCTCCATTCATTCATACTAATGAATGAGTCTTTAAATGAGTATATTTTGAAAAGTGTGTTCAATACCTGGTAGTAACAATATGCTTTTTTTTTTTTTTTTTTTTTTTTCAGTAGATTGAGCGGCAAACAATTATAACTGTAGGGGTCCAGAAATTCAACGTGCACCTATGGTCCATCTGTGCTATATTTGTTCTGAAGTCAACATTAGACAATGTGATTGATCTTAGGATGAGATCAGTTGGCCACCTGAGGTATCTTCTCACATTCTCACTGTCTACAGCAGAGTCTGGTGTGATTAGCTCAGAGACAGAAATCACATTTTCTGATGTTTAGATTAAAGACAAATTACCTAACTGCCTTGCCTTTTGAAATATTTCTCTTTTTCTCTTTTTCACTTTTCACTTTTCTTTTTTTTTTTAATCTTTTTTTTTTTTTTCATTTTGTTGGTAAACTAAATCGAGGAGATACAGAGATTTGGTCTGGGCATATTGTTATGGTACGTATATAACACAGATTTATAGATGATGAGTCTGCCTAGTGTTTCACATTACTTGAGTTTTATTAATAGTCTAATTTGAATGTCACTGCACATCTTTGACAAAAGAATTATTTTCAGACCTACTTTGTTACATAAATCAGATTTCAGAGACATAAAAATAATAGCTAAAAATAATGATAATAAAATGTATTAAACTATGTAATACCTGAATATATGTTTTGATAAACAGATATCAACCTCAAATAATTGTCAGTTCTCTTACAGATGTATTGATACAAATTAAGAAATTCAAACTCATTACTACAGTTATAACAGTTATGTGTCATCTTTTTGTATATATCACTTGGATAATATATATATATATAGCAGTTCAATTTAAAACAGCATAATAGTCACTACTACACTTTTGAACAGGCAAAGTCTTATGTTCAAATATCTTTAAACTTATTCAGAACAGTAAAAAGCATGCTCTTGCTCTAGTAGTTTTCTGACTACTTTGTCAGTATAAATTGATGAAAACCAGTTTCAGAACTTAGGACAACAGCTAAGATTTCTATTAAGAGCAAGAGAAAAATAAGGCTACATACATAATCTGGCAGAGCAGACACAGAATGTTAAAAAGCCAGAAAACACTCAAGGATGACATAATTTTTCAGTTCAACCAACATGTATATATTGCATATCTTATAATTTGGTTTTAATAAAGCATAATTGATTATGCTTTGTAAAATGCTTCCACACAGTCTTTCAGTTATTTTTCCTTAAGTTGGGAGTAACCATATTCCTTTATCAGATTATGGGACAGACAAATTTACTAATGTCTTTAAGACACTGATGATATATATATTGACATCTTCTGCTGAAGTGTTTATAAAGAAGAAAAGCTCTGACCTGCAGGGTTCCAAAAAATGTTGAACTGAGTTGTATCTTTTCTGTGGGCTTTAGCAAGCAATAAGCAGCATCTTAAAACAGACATGAAAACAGGTTTCAAAATGTAAGAACAGTATACAAATATGCAAAATTGCCTTTACTGAGATGAAGGAAGCAGATGTTCTTTGAAAGAGGAACCCTATACTATAAGTTTTGAGAGAGAGAGAGAGAGATTATCACAGTGCATGTTTATGAAAAGGCACATTCATGCTTAATTTGTGTTTCTTTTCAGCTCTCATAGTATTCTGATGTTAGGGGAATTTTTCATTTACAAAAATATTTGGTTGTGGCCCAAGCATACCACACCTGAGTTACACGCAGGCTCTTGAGATAATATCTAGGTGGACAGTACCAGAATTCAGGATTCCTCAGCTGTATTGAAGGTTTGGTATGTGAGAGGACATAGCTTTATTTTTTTTATCCCTGAATCTGTTCTATAAAAACAAAACAAAACAAAACAAAACAAAAAAAAAACCTCTCATCTTGTAACAGATGCTCTGGAAAAATTGAAATGCAATCATTTTTACAATAAAAGCTTTCACATACACTGTAGCCCAAGTACATCATTCTTTAGTTAGTTTACATATTTTTTTAGATTTATTCATCATAAGTTTACAAAGAGAGAATGGTGAAACAAAACTCGTAAGTATTAGCATCATATAATCTTTGCAATTAAGATACATATTTGGAAGGACTAGATTCATTCAGTTAATTCAAGTCAACTGGAAAACATTTAGCTGAGTAGTTCAAAAGGCAATTAACCAAAATATAAAGTGACTAAGCATAAAAACAAACAAACAAACAAACAAACAAACTAATCTTCAAATGTTTAACAAGGTGTAATTGGCAAAATAATGAAAATTAAAATAATTCTAAGGGAATAATTTAGTTTATGTTGTAGACAAAAGAAATTGAAAGAATAGCTGTACTTTTCAGTGTACCACTACTAGATAAACGTGTAAATTTGTTCAAGCAAAACAGCATCTGAGCAATTGGCAATAGGCAGTTGATTTTACAGTGCAGTTGTAAATCTGTTGAAAATTCTACAAAATTCCATTGAATCACCAAGATGTGACATCCTTCTAACATAACCATTCCATTTAAGACATTTAATATTTATAAAACAATACATAGAATATCCTGAGCTGGAAGCTGATAAAACAGAAGGAAGGGAAGCTATCCAAAGAGACCAGAACAAGTTTGAGAAATGGGCCCCTGTTAACCTAATGAGGTTCAACAAGACCAAGTGCGAGATGCTGCACTTGAGTCAGGGCAATCCCAGACATGAGTACAGATAGGGTGAAGAACATATTGAGGGCAGCCTTGCAGAGAAGGACTTGGGGGTTCTGGTGGATGAAAAGTTTGATATGAGCCAGCAGTGCATGGTTACAGCCCAGAAGGCCAACTTCATCCTGAGCTGCATCAACAGAGGAGTGGCCAGGAGGTTGAGGGAGGTGATTGTGCACCTGCCAGGCCTGAAGGAGAGGTACTGGGGTGAGAAAACCTCAGTGAGTGGACCCCTGGCCCTGTCACAGTCGGGCAGAGAGAGTGGACCTGGGAGTTGGGGAGGAATGGAGACAAATCCCTGCTCGACCTCGCAAGCAATGCCCTCCCCTACAGGCCCTACTAGCCCCACCTTCCCAGGTGCCCTTACATAACAGACCTGAGGCCCTGGAGCTTGAAAGACTGGTGGGTGAGGTTGAGGTAGAAAGTGTACCCAGGAGGATGCCTGGGGCAAGGAAGTCGACTCCACACCTCAAGACTGCCTCCACCAAGAAAGATAGAAGGATAATCGATGTAGGTGACTCCTTTCTCAGGGGAACAGAGGGCCCTGTTTGTCGGCCTGACCCTACCCGTAGGGAAGTCTGCTGCCTCCCTGGGGCCAGGGTCAGGGACATCGCCAGAAAGCTTCCCAACCTGGTTTTCGCCTTTGATTAGTATCCTCTTTTGATAGTCCAGTCTGGCAGTGATAATAGTGAAGAGAGAAGCCTGAAGGCTCTCAAACAGGACTTTAGGGGACTAGGACGGGTAGTGGATGGAGCAGGAGTACAGGTGGTGTTTTCGTCCATCCCTACAGTGGCAGGGAGGGGTACAGAGAGGACACGGAAAGCCCACCTGATAAACACATGGCTCAGAGGCTGATTCCAACACAGACATTTTGTTTTTTTTTGACCATGGGGTGCTTTACTTGGCACCCGGCCTGATGGCTGCAGACGGGTCCCACCTATCTCTAAGAGTAAAATGGATCCTAGCCCAGGAGCTGGCAAGGCTCATTGAGAGGGCTTTAAACTAGGTAAGAAGGGGAACGGGGCTGAAATAAGGCTTGTTGGAAGTGTGCCAGGGGGAATAATGGCTAGGCCAGAGAAGAAGGCAATGGCCCAACTGAAGTGCATCTACACTAATGCACGCAGCATGGGTAACAAACAAGAGGAGCTGGAAGCCATCATGCAGCAGGCAGGCTATGACTTGGTTGACATCACAGAAATGTGGTGAGACCACTGTCATGACTGGAGTGCTGCAATGCCTGGCTATAAGCTGTTCAGAAGGGACAGGCAGCACAGAAGGGGTGGTGGTGTTGCTCTCTATATCAAAGAGTGTTTTGATTTCCTGGAACTTGAGGCTGGGAATGATAAGATTAGGATCAGTGGGAAGGCCAACGAGGCAAGCATCCTGGTGGGGGTCTCTTATAGACCATCAAACCAGGATGAGGAGACAGATGAGGAATTCTACAGGCAGCTGGCAGAAGTTGCGAAATCATCAGCACTTGTTCTTGTGGGGGACTTAAACTTCCCAGACATATCCTGGAAGCACAACACAGCCCAAAGAAAGCAGTCTAGGAGGTTTCTGGAGAACGTGGAAGATAGCTTCCTGACGCAGCTGGTTAGTGAGCCTACCAGGGGTGGTCCTACCAGAATGTGGCCCTCATAATCCACCAATAAATGGTTGGCTACCTGCTACAGCTCTTGGATGTATGCAAGTTGATGGGCCCAGATGGGATCCACCCGAGGATAATGAGAGAACTGGCAGAGGAGCTGGCCAAGCTGCTTACCATCGTTTATCAACAGTCCTGGCTATTGGGGGAGGTCCCAGTTGACTGGCGGCTAGCAAACGTGATGCCCATCTACAAGACGGGTCGGAGGGTAGAACCAGGAAACTATAGGCCTGTCAGTTTGACCTCAGTGCCAGGGAAGCTCATGGAGCAGATTATCTTGAGTATCATCATGCGGCACTTGCAGGGCAAGCAGGCGATCAGGCCCAGTCAGCATGGGGTTATGAAAGGCAGGTCCTGCTTGACGAACCTCATGTCCTTCTAAGACAAAGTGACATGCTGGGTGGATGAGGGAAAGGCTGTGGGATTGGTCTACCTTGACTTCAGTAAGTCTTTTGACACTGTTCCCCACAACATTCTCCTCAAGAAACTGGTTGCTCATGGCTTGGACTGGCGTATGCTTCATTGGGTTAAAAACTGGCTGGATAGCTGGGCCCAAAGAGTTGTAGTGAATGCAGACAAATGCAGATGGAGGCCAGTCACTAGTGTCATCTCCCAGGGCTCAGTACTGGGGCCAGTCTCTTTAATAGATCAGGGTCTGGAGAAGAAGTCTTATGAGGAGCAGCTGAGGGAGCTGGGCTTGTTCAGCCTGGAGAAAAGGAGGCTCAGGGGCCACCAAATTACTCTCTATAGGTACGTTAAAGGAGGCTGTAGCGAGGTGGGTGTTGGTCTATTGTCCCATGTGCCTGTTGACAGGACGAGGGGGAATGGGCTAAAGTCATGCCAGGGGAGGTTTAGGTTGGATATTAAGAAGAACTTCTTTACCGAAAGGGTTGTGAGGCATTGGAATGGGCTGCCCAGGGAAGTGGTGGAGTCACCATCCCTGGAGGTCTTTAAAAGACGTTTAGATGTAGAGCTTAGTGATATGGTTTAGTGGAGGACTTGTTAGTGTTAGGTCAGAGGTTGAACTAGGTGATCTTGGAGGTCTCTTCCAACCTAGACAATTCTGTGATTCTGTGAATGTGTATATATTACAAGTTGCTTCAGGATTCCCAGTAGTAAAGGAACGACTGCATGTATTATGTTCCTACATATATTCTCTATGAGGTGTTATCAGTATGACGCTAACCAAACTGCTTCCAGGAGTGAGGCCAACTGAAGGCAGAAAAGCTTCTCTTATAGTTCATAGATGATCTACATGTACATCATCGAGTCCCTGACCAGACTCTGGTCTATCTGACATTTCATATAGAGATGCTCTTGCAAGAGAAGCTCATCTTGGGCAGATAAGAAGTTACTATTACATCTTTTTGGTGCACAAGAAATAGCCAACTACAAAATACTATGGTGAGTTAACTTGAACTGTGGCCCATTCAGCTGCTCTCTCACTCTTGGGCCAGGATGGTACTGGTGAAGCAGAGATGGGCCAGCTCCTGCAGTGCAGGGGTATGAGAAATGGGGAATTGTGATCAGTTATAACAGTTTGTCTCTGTTCCTCCTACCTCCTCACACTTATCTCTTGTTCCAGCATCAGTCCTTTACTTGGGACACAGTTTCTGCCAGGAGCCTGCTCCAACATAGCCTTCTCCATGTGCTGCAGGGGAATCCCTGCTACAATGCCTGGAGCACCTCTTTGCCCTCCTTCAATGATCTTGGTGTCTTCACGGTTGTTTCTTGCAGGGTTTTTCCTCCTTCCTTTCTTGCAGGCAGTATTCTGTTGTTAAAAATGTTAAGTATTTGTTGAATCAGAGGCTAAATGTGAGCTTAAGAGTCTTCTGAGACAAAATGTCAACTGATTTTACAGGTAGTTCTACATGGATTTACATATACAAAGGATCTGATTATTTATTATTATTTATTTACTTATTTATTTTAAGGCTGTCTGCTCTTTTTTAAAAAAAAAATAAAAAATAAAAAATAAAAAATAAAATAAAAAAGCACTCTAGTTGGCATGAGCATTACAACATAACTGCTCTTTAACTCCACAGAATAGAAACTGGAACAATGAAAAAAAAAAAGCTGATCAGGTTAGAAGATGAGGTGGTGGCTGCAATTTTAAATAATTAATTTCAGTTCTTTCCCTCCTGTGGGTATAAATATCCAGAATATTAAGCAAAAGATACCATCTTTCACTTTCCATACATGAATTCACATGCTTATCGGTAAGAATGATAAATATTTTGTGTCTGATTTGCTTTAATACACAAATATCAATTAAAAAAATATTTATAACTCATCATATAAAAGTGTATTTTATTCTACTAAGTAATATATTCCTACAATATATTTTTCTGTAGGGTTGTCTGAAATTCCATATCCTATGGAATTCTAAACTATGTGGAGTATTTAGATGATAAATAAATAAATATGATTCCATGAGGAATTCAAACAACGGATCAGGTAGCCCAAAGTGATTATGGGAGCTCCATCCTTGGAGGAGTTCAAGACTCTACAAAACAATTTTCTGAACAACCTGATCTGATTAGAACTTATCTGAGCAGGAGTTTTGACTGGTTGACTTCTAGAGATTCATTGCAAAATGAATATCAACTAAGGGATTTATTTATTTATTTATTTATTTAATGGCTATAGAATTGTAATGTAAATTCTCTCCATTAGGTATCAGGGACGTGCTGTAATGTAAAAACTGAAATGAAGATTATCAGTTCAATTATTTGTTAGCTATTTTATTATCTTAATTGAAGGAAGAAGATACAAATTCAGCTAAAATACCAATGACATGTTTCTGTATGTCTACAGCCACCCTTATAATTTAGCCACAATAAAAGGTTTCCCTTATACAGCCAGGTGCTTTCTCTGCTGAATGGTGAATTGTGAATGGTATCTCTTATCTTAAATAATGTCAGTGGTTGTGTTGCACCACTTCACTGTTTAAAATCCATCTTAACTGTGAAAAAGTAGTTTTGTTTTTTTGTTTTTTAAATTTGTTCATTATACCTTTTTTATTTCTGAGAGAGATCAGTCCCTTATTTTTTACCCTATTAAGATGTTAATCTATAACAGTCAACACAGTAAAAAGGTTGATTACCACACAGTAACTCTGCAATACTTATTTTATCCTAGATACCTGTTTGTTAATTGAAAGGAAAGACTGTTTTTATGGCAGCCATAGGATCTAATTTTCAATCATATATTTTTCTGGTAACACAAATAGTTTATGAAAATTTCAACACTATTAAACCTACCTAATTTTTATTGAGAGAGATTTTAGACTGAGCAGAACATTACTAATTATTTTTCCAAATTTTATAACTCAGACTGTGACTGATTTTCTTATTCAAGATATAGTGAAACATGCACTTAATTTTGAAGTCAGTGACAATTAAATATTTTTGATGAGAAGTAATTGCTTAAATAGAATTCTTGATTTGATCAGGAATATTTTAGACTAACTAAAAACAAAACAAAGCAAGGAGAAGCAGAACGTGGTAGTATACAGCATTGATATTTTACAGTATGTATTAAAACACCTTATACATTAACCTTAGTAAATCTACATATGTACTTTAAGTTCAATGTCTGCTTAGATATTTTTTGCAGTCTTGGGCTAACTAGAGAAAATATGGATAAGCTGATTTAGCATTTTAATCTCTAAGTTAAAATGGAATTTGGAGTACAGTTTGTAAACTTCAGAGTTAAATCACAACTTTGTGAGTACTTCAAAATGCATTTAAATAAATATATTTTTCAGCAATCTCTGCCAGAACAAATGTAAATTTTTAAATCTCTCTCATATATGTATATACATGTATCTATACGTATGGTTAGGTACATTTAATTACAGAAACATTTTGTTTGTTTTTTTTCTCATAAATTGTACCAGTGTACATATGGTTCCAGTCTTTCACTGGCAACACCTCAAAAATACATGAATATTTTTACATAATTAATAACAAGGAAAAGAAGAAAGAACAGATTTTCCAGACGATTACTTATTAGCAGAGTCAGAAGATGAAACCTTTGGGATCCTTAACAGATATTTAGATAAATTTATGCAGTGTGTTTCCTACAACAGCACAATTCTTCTTGAAGCATATGAAATATTACAGCAGAAAATCTTCTCCCTCCCTTTACTCTCTCCTTCTCTATGATTTAAAATCCATTTTGTATATTTCTGTTCAAAGTAGATAATTAAATAAATAAATCTCTGTTTATTTCCAGTGTAAAGTGATATTAATGACTTTTTGTTTCAAAACTAAGATGTATTCAATATATTGAAATCTCATTTCCCATTCTGTTTTGCTGATGCACAACTTAATGCTCACATATATTTCTTACAGTTTTACATTTGCCTGAATTTAAGAAATCAAGAGAAGAGATATATATAGAGATTTTTCTGTTTAAAGGTAGAAGTCAGAAGGAACACATTTTCCCATATCTGCTGAAACTGAAAAAAGAAAATGAAGGCTTTCTTTTTTTTCTTCTTCTGTATAGCTGAAATCTACCCCTACTGAAAGCTGCATAAGCTTTTCAATTGGTTTCACATCTTCTCTAAACTACAGTCATGGAGTTCTCCCTGGAATAAGACAGCAGTCTCACAGTGAAATTATTGAGACCTTTCCGTGTTAATGAAGGAAGCATTTGGACAGAATCCAAACACTCTTCCCTTCCTGGCAAAACCACTTCTTACTAACTAAAGCATATTAAGTGAAGAAAGGGGCATTTGATATCTTTTTGAGAAATCTTATTTAATCTTAGAAATCAATAATGGTTGGAGAAACATTGATAGAAAAATGTGCTATGTATGGAGATTTATAGGAAATATAAATATAATTTATTTTTATTTTTATTTTTATTTTTTTACTTACAGGTATTGTGCGTTTTATTATTTCCAGTCTCCAAAAGGAAACAACACTACCTATCAATACCACCTGTTTATCTGAAAAAAAAATCATATTTAATAACAAATTTGGTATTACCTGCCTTGCTTTAAAAATTCTTTCTTTTTTTTTTTTTTTATTTATTTTTTTTTTTTTTATTTAAAAAGTCCTTAGGGAATATGGATTAGACAGTTCCATAATACTTCCAAACAGTCCTACACAAACCAGACTGCACAGGAAATCAACCAAGTTGGGGGGTCATCCAAAAGGAACAGTCTGTCATTCAAAATGTCTGTCTTTCCTATATTTAATTGTATATCATATCTATTTGACCTTTTATGTTCTGATATAAGTATCACTTAGTAAATAATAAATCATTTTAATATGGAAATTACAAGAGTACATTCTACAATATTTCTCTTCATTGACCGTAAAGGATTTTCAGGTGACTAGTTCACCTCTCACTGGACAAAGTCTGAAGTTAGGAGAAATGACTCCCAAAATTACTCCTTTTGTTTTTGAAAACAAAAGCACACAAAGGAAAAAAAAAAAAAAAAAAAAAAAAAACAAAACACTAGAAATAATGTGGAATTATATTCATTAAATGACAATATTTACATATTGATTTGTGATCTTACAACATTAATGGCAGTGTGCATGAGACTCAGAGGCGAATAGTCAAAGACACTGTTCTGAGTCACATATCCTCATTCTGAGTAGAACAGTATAAAATACTGTACAGTTTAGTGTACTTATTTTGACTTTTATTTTAGAGCTCTCTCTAAACCTGACTGCTGTCTCTGACACACATACTGACAAAGTTACAAAGTTTCATATTGCACATCTTTCATGTGCTCTGTCTTCCTGTTTTTATTTTAAAAGTATAGAGGATGATGTGCACAAACTACTCATTACTTGATGACATGTATGAGTTTGCTTCTCCGTTCTCATTTATTATGCCAAATAAGTAAATCAAAATGATTAATTACTATAACATATGTTTTATTCATAGATTTGTAAAAATCTGTAGAAAATGATGTATCTTTAGCAATCTTTCTAAGCTTAATACATCGTATCAGCATACATTGTTACATGGAATTATTGGATTGTTGTGCTTCATGAAATTGTACTGTTTTAAAAACTTATTTCCATTTATTTTCTTCATGGTCTTTTTTAAGCCTCATCCCTGAATACCTCAAAAAATTGTTATTTGTTCCAGGAATTCTGAAATGTTTTCTAAAATGTTATCCCTTTTCAGTAAGTAACTATTTCCTTAAATAAATACAGACCTTTTCCCACATACCTGTATTTCTGTTCTATTAGCCTAACACCTCTCATAGACATTACTGACAGCAGAATATAAAATATATATACATATACATATACATATATATATATATATATATATATATATACACATATATATATATATAAATATCCCCGGGTATTCCAGGTATTTTGTTTTATTTCTAGGTTAGGAGCAAATTGTCTCTACTCAATACCTGAATACCTGCAGGAAAAACAAACAAACAAACAAACAAAAAAAAACACAAGCAAAAAACACATGCTGCTTGAGCAAGACTCAGCATCAAAACTCTGGAAGAGAGTCTGATCTTTCAATTACCCAGATCAGCAGGCTGCTGGAGAACATAATGATTGCCTCCATAACATATACCCAGCTTTCCCCCCACCTCGAGAAAAACAGACGTAGGGAAGGTGGTATTGTGCATTCAGACACCAGTATACACACTATTCATGGAATGTGGGAAAAGATTCCACATTACATACATCATAAGTAACTTAATAATAATAATAGTAAAAAGACAGATTCCTAAACTCAACAGCATGAATACATTCTAGGATGTCCTTCCAGACACTTAGAAACATAAATATTTTATCTGTTTCTTCTATTAATTTGAGTGCTTAAAGACCAATCACACTCAATTTCAGTCTGCACATGACATATACAAACCTGTACAAAATAATGGCAGGTTTACCTAAAATGACTCAACATTACACTCAACATTTTGTTACGGGCAAAAAGGGAGCATGTCTTTTATGCAAACTCAAGAATTTATAGATAGTCTAAAAAATGTTTTAACAGTCTAATCAAAATACAACCAGCTATCATTAATCTCATTACAATGACATTAACACTTCTCAAATTGTCAAAGTATTTTTCATTCTGATTAATAACTCAATCAAAAGTGTCATTTTAAAAAGCGTAGGCTTTCTAGTATCTGCCCCTTTCTCCATTGTTATGCAAATCTTTCTAAGATCCTACAGATGAGGGGCAAGGGCCATTTTTTCCTAGCGTGGGATTCTAGTAACCTGTATCCAGTCTTTTGCAAGAAGAATATAACTTCAGTGGTGGAGTTAGTTGGCTTCCTTTTGTTTCAACAATTGATTAGTTTTGTTAGACTTCTACCACATGCGGTATTATTTATTTATTTATTTATTTATTTATTCCCAAGAACTGTGGCCTGTTAACAGCAGTGAAAACACTATAGTTCCTGTGTTGCAGAGCTACAGTTGTTATTGTCCAGTCCCTTGGGCTGTGGTGAAAGTCTTACAGAATTTAGAATCTCAACACCTGTGCATAGCTTTTGTAATAACTCATTGTCTACTGTTTCATTATTTTGCTCCTTCATTTGATGTTTTCCTACTTACAGTGAACTTCCCTCTGGAGATTTTGCTTCAGTTCTGACCACAAATACTTAATCTTCTTATCCAGATAAATTGTCTCTGAATAACTAAGACCTTATAAGTGAAATTTATCTTCTCTAACTCAGGATTTAACAAGTTGAGTGTGTGAGGCTGAGCTACTCGTGCAAAGATCTTCCTCTAAGCCAGCGCTTTTGCACTGTTTGAGGACACACACACATATATCACCATGTTTTAGTTACATCCTTTTGGCTCAATTAGACTTGAAACTGGCTAACAGCTGGGGGGAGGGGAGGGGCAAAAAAAAAAAAAAAAAAAAAAGGACCAGAGCAAACATTGGTCTGAGCCTTGATGAGGATGGTCACCTAACAAGTAGGGACATAGACAAAGCAGAGATATTTAATGCATTTTTCTCCTCTGTCTTTAACACAGGTGATGGGCTGTGGCACCCCAGGTGCCCTGAGGAACCATGACTGTGGGAATGATTAACTCCCAGTCAACCCTAAACTTGTGCAGGATTTGCTACTCCACCTGGGTGCATACAAGCCCATGGGACCTGATAGGATTCATCCCAGGGAACTCAGAGAGCTGTCTGATATCCTTGTAGGACCTCTCAAGACCATTTTTCAATGATCTTGAGAATCTGGAGATTGACTGGAAGCTGGCAAATTTGGTCCCAGTTTTCAAGAAGGGCAAGAAAGAAGACCCTGGCTGGTGACACTGGCCTGTCAGTGTCACTTCAGTGCCTGGTAAAATTATGGAGAAGATTATTCTGGGTGTTGCTCAAAAACACCTGAAAAACAACACAGTCACTGGTCAGAGCCAACATGGGTTCACAAGGGGAAGGTCATGTCTAATAAACTTAATTTCCTTTTATGACAAGATCACCCAGCTAATTGACCAAAGGAAGCCAGTCAATGTAATCTTTCTGGATTTCAGTGAAGATTTTGATACTGTCTTTCACAGAATCCTTCCAGACAAAATGACCAGAATACAGTTAGATAAAAGCATAATAAAATGGGTGGACAAATGGCTGATGGGTTGAGCCCAAAGAGTTCTTGTAAATGAGGTTACACTGGGATGGTGACATCGTGGGATTCCCCAGGGTTCCATTTTAGGACCAGCCTTCAATGTTTTCATAAATGATTTGGGTATGGGACTTGAAGGTTTTTTGAGGAAGTTCGCAGATGATACCAAATTGGATGGATCTGTTGACTCTTTCGAGGGTGGTGAGGTCTTGCAGAGAGATCTGAACAAATTAGAGAGCTAGGCAATCATCAACAATATGGAGTTTAACAAGAAAAAGTGTCATATTTGACACCTGGGAAGGGGCAACCCTGGTTGTACATACAGAATGGGAGATGAGATGCTGGAGAGCAGCCCCACAGAAAGAGACTTGGAGCATGCTGATCAATGTAAAGCTGAACATGAGCCAGTGGTGTGCTTTGGAGTCCAGGAGGGCCAACTGTATCCTGGGGTACATCAAGCACGGCATTGATAGCCAGTCAAGGGAAGTGATTGTCCTACTCTACTCTGCACTGGTGCAGCCTCACTTTGAGTGCTGTGTCCAGTTTTGGGCACCACAGAAAGACATAAAACTGTTAGAGAGTGTCCACAGGAGGGCTAAAAAGATAGTGAAGGGGAAGACATATGAGGGGAAGACGTATGAGGAGCATCTGAAGTCAAATGGTTTGTTCAGCCTGGAGAAGAGAAGACTGAGGGGAAACCTCATCATGTCTACAACTTCCAAACAAGGAGGAGTGGAGGGGCAGGTGCTGGTCTCTTTTCTCTGGCGACCAGCAATAGGACCTGAGGAAAGAGCTTAAAGCTGTGATGGGGTGGTTCAGGCTGGATATCAGGAAAAGGTTCTTCACCAAGAGGGTTGTCAAGCACTGGAACAGGCTTCCCAGAGAAGTGGTCATGGCTTGAAGCCTGCTGGAGTTTAAGAAGCATTTGGACTGTGCTCTCACACATTTGGAGGGTTCTCTGTGGACCCAGGAGTTCTACTCAATGATCCTTGTGGGCCCCTTCCAACTCAGGATATTCTATGATTCCATGAAAAATATTTTTTTTTTTTCTTATGCATGTTCATTGTTTCTAAGTGCAATGTGTCTGAAATAACATCTTGCAATTCAGCTGAAAGGTTTTGCCATAGAATGAAATTGACGATATGTCTTGCATATTCTGGTGATAGCCTCAGAAGACAATGCTTGAAAAAAAAAAAAAAAAAAAAAAAAAAAAGCTGAAAAAGCCAAAAGTGGTACAGTATTATAAAAGATGAAAGCAAACATTAATTTTTTTAGACTCCGAGGCTTACTGCTAAAAAGGAGATCTATATCTTATCTATATACTCTTTACTCTATCTATACACTCTATATTTTTATATAATTAATTGAATATCTCATCTGATAGACTGAGAATATGCAATTAACCCAAGACTAAAAAAAAAATAAATAAAATTCAGGAGAAAAAAAAAATCTAAACTCACTCAGTTCCATTAATTTTATATGGCATATTTATACAACAGTGGAAAAAAATACAAATCTAAACCAGATGCCAACACAAACATCAAGACACAAAAGGGGTCTATGTTTAGTGTTGCCACATTATTGTATTAGATTCTTCATAGTCTAATGTACTTGAGAGTTGCAGTATTCATACAAAATACATATCTTACAGTTTACAGCTGTTGAAACTTTTATTTCTTTTTAGACCTTTCTTCCAAAACAAAAACAAAAAAAAAAAAGAAAAAAATCCAAACCACCAAACAAATAACCCCATAATCTGATTTTTTTATTATTATTATTTATACAAAGCCCTGATAAATTATTATTTTCATAGTATGAAATTTTAAGAGAAAATTGCCAAAATTATACCTGTTTCCACAGATTCCTACATGCATATTTTCCTAGCATATATGTATATATGTATGTATATACATATATCTATATATATACATATATATTGTATATATGTATACATATATACAATATATATGTATATATATTTCCTTGCATATATGTGAGCAGTGTAGAAGTACACAGACTGGCAGATTTTTTCTCATGTGAGAATTCTTATCAAAAGACAACTCATTGTTTTAATGCTTTACAACAGGAAAAAGAGAATCAAATCTGCCATGAAAATGCTTCTCTTTTTCAAAAGTTCTATATAACTTCTATTATTTCTGGTACTCCATGACTTTATGAAAGAAAATACCTTAATATAATAGTAGTTACACACTCTTGTATGAGATCCAAATTGTATCTTTACATTTTCAATTATGAATTAATTTATCATAATACAGAGAAGGCTTTTTGACTGCTGCCATTATTGATCAGTATATGTCCCATTACCTGCACTGTAAGTAAAATTATACCAAGACTAGTTGTGGTTGTGAAAACAACACCTGTAAAGTTTTATTCACTTAAAAAAGAAGAAAAAAAAATATATATTTTTTTTAGTGACTAAAGTGGTCTCTATGATGGTTGCCAACAAAAGAAGAAATAAACTAAATAGAAAAATAAGTTAAATAAAATCCTACACAACATTTGAGATTCAAATAACAAAATGGAAGATCTCCAGAAAAACTGAGCAGAATGCATGTATGGGATTTTTTTTTTTTTCTTTTCTCTGTCTGATACAATTTCTTTTACTTTTATAACATAGACTGTCACTCTAATATAAAGCTTCTGTTTGTTTTGCAAGAAATAACTCAGCAGTGCTTCACTCTTTCCTTTGGGGACAGATCCATTGAATAGCTGCTGGTGGCATTCAAACACCTACAGTAAAACTTGGAGCATTACTAACAATGACATTTAGTTTAATAATAATATATTTCTCACTTGGAAAATTAAAACAAACAAGCAAACAAACAAAAACTTTACAGCCAAAATTTTCCCATCAGGAATTTTATTAGCAGTGGTGAATAAAAATATTTGAGTAATGGAAAAGGCTACAAGACACCATCTGTGATATTGAATTTTATATCATATTATGATAATTGCTTTATTCATGTTGAATACCTCTATTGTGACTTTTGGGTAATCAGAGACAAACAAAGATTTCAACAGAACTTCCATTATAACTCAAAGGTTTTGGTTTTTAGTTTTACTATCAGAATTATTTCTAAAATAGACCTGAAATAATATTTTTTGCCATAAATTTCTCTTTGGGATATCAAAGTAGATAGATAGATAGATAGATAGATAGATAGATAGATAGATAGATAGATTAATCAGTTAATTGGTTCCACGTTTTGCTTGAGTGCAAATATAGATAGATATTTTTATTTCCTGACAGAGCTGTATGAAATCTGTTGCTCATTTTTCATTAATTGGCATGAGTTCTGAGAGAACTCAGAAAAAAAAAGTGTTCAGTTTAATAAACATAACAACTGGATTGCTTGTTGGACATAGACCAGCAGTGAATACAGACGTAAATATTCTTTTGTTCTTTTGATGGTGAACAAGAACATGCATCCAAATATATGTTATTTCTTTGAGTTGCTCACTCAGCAAGCAGCTAGAGGTTGGAGCCAATAATTCATAAGAAGTTGTTATATTTAACTCCAAGATGGTACTGGGACAAGCCAGAAAGTTTCAGATTTTCCACTGTTCTAGAGAAAGACATGATTTTATCTTATAGAGCTGTTTAAGCTTCTCTGAAAGTAAAACACCTGTATATGTCTCCTTTTGGATGCTATATGAATCTTAATTTCAGAACAGTCTATCAATAGTTAAATGGTTGAGGCTGTGATTCCTCTGTCATGATGTAGATATGCAAAAAGCATGTGAGTAATTGAGGATCCTTTTTTGAGCTATCCTGTATCATAAGACTTTGTACAAGGAAAAAAATAATTTAAAGAGACTTAACAGTTGGCTGCCAACCTACAAGTGAAAGGGAATGAAGAAAGATCCCAAATTTGCAAATAAAGGTCCCAGATCATGCAAATATTTCTAAAAAAATAATGTTATAGATACAGGTTATTAGATGAGTTTCTTGATTTTCAAGAATAAGAAATGAAGCTTTTACTGGCTAAAAATAAATAAATAAATAAATAAATAAATAATTCAGATGCATATCCCCCCCCAAAAAGACATTCAAATTATTAATGCAGTGAACTAGAGGACAATTAAATTCATTTAATTATTATTAATAATGATAAATATAACATTAATTTGTAGATATAATATTCATATTATATTATGTTATATGAAATCATAAAGCAGGATTCAAATGTCAAATTATAGACATTTGCAATGTCGGGTATTTCTCTTCTTTGAATATTACATAGAGACATTTCCAGAGAACAATTTGTTTTATCCAATATAAGGCTGCAGAATATGTAGGATGTTAAGTTTGACTTTCGTACAAAGATACTAATAAGTATTTCAATTGAAGACAACTGTTTTGCAGATGGTCAAACTTGTGAATGCTCCATTCCTATAAGTGTTTAAGGTCAAGTTGGATGGGGCTTTGAACAACCTGGTTTAGTGGGTGGTGTCCCTGTTCATGTCAGGGGGTTGGATTTAGATGATCTTTAATGTTCTTTCCAACTCAAACCATCTATGATTCTGATACTATGATTCTTAACATTAGCTATTCAGATCATAGTTTCATCACAGTTGTAGGTTAAAAAAACTCTGGAATGTGATATGTTTAGTGATTTGTTTGCTCAGATAATCAGTTGAATCAGTAACAACCAATAACAATAGATAACAAACAATACATGGAATATTGCATTATACTGTCCTTTATTATATAATAATAATAGTAGACTACTGCATTAATCTTATTACTAATGCTGTAATTATACATATACAAAACCTAATCTAACACTTACAATGCCAGCACACACAGTCATAAAGACAAAAGGGATGCTGGGCCTTTCACACTTTCAACTACAATACCATCACATTTCTAGCCACCAAAGACATGTCATGGCAGCATGAGGGACCTCAGTGTGACTCTGAGAAGGTGGTCATACTGATGGTGGTTGGTATCTGCCAACCACTGGGTTGTACTGTGTCTGTCTGGGATGGAGTTAACTTTCCCTGCAGCGGCCCATGTAGTGTTGTGCTCTGTACTTGCAACTAGAACAGCATTGGCATGACACCAGTGTTTTGTCTATTAGTGAGCAATACTGGCGCAGCATCAAGACTCCCTCCAAGCTCTCCAAAGCTTGGGGGTGGGCAAGAGGTGGGGAAGGAACATCACCAGAGCAGCTGACCTAAACACACACACAGCTTCTTTGCTGTGGGCATACAGCAAAGGCAGGAACATCTTTTTCATTTATCTGACCAGTGGTCTGATCCAGGGATGGGTGTCTGGACGAATGTACTCCAACACAATTTGCAATGGCTTGCACTCACCTTGGTGATCTCTGGTTGAGGAATCAGAGATCAATAAGAAAGCAAAATGTTGATACTTTTTTTTCCCCCTACCCACAACTGAAGTTAATGGAAGTTTAAGATGGAATATGAGTGTAAGACATTGAATTAGTTTCAGTACAGCTTTTCCAGCTTTGTAATGCTGTAATCTACAAAATGGTCTGTTGTTTAGAACCTTGTAATGAAGACTATGTCATTATTATTATTACTGTTATTATTAATGAAGGTTGGTTATCATTACTAATGATAATCAACATAAAATTAACTTTCCTTTTAAAATCATGACTCCTTTTTATCAGAATTATAAGCTTCCACAAACATATTTCTAAAATATTAAAGTACTATTCTTCAGACAGAAATTTGTAAAATTATTTAAATACAGAAAGAAAGATATTAAGATGAGAGAAATGCAAATAAGCTCTTTGAAAAAGATGGCTAGTTAAATCTATGCTTTTTTTAAAGTTGTGGTTATAGTTTACTTTTTATGGTGGCTCAGCCTTAGCAAACAAACTCCCACCCTGTCACTTACTCCCTCCACAGTGGGAAAAGGGGAGGAAACAGAAAAAACAAAAACGGTAATGCAAAACTTGATGCCTCAGGGTAAAGAGGTATGAGATTGCTTACCTATCTATTACCTTACTATTATGGTGAAAACTGGTCTTGGGGAAAATTACTTTATTGTCAATTAAGCAAGATTGGTGTAGTGAAAAACAAAAAGACGTACATTAAAACAGCTCCTTTCCTCCCTCTTTTGCCAGGCTCAACTTCACTCCAGAATTCTCAACTCTTCCAACTCTTCTCCCTACAGCTGTAGAAGGAAAGGAGAATAGAGACTGTGGTCAGTCCATAACAGTTCCTTTCCTCTGCTCCTTCCTCCTTACACTTTTACCCTGCTCAAGTGACTGGGCAACAGAAAATACTGTCTCCACTACAGAGCACCTCTCTATCCACTGGCCTTCGTCTTCCCTCTGACATTTCTCACCATTTTTTTCCCTCCTGTCTCTTTCCACCCAAACTTTCCTCTTATTTCTTAAATCTCTCTTGCTACCACCAAGACCTTGCCACCTATACCCAATTCACTGTTATTTGGCAAGTTTTTGCTTATTTCATAAAGGGCAAAGTCACCTTCTGCTCTGCTATTTGTTCTTGGAGTATCCTTTGATCCTCACTACTTTTTGTTGATTTATGTGGTGAATGTGATCTGGAAATTGATCTGGCAAAGACTATCCTCCCCATGAGGAATGAAAACAACAAAGAAAAAAAAAAAAAAAAAGAAAAAAAATAAGGTGAGGGTCACAGCATTTAATAACAGTGTAGGCTTACTTCAAATGAAAATAATGGATTAACTTAATTAACTCAGAAAAAAAGGCCATAAATTTCAAGATGCAATGCTAACTTATAATGTAGTAAGTCTTCATCATCAGTGAACAGACAGATAAAACTATTCTTTCCTCATAACTGAAAAGATATATCTGTTGTCATTCATCATTCACCTTTTTTTTTTTCTTTTCATAATTACTTTGCAAGATAATCATCTTGTCAGAACTCTCAGGTCACGCATAATGTGTTATGTGGCTCGTGGCTCCTTTTCTCTTAACTTAGTGAAATCTTACATGCATTTATCAAACACATAACTTCTAAATGCCATAGAGAAATTTCAGATCGAGTAATAAAACTTCAAGTCATTTATATTTTCCATTGAAAAGAACAGAAGCAAGATATGTAGTCTGTGACTGTGATTAATATGCAGCAGATAGAAAACCCTGTATCACTGCCTTAAACACAGGAAAGAAGTACTCAAAGTTCTGATGAAAGAGTTGAAACAGCCTCAGAGGTCGATGAATACAAGATATTTCTAAGATAAATGACCTTTTGAAAGAAGAAAAAAAATAGATAATAAACCATCAAGTTTCTTCAGCATAGAATTATCAAAATAAAATTTTATATCTTCACTAAGCAGACAATGCTCTTGGAACTCTATAATAATCATAAGTTTTCTGCAGATCTAGTCTATAAACCTGAGTGTTGAGTTTATTATTCAATTATTTTGAATCAACCTCTTTAAAAGCCAAAGCAAAGGTCTCCCTCTGGATCTTCATAATATTTGATTTAATGGTTTAGTGCAGCCAGAGAACAAAAAGACCTGAAAACAATTTGTAACTTGAAGATAAAATAAGAAACAATGACTGAGAGAGCACAAAGCTTTGCACACAATATTAATTCAATTAATTCGTAGCCCATACAGCAATCATATGAGACCAGTTGCCTCACTTGCCAAACTATTACCAGCTGTTTTGTAGAGTTTGCAATAACAGAGCAGTCTTGGGAGGAACACAAAGGAAAATAGAAAGCTACATAGGCTGATAGTCTTGATTGGCAAATGTGCTGCTCAAAGGACTGAGAAGGTGTTCAAGATGGAGGTTGGAATTCTTGGTCATCATTTCTCAAAAAGAAAGCAGGTTTTCCTGATATGTAATACATCTTGCAAGACATAGATGTACACAAGCCTAAACAGCTTTTATATTAAGGTTACATAACACTAAACAGCTAGTTATAGATTTACAATGACAGCAATAGCAATATCGTGTCTAGTAGATTTGTACTACAAAATAGATACTTTTTTTTTTTTTTTTTTTTTTTTTTTTTTTTCTGTACTGTTTTATAATAATTGATTGGTTCAAGCCAAGCATGGTCACATAGCTCACTCTTGAGAAGGCCATAGATTTACAGACCCATATTTCATCTCATATTGTAGAGTATTTCTAACATGACACATTGACATGAAGAATGAGATACAACAATTTCTGGGTATTTTAGAAATAGTCTTTCTGCATATGAGATAAATTCTTCTTAATATCATGAGTCTCCAGCAAAGTCAAGTAACTGAAATGCTTAATAAATAGATCTTAAATATCAAACTTTAGCTCCTTTCCCCACCAAACTTGAATCAAAACCCAGCAATTGTAAATATGTAATGTATATATAAGCAAGATGTAAAATTAAACAACTCAGAGTGGGATCTGACACAATAATATACAGAGCCACTCAGATAGCTAACAGCTGCATCACTCCTGTATCTTTTTATTAACTCTAGCTTCTCTTCTTGTTAACTCAGTAGTGAGTAAGGAAGGCAGATATATCCTGTGGAATGATTTAGATTCAAAGAGTTGTTTATCTCTACATTAGATACATAGAAATTATTTTTTTTAGGGCAGGTATGGGATGCTGAGGTTGAATGAGATGAATCCCACTTCGTATAGTAATAGGTGAATGGAAATAGAAAGAAAGACATTGTCTATCTAGACACTAACTAAATTCCTAAGGTTTCTTATGTATTCTTTGTGGTCCAATTACTAAATCACTACAGATCTAACAACATGCTAGGCTGAAATATTTGATTCACACTCAGTTTAGCATTCTCCTGTGTTCCTGACAGAACCTATATTTTAATAATCCAGAATCCTGTGTTTCCTTTGATAATCCTGATTCTCAGAACATGATTATCTCATTTTGTAATTGAAGAATTCACATAGCTTATATTGCCAGTAAAGAAAACTATGTATTTCTCAGAAAGGAATTAAACTATTCTGTTTCAGATCCTGTTGAATGCAGAAAGGACCTTGGATAACTATGTTATATTTATGCATTTGACTTTTTAAAACCTAAAAATTAGGTGAAATTAATCACACTGGTCAAAATTGACTATTCACCATTGACTATATTTTCTCAGTTTGAAAATGGCAATGGTGATCTCAAGGAATATGGTCCTGGCAAAGAATAAAGTCTTTGCCTGTCAAACTCCTGGACTCTGGACATCCAAAGAGCAAACTTTGAGCTATTAAAAGACATAGTGGACAAGATCACCTGGAACACTGTCCTTAGGGACAGAGGAACTGAACAGAGCTGGCAACTTTTTAAGGATATTTTACTTAGAGCACAAGAACTCTCCACCCCCCTGTGTAAGAAAATGAGCAGGAATGGCAGACAACCGGAATGGCTGAGCAAGAACCTTCAGGTCAAACTGAGGCAAAAGAAAGAAATGCACAGGCAGTGGAAGCAGGGACATGTGGCCTGGAAAGAATAGAGGGATGCTATCTAGATGTGTAGAGATGGGGTCAGGAAAGTCAAAGTACAGATGAAACTGAGTTTGGAAAGGGATGCAAAAAATAAGAAGGGGTACATTGACCAGAAAAGAAAGCCAAAGGAGAGTGTACCCCCTCTGATAAATTAGAAAGGATAACTGCTATTGCCAGACATGGAAAAGGCTGACATGCTCAACAACTTCTGTGCCTCAGTCTTCACTGCCAGTCAGGCTTCCCATGTCTCTTGTTTCCATGAACCCATAGATGAGGGCTGGGGGAGAAAAATCCCACCATGTTGTAGTGGGTTTACGTGGCAAGGTTTTGGTAGCAGGGAGCCATAGGGGTGGTTTCTGTGAGAAAGATCTAGAAGCTGCTCCATGTTTGGGAAGGGCCCCATTGTTTTCCAGATCTGAGCCAATAAGCGATGTTGTTTTGCACCTCTGTGAGAGCATATTTAAGACAGGGAAAAAAACGCTGCGCCACACAGCAGCCGGGAGTGAGAGAACAGCCTTGCAGGTGCCAAGGTCAGTGTAGAGGGAGGGGGAGAGGTGCTCTAGGCGCCGGAGCAGAAGTCCCCTGTCGCCTGTGGTGAGGACCATGGTGAAGCAGGATGTCCCCCTGCAGCCCATGGAGTACCACGGTGGAGCAGGGTTCCACGCTGCAGCCCGTGGAGGAGACCACGGTGGAGCAGGTGGCCCTGCACCGATGGAGGCTGCCGCCTGTGGAAGACCCCTGCCGGAGCAGATTCCGGGCCGGACCGGTAGCCCGTGGAGAGGAGCCCACGCAGGAGCAGGTGACCCGGCAGGAGCTGCTGCCCGTAGGGGAGCCAGGTTGGAGCAGTTTGCTCCTGAGGGATGGACCCCGTGGTACGGACCCATATCTGGAGCAGTTCTGAAAGAGCTGCTGCCTGTGGGAAGCCCACGCCGGATCAGTTCATCAAGGACTGCATCCCGTGGGTGGGACCCCACAGCACAGGGGACAAGAGTGACCGAGAAGGAGCGGCAGAGAAGAAGTGCTGTAGACTGACCATAACCCCCATTCCCCCGTTCCCCTGCGCCGCTCGGGGGGAGGAGGTGGAAGAGGGTGGATGGGGGGGAAGGTGCTTTTGTTTTTTTTTTCCTTTGTTTTCTCACTTCTCTCGCTTGTTAGTAATAGGCAATAAATCTTACTATCTCCTTATGCCGAGTCTGTTTTGCCCGTTACAATAATTATTGCGTGATTTTCTCGTCCTTATCTCAACCCTTGAGCCCTTTTCACAAATTTTCTCCCCATTCCTCTTTGAGGAGGGGGAGTGAGAGAGCAGCTGTGGTGGAGCTCGGCTGCCCACTCGAGCGGAACCACGACACATGTGTAACCAAAGAGAAGGTTCTAGACCACCTGATGAAACTGAACAGGTAGAAGTCTATGGGGTCCAGTGATGTGCATTGCAGGGTCCTGAGGGAACTGGCAGATGGAGTTCCCAAGACTCTCACCATCATATTTGAAAAATCATGGTAGTCAAGTGAAGTCCCTGGTGACTGGAAAAAGGAAAACATCACTCCAATTTTTAAGAGAGGTAGAAGAGAGGACCCAGAGAGCTGCAGACCTCTGCGCCTGGCAAGATTATGGAACAGATCCTTCTGGAAACACTGTCAAAATGCATGGAAGACAGAGGTGATCTGAGAGAGCCCGCATGCTTTCACCGAGAGTAAATTGTGCCTGACCAGTATGGTGGCCTTCTATGACAGAGTGACTGCATTAGTTGATAAGGGAAGATTGACTTATGTCATCTGTCTGGACTTTCATGTCCTTTGACAAAGTCCCACATGACATCCTGATCGTCAAATTGGAGAAAGATGAATTTGAGGGGTGGACCATGCAGTAAATAAGAAATTGGCTGCATGGCTGCAACCAGAGAGTTTTGGCCACTGGCTCTATATCCAGGTGGAGGCTGGTGGTAAGTGTACCAGTACCCTCTGCTGTCTTGGGACTGGTACTGTTTAATACAAAATTATAGCGTCAAATAGAGTCATTAAGTTTTAAAAAGACCTCCAAAATCATCTAGTCCTACCATCCCCCTACCACCAATATTACCCACTAAACCATATCCCTAAGCTCCACATCCAACATTTCCTTGAACACACTCAGGTACAGTGATGCCACCACTACCCTGGACAACCAGAGGGGAAAAAAAAAAAAAAAAAAAAAATCTAATTTCCAGCCTGAATCTCCTTTGGCGGAATTTGAGGCCATTTCCTTTCATCCTATTGCTAGTTATCTGCAAGAAGAGGCTGACCCCCAGCTCCCCAAATCTTTTCAGGTAGCTAGTTGTAGAGAGAAATAAGGTCTGCCCTGAGCCTCTTACCCAGACTAAACAACCCCAGTTCCCTCAGCTACTCCTCATGAGACTTGTGTTCCAGACCCTTCACCAGCTTCATAGCCCTTCGCTGGACATGCTCCAAGGCCTTTACATCCTTCTTGAAGTGAGGTCCCCAAAACTGAACACAGTACTCAAGATATGGCCTCACCAGAGCTGAGTACAAGGGGACAATCACCTTCCTCGTCCTGATGGCTACACTATTCCTGATACAAACCAGGATGCTGATCTGTTCTGTGCAATGTTCATGATTAAGATTTGTCTATATCCTTATATATTTTTATAATAATTTTAAAATTTTATATACAGCATTAAAGAATACAACACATTGCTTATTACCTTTGACAGTTAGGCAAGTGGGAGAGAATCACTTTAAAGCAATAACAGGACACACCTGTTTTTCCTTTTAATTAGCTTTCCATTTGAGAATTACAAAAGTATGTTGGTCAAATGTAGAAATAAAACCATCTGTTTGGACTTGTATTTTGTTTTTATTGTTATTGTTCCTTGGTGTTTAACTCAGAAATATGGATTTAAATTTGGTTTAAGTTTAAAAGAACTTGGCTTACAGAATACAGTGAGAGAAGAATCTAATTCACTATGTGAAATGGGTATCATACTGAATCTCCTCTTGCTCTGTAAAATTACTTACATTTTCAGAAAGAAAAAAAACATCAGTTGAGACAAAATTTAATCTTGAAAGCTCCAGTGACCAGCTACAACCTGACAGTTGCAATCACAGAAATTCAATGCAATTAAGAATTTGGAAATAAGATTTACATATAAGAAAACCTCAGGAAGTTTCTGTCTACTGACAGAATTATCTGTAAAAGATGCAACAACTTTTTGCTTTGTGACATCATGATCCTCAGAGATATACCCCAGGTAAAATAAATAAATAACAAAATAATAAGTGACTAGGGAATATCTAACATTACTTATTTGGCCCTGATACACATTTTTTAGGATTTGTTTTAGGATTGTTTTTATCTAAGAAGAGAATGTTTTGTTTGACTAATAGGTGGGAGAGTGACAGACATAATATCTACATAAAGCATGACAAAATCTTCTTAAATAAATAAATAAAAATCATAGTAGCAACTTCCCCTTATTAAGAGAAATAAAATCTGATTAACATATGACATATGACTACAGCTTCCATATACAGCCACATGTTCAAATACATATTTGCACTTTAACAGTAACTGCCAAATAAAACCAGAACAGAAAGACAATCTGCACAGCTGGTATGGGAACTGTTAATGTACTACTTAAAAACAAACAAACAAACAAACAAACAAAAGCTAAGAAAATCAACTCATGTCTGAGAAACTCTCAACATTGTGAGGACAGAGGAATATCTGTCAGAGATATTTCATCCTAAAACTTAAAAGACTGACTATCAAATAAGATGTCATAGTAACAACTATGCTCACAGCAGACAAGTATACAGACTGTCAGAAGAACCAAAATGAAAAGAGCTTCTTTCCAAAGAAGCAATGTTTTCAGTGGAAGTGACAGAGTTGCTCAACATATGTATAGAACTTGTAGCATCACTTATACATTAAATCATGCTTCCATTCAAATGAAAAATAAAAGAAAACAATCACCATTAATTAACTTGCAAATATATAGGCATAAATCAATGTGCATGAATTTAATCTCACCTTAGAAATATGCACACAGCCAAGGTGGCAACAATAATAATGAAGTACCTTTCAAGAGATCCTGTTCCTGTTAATCTGTACTACTCTGACCTTGTCAAACCCAGTACTTTTGTTTACCTGTCATTGCTGTTACCTGATCAATCATGCTCTTTTCTTGTTGGCCTAAAGGCTTATTTGAATTGTATATTGTTTAATCTAGGTTTAAAATCAAATTGTGAACAAGTTTTCTCTGTATTAGCAGTTTGCTGTCAAAATATTGTTTCATGTAGAACTTAAATATTACAAATCTTCAATAAATCTGTATGTCATTAAGTATAAAAAGAATTATGCAAATATATAGAAAATGGATGAGCTATTTCCACATTTCCACTATTTCAACACTATTTCAATAGTGTTGAAATTCTAACACATTTCAATCTATTTTTCTCCAAGATGTTTCCACTTTCCTATTGTGTTCATAGTTTATATATTTCTGCTATTTTTTTTCTTTTTTATTTCATATCTGAATAAGTTATGCTTATATCAAGCATATTTCACAGAATCACAGAATCACAGAATTTCTAGGTTGGAAGAGACCTCAAGATCATCGAGTCCAACCTCTGACCTAACGCTAACAGTCCCCACTAAACCATATCCCCCATATCATCTAAACGTCTTTTAAAGACTTCCAGGGATGGTGACTCCACCACGTCCCTGGGCAGCCTGTTCCAATGCCTAACAACCCTTTCGGTAAAGAAGTTCTTCCTAACATCCAACCTAAACCTCCCCTGGCGCAACTTAAGCCCATTCCCCCTCATCCTGTAACCAGGCATGTGGGAGAATAGACCAACCCCCACCTGGCTACAGCCTCCTTTAAGGTATCTGTAAAGAGCAATTTTTGATTCTAATTTTCTTCAGATATAAATATTAGTATTTACATGCTTTTTATAAAAAATGTATGTTTTATACTATAAGCTAAGAATCATTTTAAGTAGTAAACACCTGTTTTTCCCTCAGATTATTAGTCATAATTTGACCAAAATTTTCTATGTATGTACATATATACACACATATTTTGTTTGTTTGTTTGTTTAAAAATCCTAGTCTAGTTTTTTTAAACTGTAGTGCTTGCTCCCTTGCTGAGAGTGGCAAGTTAGGTGTACATGGATAAACACAATGTTGTGTCTGTAAAGTGTACCTAATTGTGTTTGTACCTAATGAATGTAAAGAGTAATGGATTTTAAATAAACAAATGAAAACTATCAAGGAATTAAGAAAAAACTTGCAAATAATAGGTTATCCAGATGAATCACATCTAAATATCTAAAATGTCAGTCAAGGTATACAGCAGTCTTTTTAAACACTTATGCTATAATACTCTCTGTGTCTAAATTCAAAAACAAAAATCTAGCTAATAATTGTAATATAGTTTGACATTACTTTTAAAACAGAAAACAAAGAAACAAATAAATTGAAAAACTCTGTTTCAAAAGTTCCTGCATAGGAATGGAATTCTAGATGTATTTATTTGATTATTTATTTATGAAACAGTTTTATAAAAAGCTTGTATAGTTTTTTAATCAAACTGTATTTTCCATTTCATGTTTTTCCATCCAGCTTGTCAATTTTCCACAAGTACTTTATTTGCTTTGATAACACATCAAGAAGAAGAAGAAGAAGAAGAAGAAGAAGAAGAAGAAGAAGAAGAAGAAGAAGAAGAAGAAATAAAATCATCTATCATGTCCACAATGACAGATTAATAAAATATTATCAGGAAAAAAAAAAATAGTGCCTAGAAGCAGAAGAGTAGAAACTCACTTGACCTTGATTTTCATTACATATACAGAGTAAAAGTGGAACCTAACAGTCCTTCTGACTTCCTGGGTTTTAAGCTTAACTGTTAAGAAGTGAGATGGATCAAAAAAATTCTGAAATCAGAATCCTCGGGTGGATGCCATCTGGCCCCATTGACTTGCGTACATCCAAGTGCCGTAGCAGGTCACCAACCTGCGATAGTGAGGGTCACATTCTGCTCCCCATCCCCTTCCACCAGTTCAGGGTACTGGGTATCCAGAGAGCAACCGGTATTGCCGCTAAAACTGCAGCAAAGATTTTATATAATTCCCATATTTTGTATATTCGAGATTATACAATCTCCAATAAGTGATAATTTCATTGTGAGAATTCTAACATCTTATATAGACCATATCAAGCTGAAGATTAGTTAGTGGCTAACTTTAAATCCTAGGTATTTC